>NC_137454.1:193220699-193688393 GCF_964235325.1 Thermobia domestica
TGTCAATATAGACGTTTTCTAATGCTGTACATCAATTTTTGTATGAAGCGTTCAATAAACCATATACATCTAAACATATAAAAGCGAAATACAGATTCGTTGACACATTCACTCAATAATCAACACCCAGCAAAAAGCACTTAAGCTAGAAGCATGAAATGTGAACAGTATGTTCATTTTGTAATGTAGAGGGTACTGAAAACGGATTTTGGAAAAATCGAACTCTAAGGAGGTAAATAAGGAGGGGTGGAGAGAATTTACACACTGACCAACAAGCAGAGAAAACCACTGATGCTAGAACAATGAAATTTGGACATTAGGTTCCTTTTATAATGTACAGACGTATTAAGAACGGAGTTTACAAAGTCTCAATGGGTACCTGGGCGATTTACGCACTGATGAACGCGCAGCGAAAACCACCGTAGCTAGAATAATTACGTTTGGTCAGTAGGTTCATTTTGTGATGCAGATGCGTACTATGAACAGATTTTACAAAATTCGAGCCCTAAGTAGGTTTACCCTTTAATACTTGAACTTTGAATTTATACAACATATTTGCTTCCATGAACACTTTCGGTTTTCATGACAGTCAATAGGCTTTAAAAAATCTTTACCCACTTTCTTTCTATCAGATTTGATTTTTTTTTTTTTTTACATAAGATTGACCTACATTTTATAAGATCTATCAATTTAAAGAAAAAACTTAACTGAAAATAGCTTAATAATAAGTATACAAATAGTTAGTCCTTGTAATAGTAACAATCCAGAATAAATTCTTGATTAACCTTTCTTGAATTCTACATGTCACCAGTTAATGAAAAATTTACACAAGCAATATCATTTCGAAAAGCATAAGAAATTGAATCAGATCATTCAATAAACAATGCATTCATATATCAGCAAAAAATAAGGAATATACAATGCATAACTTTCCACTCACTGAAGAGTACCATTTTTTTAAAGTCCGTGGGTGCGGTAACACACAGTTAAATGTTTTACTAACATACGCATATGCAGCTGGGGAATAGAAGTCAAGTGTTAACTCAAAACTTCGGAGAGCCGGATCAATTTTTTTGTTACCCGACGGACTCAAGAGCGACTTCACCACTGCATTACCTTCCACACTGAGGGGTACTGATTTTAACAACACTTCTAAAGTACCTTCTGTTATCATACACTTCTCTCTAAGATTTTGCACAATATCCTGAATACTTGCACATTTTTCTCTAAGACGTTTATTCTTCAAGTACAATGCTTTCATCTTCTTTCTGAATTCCATACATTTGGTTTCTGTTTCAAACAACTTCCTTTTCAAAAGTCTTTTTCGTGCTGTTAATTCCGTTCCACTGCAAGAAGGGTCAAGTGACTGCGTATCAACATTAGGAACACCATGGGAAGGCTGCTTTAAGGTAGGTAAAGTTGTGTTACACGACTCCAACACCATATTACGATTGTCGACTTGTCTGGGAATTGACTTGCTTGATTGAATAATTTCACGCTGAATGCTCTGATCTTCAAAATCTACACATCGGACGTTTGGAGATTTCCACTTTTTTGTTGCCTGAAACAGTGTAACAAAAATCAATGAGTGTCGATATTTTTTTAAAAAATAAATCAATACATAAAAATTATAATTACGTCTATAAAGGTGCCATGAGATTTTGAAAAATTTCCAAATTAAATTTATGTTTTGTAAAATAAATGGTTTTATTGTTGGAAGTTCACTTCCGATACTTTGTGCGTTAAATTACGGATATTTTACGAGCACTTTTTTTTTCGAAAATGCAGCTGTATTTACTCATGTATTTTTCCAAAATCTAGTAAAAATCACTTTCAATGAGATCAGCTTAGTTGTATCAATAATATACTAACCAAAATATCGAAAATCCATGGGGGTTTTAAAGGGTCCAACCCGGAAAAACCGGGTGTTTTTTCTGAGGATGTGAATGAGAATGACGAAAGAATTGGTGGAATGAGAATGTGGGAGGAAACTGGAGAACCCGAGGAAACCTGAGAGCACGTTGTTGTCCACTAGAAGCTCAAGTTTGAATTGGACATGGTTTGAACTAGGGACCCTACCTTTAAGAGTACTCTACCACTGAGCTACGATGCCCTACTGTTTCGCTTTATAGCCAGTAGTGGCGTTAAGATCGACTAGTGTTGCCAATGTTCTTCAAGAAAAAATATTCCAACACAGTTAAAAACTGCTATATTATTATGATTTACACTGTCAATTCTGTCGAAGTGTGAAGGACCTCAAATGTCTTATAAGCGTGTACTGGGTGAGAGTAGACGGAGTAAGACGTGTTTAACCCCCACTATTGTTTATGCGTATAAATAATGGCGCGGACCCCCCAGTTGGGAGCTCTCTAATTTGTAATACGAAACCATAGGCAATGCTGTATGTGAGAAGTGCGTCAACTTCACAACAACCCTGCGAAACTTGCCAATGAGTAACATTTTAGTCCTTTACGTTTTAGAAAATACTATACTTACTAATGGTACACATATGATGGGCTAGTTATCTACGCCTCTGCCATATATTGTATTACTTGTCATATTTTCAGCGCTCTGCTCTTGAGGTATTTAACTTAGTTTAATTCCTCAAATGGTGCAGATGAAAGAAAAGTGGAAGTCAAGAAAATCTGTGGAAGGCAAACTTGGAACAAGTGCCTAAAAATTACCGTAGATTTTGAACAATACCAAATGCAACAACCCTTTACGTTATCCGTTCTACGCTTTACAACACTAAATCAGAAATTATTATTTTTGAAGGTAAATCTTAACGCCTGTGATTTTTAACTAACAAATACCAGCAATGTAAACATATATATAATAGTGTATATGAAATATAAAGGGTTTATTCAAGCAGACGGATCTACCAAATAGAAAATTGATAGGTGAAACATTTTTCGTGAGGGAATGGAAGTGTGAATATAAGTAATTACTGGTAGTGTACAGCATATTGAAATGAATTTTTAGTTATAGTGAAAGTATTGTATGTGTAAGTGTCCTCTTCCACTGATCTCGCTTATGCGTATACCCTCTGTCGCTGACGCGCCTGCTCCCTCCGGAAGCACCCTCTCGCTGCCTCTCGGGCCCCCTTGCTGCGCTTCTGCTTAGACTCGGTTGCATAGCGGCAAGGGTCTAGAACATAGATCCCCCTCCCATTTAGCTGTAATAGACAGAAAACAACGTCCCCGGCGGGGCTCTAACCCGCCTTCAATCGCTGGCGCTCGCTCGGCAATGTGAATTGAAATTTAAACTTTGGTACAGAAAGGAACCAACCTAGGTACTAATCTTTATGGGGGGCCTGTGTTCTAGAACATTCCCTAAAAACTGCAGTGCATAAAACACGAACTTGGGTAAATGTTTAGTATTGGGGGGCCAAGAATGGTAAAATACAACAGACCTATATAATTTACAGGAGACATGAGTTGATAGTGGTGTTCAAGTAGTCAAGACAGTATGGTACAGAATTTTATGTAGGCAGTACGGGACCTGTTCCAACTATAAAGGTAAGCGGTAGTGATTGCCCATTTCATGTCGAGAACAGAACCTAACGAACCCCTGCGGGCCTTCTCAACTGTTACTACTACTACTACATATGCTATGGATCCTTACTTAAGGTATGAAACCATACAACGACCGGAATGAAACAGAATCGGAATAAAATATCGCAAAAAAGTAGGTGAAAAAGCTGCTTCCCCCAAGTTAAAACAATAGCCCTAACTTGTGCTAGGTGGCCACTAAATGGCACGAATGCTATGCAAGGGAGGGTTCTAGAACACAGGTCCTCCATATAGGTTAGTAGCAAGGTTGGTTCCTTTCTGTACCAAAGTCTAAATTTTAATTCAGAGAGTATTGCCGAGCGAGTGGAGGCGGGTTAGAGCCCCGCAGGGCACGTTGATTTCTGTCTTTATTACAGCTAAATGGGAGGGGGACCTGTACTCTAGAACCTTGCCCAGTTTTTATGCCATACGTCCACACTGTACTTATACAGAGCCCTCCTGAAGTCAATCTACAATTAGTAATGGAGCTCCTAATTCAGTGCATGCTCCGCTAAAAGAAGTACAAAGTTCCAATCTATCCTGAAAATGTAAGATATGTGTAAAAATTTGGTAGAACCGTCTGCTAAAGTGAACGTGAACCCATTTACAAATAACTTGTTTTTTATACAGAATATCGATAAATAACGTGCGACTTGTATGAGAGATACGTCTATTGCTGCTTTTAACACTGAGTGAGGATTATTTTATCCAGTAACTGACATCATTAGCAATTTTTAACATAGGCAAAGTAGACCTACTCCCTCTACAACCATACAGTTTCCTTGCCATGGTGTCACAGAACACTTGTAGGTTCTATAATTTTGGCAAAATTACCAACTCATACAATTTAATAATTAAGCAAACTTAATAACAGTTTGACAATTCTCTAGGTAGTAGTCTTTACGAGCTTTTTGACAGTGTAAATTCAATGCATATGCCTATTCACCCAATATTATTACAAGTACACAATCACGTTTTATTATTTATTTAAACCTTAAAGGAAAGAAAATAACTTACCTTTGAAATATTATGAAATTCCAAAGAAAGTTTATTCATAGGGCATAAATTTCTCTTCAAAACACAGATAATCAACACATAACACGAATATACATTATCATTATCTTTTATTCCCTGCACAATATGGCGGATCGATTCGATTTTTGCGAGTTCGATACCATTAAAGATCTCGCATTAGGGCACCTCTAGGTCTATATATTACCTCAATGATTGTAACCAAGCTAGACAAATAAGATAGGAATGACGTTCTCCGGTATAGAACATATATACAATATATATTTTAAAGTTTTTTAAACCTATAACGTATCCGTAAAGTATTAGAAAATAAACCGAAGCTGTATTTTAAAAGAAGCACGATAGGTCGTTTTGTCACAAGTTTTTCGATAGGGGCAATTGGTTTTCTACACTGTGCGAATATTCATTTTGTAAAAGTAACAAATTCGATTCCCATTAAAAGAAATTTGGCCTGGACTGCCAACCAAAACATTTTTACGGTATATAAACAGATTTGTTGGTGTGAGTGTGTAGTGTGAATGTGTTTTAGGTTAGTGTAGGTTAAGGTTTTAGTAATTTCATGTGTATTTTTGTAATAGTATGTGTAGGCAATAAATAAATAAATATGTGAAAAGGGTGCCTGGTAATAGAGCTGCTGTGAACAGCCGAAACATAAGATTTATGATTTTTTTAAATGAAAGATATGAATGCCATAATAAGAGGCACATTCCTTGATATAGTTGAGAATAAGTGAATATTAATAAAATATTGAATATTGGGAATATGTAATAAATTGAATGTTATGAGAGTTTGTGTGCGTGTAATATTTTAAAATGTCTGGTCACGAATTGTGACATGCACGGTAAAATAGTTCTTTAAAGCATAATGCGATGTATCGTGCCCCTAAACTGAATGTAAACAGTTTGTATAACGAAGAGCTTCGGTGAAACAAGTAAAAGCTTCTGGTTGACAATTATGTTTTATTTCATATAGCAAGGATACAGTAGAATAGAATTTTTTTTATAGTAAAACATGATTTCGGTCAAGATCAAAATAGTGCGTCTTCCTATCAATCTGATAAACGAATCATCGAAGGGAAAATGATATGAGAGAAACGTTACGGGGAACCCATCAGTGAATGTCACGAATCCTGAGATTTTTTTATTTACTTTTCCAAAATTTTCGAGTTTCTTTATTTATATTTTTTTCCGTTGCACAAAACTTCATTTAGATAATACACTTGTAGGGCAGGTCTTCTGAGTTCCGATTCTTTCTCCCATGACTATGGAGCGAGTGAGTGCATCCCTGGTTGCGAGCTATTCTTCTGTGATGGCCACATAGACTTGTAGCTGGTTAAACTGGTGATATACTCAAACGCACCTTGGTCCCGAGAAAGCGAACATCTGAGAACAACAGTAGACACGAACATACGCTTACACATATAAATAAATAAAATAAACAATAATATTTTCTTACAAATTTGGCGACCCAGCCAGGATGATATTCGGTGATGG
Source organism: Thermobia domestica (assembly GCF_964235325.1). Classification (NCBI taxonomy): domain Eukaryota; kingdom Metazoa; phylum Arthropoda; class Insecta; order Zygentoma; family Lepismatidae; genus Thermobia; species Thermobia domestica. The sequence goes on from NC_137454.1 coordinate 193,226,776, forward strand.
AACTTGCAATGTTTCGATTAGATCATTGTCAAGGAAGGATGGTCACAAAAAAAAAGCGAGTTGAAGAAAGTGGTAAATCTTTCTAGATGAGCGGGAATAGTTGCATATTGTCTGAGTAATTGGGAGATCCGGAGAATTTTATGAAAGTTTGTAAAAAGGGAAGAGAAAATATGTCGTGTAAAAAGTTAAGTGAGACCAATCAGTCTGTGTACAAGTATAGTTGTTGTGACGAACTAATAGAAGGAGTAAGCGTGTTTTGTGACGATTGTCAATTGTGGATTCATTCCCAATGCCAGGGATTATCGGAAACGGAAGTCACCGAACTGCAACAAAGTTCGGAACCGTGGTATTGTAAATACTGCACTGTAAAACGCGCGGCACAGGTAGACTTGCCGGCGTCCAATGGAGAAAATGACACGGAGAGGGGTTCACTTGTAGTTCTTCCGCAGGTGATCGAGGCAGGAAATGATACTGTAGTGCAGGAATTGGTAGAGTCACAGTCCACGTCTAACCTAGCTGAACTTTTACAGCAATTTGCACAAACATTAAGTCAAAATTTTGATTAGAAGTTTGCCAATGTCAATACACAATTAGAACAGGTGAATACTAATATGCATGCTAAATCATATTAGTATTCATAATCAGTTAGAGCAGGTTAATGCTAATGTGAATACTAGATTTGAAAATATAAACTTTGCGTTAGGGCAGATAAATGACAGGTTTTCCAAAGTGACTGATAGTATTCAGGATCTCAATAATCGGTTTGAACAGTTCAAGCTAGAGACAAATACCATTATCACAGAGAAGTTTGAACGTGTATGTAAAGACGTGGAGGAGGTACGTCAAGACGTCCAGGACCTTCAGTCCACTTTCACAAATTACCGCGAAACAATGGATGAGCGCGTAACGGGTGTGGAAAAGGAGTTGCGTCTGTCGGAAGGCACCGTGAATCGTAGATGTGACTCTCTAGCTAAGGAAATTTCACGTCTCGAATCACAACAAAAAGACGACTATCGGCAACTTGAGATCAAAGTACAGACATTCACGTACCTAAGGGAAATAGGAAACGTTTGTATACTGGATCCGTTGATTCAGACGGCTCAGATTCTGATGCTTTAGTGGAGGTTCCAGTATCTTCGGTTGGGGAAACTGGAACCATCACTACAGTGACGGTGTCAGGGTGCCTGTCAACGGCCAGGGATGCAATTTGTGGAAATATCACCCAACCTTCCAGTCACATGCATATGCCAAATGAGGTGGTGAGACGGATGGATGAAAGAATTGATGGAAAGAGAAATGAAGGGGTAATTAGTCGCGTTCCTTTGACAAGTGTGACCTGTCTGTCACATCAGTGTTGCCAACTCACGCATGTTCCACTAATGTCAGCTTAGGTTATTCCGAGTGGGGTGCGTACGAGCGTTGGAGTTCCGGAGGAGGGGCACAATCGTACGGGGACTACCATCTCCGAGAAACCTTCATTAGGTCAAAATTTAAAAAATATTGAAACTTTTGGACAAAATTCACCGACGGAAAAGGGCCCCGTATTAGAGTGTGGCACTCCTCAGAACACCAATGGACGTGCAAACACAGCAAACTGCAACAAACATATCAGTATCCGATTGTCAGAAATTCGGAACTTGCCCATGTTTACAGGGGAATTCGGACAAGCTAGTTTATTCCTCGAAAACTTGGAACAGACTTTCCAATTACTAGAGGCTTCTGACCGAGAAAAATTATTATTATTGCCACGTTGTTTGGCAGAGGGGGCTAGAGCTTGGTATAAAACGGTCGAAGAACAGATACGAACCTACGATGATTTTGTTCGATTATTCAGGAACAGTTTTCTCTCCTTACGGATAGAGCGCCTACAGAAGAAATTCGTACAAAAATGCGATATGACCGGTCGAAATACCCTCGTTTGAGAGACTTCGCCTGGAATGTGATAGTGGAGTATTATGCGGTCGTGCATCATCCGGATGAAGGGAAACTGATCGAAATTCTGCTTGACTGTTTGCCTCCGAATGAGTCTAAGCTATTAAGAGCTGTGGAACCCAAGTCCACACAACAGTTAATTTTAAAATTAACCGAATAAAAGGGTTATCCAGAACACAGTGGAGCTGTAACTGAGAAAAAATGGAGGAAACCTTTTGTACGACAAGTAAAGGTCCAAAAGAAGTTTGAAAAGGAGGGAAATAAACCAAGGAGTCGTCCTCACAAACGGAAGAGACTAAAGAAAAAACTCCGATGAGTAATTCACGAGATTTTTCCAGTACGGAAGAGTGGAAATCACGAGATCCTTGCAGGAATCGATGGAGGAACGGAAATTTCTACAACCGAAATATGAGAGGTCGTGGCTAGGGAAGACCGCGGTATGACCCATACCGAGGGGACCCAGGAGTAGCCTATGGCTATGGAAATAGTGCAGAATACGGGAATTACCCAAGTGGATCCCAGGTTTTCCCAAATGGAAATGGAACTTCTGGTGGGATGCGTGCGAGTCCGCCATATGCATCGGGTGTACCACCACCTGGAGGGGGTAGTGTACCCCATACAACGCCTTCCCCAGAGGTGAACATGGCGACTGTGGCGGGATCGTGCCCATCTTACCCGACGTTCGCATCAACGTCAGTCGGAAGTCAAACGAATGAAAACTGGACGAGAAATGCATATCGCAGTTCTCAGTAGGGAAGATTGCGAACTGCGAGATGGATTTCCTGACTCAAGAAGAAGACGAAGAAGAAGATGAAAAGAAGGTTCTCTGGTCACGTTAAAAACCCATTACTTATCATCGGTACCAAAGAAGGTATTCTCAAAATTCATGCTCACATATCTGGGACCATATTTGGTGACCAAACTTTTCAGGAATTCAGCTCAACTTCAAACATTATCAGGAGAGAATATTGGAGTGCAAAGCTAGGACAACCTAGAACTTTTTCAATGTTCAGATCTGCAACGACGACAACTTCTTGGCGAGGCAAAGAATCCATGAAAGCTCAAAGGCGTAAATAAAACATTTTAGGATTTTGATTATGTTAAGAGATTTAGATTAGTATAAATGTTGTTTATTTTTCTTTTAGTGTAGACAAATAATGTTAGTGTATTTATGATGTAAGAGGAAAAATATTTTTTTTTCTTCCAAGGACCCCGGAAGATGATACCTCCCAACATGGAGTTATCATGTTGAAAATTTTCGAACGCCCTGTATAATAGTGTAGAATAATATATAATATAGGATATGTAAGGATGTAAGGTTGTCATTTAATTTTTCTTGTAATATTAGAAGGTAGGATTAAGTTAGGAAGTGCATTAAAATAGGTTTAGGATTTTATTTCGTATTTAATGTCTATGTTTTGTTCATTTCTATCTTAATTTCCTATATTTCTTAAAAATTCTGCTTATTTTTTTTTTATTTTTCATTTGTAGAACGCTTTTCCTATCTCCAAACACTCTGAAAACTCTCTCAGAAATTTCTTTAAAATTTTATTCTAAAATTATCCTTCATAAAATTCTTTAGATTTTCAGCCATCTTAATAGAAAATCGTCCAAATTCACTCGGTTTTGGTGCATCATCTTCAATCTTGTCTTGTGTGACGTCAGTAGCACAGATTTACAGAATTATCTATAATTGGTCGCTTTCCTTTGAACTCTCTGATAATTAGCTCATCTTCAATCTTCGTACTGTTACGTCACATTGTTGTTGTACTGTAATGGCGTCAGCCTCAAGAGAGCAGTCCCCAGTTACTGCCCGTCAGATATTATCAGAATAAAGTGGTAAAGGAAGCCGCTCCAGAACGGATTTTTCTACTAAAAGATCTAAAAGAGTTCAATTGCAAAATTTGCGATATTTTTTGTGTTATTTGTTTGGACGGAACGTAGCGAGTAGCGAGGAGAATTAGTGAAGCGAAGCAGCCCAATGTTGTGAATTGTCGTCTGTATGAACTATGGTCGAAAGCTGATTACGACATAAGTAGAACTCTGAATTTTTGAAGAACCGTGATGGTTAATGAATCTTAACCGGTTCCATGTCAAGTTAATATTATAAGAGGTGTGTGTGTGATGTTTAGTTCTTCCGGAAACTGAAATATTCAAGAAAGCTCCATTTTTCGTCAATAGGAACTGGTACTCGTATGGACAACCATTGGATTCTTCTTGCATATAAAATCATCCAAACTGTAAGTAATGTTTACTTTATTTCTGAAATGGTTTCAATCGAAATAACTTGGTAGCCTGGATTTGGAAATACTTTTTTAAACCTCGAAATTCACCAAGTTGTACAGTTGGAATATGGTATTCAGTGAATTATAATAATATAACCATGTCTTCGTAAATTCCTTTCCCGTAGGAGCTATATAATTACTGAGACAATATGTGACGGCTTAAGCTTATCTAGAAAGGGGGGAAATAAAAGGTAGAACAAACTACTGACGGAATATATACATGCGAGTGTAAAATTTTCGTTTAGAGTGACCATCTAAATTCCTGTAATTCAAAGAAACCCTAAATCTTGTGTAAGGTTATATGCAGTACTCTTTATTATTGTGATTTTTTTTTATTTGGCTATGCATCGTTTGGCTGTCTATTGTAACCAAGCTAGACAAATAAGATAGGAATGACGTTCTCCGGTATAGAACATATATACAATATATATTTTAAAGTTTTTTTAAACCTATAACGTATCCGTAAAGTATTAGAAAATAAACCGAAGCTGTATTTTAAAAGAAGCACGATAGGTCGTTTTGTCACAAGTTTTTCGATAGGGGCAATTGGTTTTCTACACCATGCGAATATTCATTTTGTAAAAGTAACAAATTCGATTCCCATTAAAAGAAATTTGGCCTGGACTGCCAACCAAAACATTTTTACGGTATATAAACAGATTTGTTGGTGTGAGTGTGTAGTGTGAATGTGTTTTAGGTTAGTGTAGGTTAAGGTTTTAGTAATTTCATGTGTATTTTTGTAATAGTATGTGTAGGCAAGAAATAAATAAATATGTGAGAAGTTTCTTTATTTATATTTTTTTCCGTTGCACAAAACTTCATTTAGATAATACACTTGTAGGGCAGGTCTTCTGAGTTCCGATTCTTTCTCCCATGACTATGGAGCGAGTGAATGCATCCCTGGTTGCGAGCTATTCTTCTGTGATGGCCACATAGACTTGTAGCTGGTTAAACTGGTGATATACTCAAACGCACCTTGGTCCCGAGAAAGCGAACATCTGAGAACAACAGTAGACACGAACATATACTTACACATATAAATAAATAAAATAAATAATAATATTTTCTTACAGTAGTACAAACAACTAGAAAAAGTGTTTGAAAATGTTAAAAGTAAGCTATACATCTTGGGACAAGAGATGAATATAGTTCTTAATGAATGCAAGAGTATTTTTATAAGGCAATTTCTTTCTTTTGTGTTCTTTTCAGCCTATATTTAAGCACAAATCTCTGATACAACACCTAAAACTACCTGTGACACTAAATTAGCTGAAGCCCGTACGTATAGAGTGACTTAGAGAGTATTTCACGAGAGGTATTTTTTTTGTTCAATTACTAACTGGTTCTTTAAGGTTTACGGTTAGTGGTGAAATTAGTTCTGAAGAAGTTGGACTTAATTCCCTGAAGCAGATTGGAGTTTAGTGAGATTGAGAGGCTAACAGACTACATTGAGACTGAGTTAGTTTAAAGAACAAATGGCAAATTGTATGGCATGAGGTTGAGTAATATCTGGTGAAAATACTACTGTAGACTCAGTGGAAAAAACGATAATAAATACGACGGCAAGTCAGAAAATAAGATTCTCCTGGTGGTTCTAAACACAAGTAAAATGAAAGATAAATAATATACGGTGAAAATAAAGAACAAGTATTTAGCTATTTCTTCACATTGAAACTAAGGACGTTGATGCATTTTTTATACTTTACGCGTTACAAGATTTAGAAATCTATCCTGGTAAAACAACATGTAATCTATGTGGAAAAAAATCCTTCACGGCTGTTTTCAGTTCGTCATTAGTTCCGAAGTGCTTCCCGCTGAGAACCTTCTTATATACCGGATAGAGATGGAAGTCGAAATCGGGATTGTATGGCGGCTGAGGGAGGGGCTCGCAAAAGAGGGTGAAAGAGATATTTTGCGTTGCCGAAGAGTGCATCAACAAATTAAGTATGAATTGCTCTCGTATTGAACCAATGTCTTGTTTATCTCCGTTGTTTCACAATCTCTAAGGAAAATATAGGAGAAACTTATTTTTCGACTTCCCCTCGTATTAAATGTCGGGAGTAATAAAATATGTTGAAGTGGAATACGCTAGGAAAATTCACACATGTAGTGGTATTTTTTCAGACAAAAAAAAAAAACCGAAATGAGACCATTCATTGTGTTCATATACATCAGAGTAAACTTTAGATATATGGAGGAATCGCTGTAAAAAAAAAAAAAAAAAAATCTCATTTCACAAGTACCAATATATACTGTACATCAAGGATCAAAATATGCAGAAAGATGAACATTATATTCAAAACTCTAGTACCTAATACACTCCAGGTTCTATATAGGTTTCTCTCTTCTCGAAATTTTAAATTTGGTGTTCGTTTTATACAGTACCGTGCCGTGAGGACAAGCGGGGCGACGGCCTTGGGCGCCGAAGTAAGGAGAGGCGCAAAATTCGGGAGTAAAAGGAAAAATTACTTGGGGGGCGTCGTCGTATGCTCTCGTTGATTTTCCGCGGCATGCACTGGTTTTATATAGTTACTTTGAATAAAAGGAGGAGCAAGCTTCGTGTCATATTGCGAAATTATGGTAGACTACAAACTACTGGGACCTCATACTGATATGGTTGCCACCTCTGGTTTGTATGTAGAAACCGAATCTAGTATCATAACACCATTCTCCGCTATCTCTCATTGTTTCTTTTTTCTACGTAGTTCCAAGTTTTTTCTAGATCCAATTTCAGTGGAGAAATAAGGGCGCAAGTGGTACCTTTCTTGGAACGTTGAACTCCATTCCCCGATATTAATTACCATTTTTGTTCCACTGGGACCCAGTTTCAATAGAAAAAAAATGAAATCTTTAAGTTTTACGTCCCACGGTTATGCCGGTTAGGCTAAAGGAGACGGTGATGATGAGAGATGAGTAAAATGGTGGAATGAAGAAAGTGGGAGGAAACGGGAGAACCCTGAGAAAACCCACGAGCACGGTGTTTGTCCACCACAAAGTCCACACGGCGCGAGCTGGGATCGAACCAGGGACCCCAAGCACCGGAGGTGAACGCTCTACCACTTTTTTAAAATACTTTATTGTACTCTTATTAGCCAATTACATCAGAAAAGATTAACAAACAAAATTGTGCTGTGAGCATCCAATTATACCAACAAAAAAAAGTACAGTAGACACATCAATAAATTGCTGCTAGAAAATTAGCAAACTTTTGTTTACGAATTGAAAGTGTTAGCGTTTGCATACGGAACAACAGTTGGTTGACATACAAAGTCACATTACTATTAAATCATTACATAAAAGAATATCGATAGTTTGGGACGTGATTCATAAAATTGCGTTATGTTTAGTGCTGGGATAAAATTGATAATCCGGAAGCAGCATGAATGGCGTACAGTGAATATTAGAAGGTGTTGTTCTGCAGATACGGGCAATGATTTTTTGATAATGAAACCATATAGCTGTGTTTCGTGAGCAACTTTCGAGCCGGTGTTAGAGAGTATCGAGAACATAACAAGTACCACAGAAAGAAATATTACAGATACTCAATTCGTAAAGTCTCCCGTTAGTAGGATATATATTATGAACAAAACTGTACCAAAGAGATTGCATGGCAGGAGACAATACCAGAGTATGAATGTTTGCTCAGATTTTCTCCCAGTTTGTCATTGGATAATGTTCTACAATACGGGGAACCGACATTGTGGTGGCATGATAACGATTATATAATTGTCTAACAGAAAGATCTTCAAGTTGACTCCGTGCGATAAGCGAGTAACTAATATCAAGAAATACGTCCTTGAGGTATGGCACAAGGGAAATCCAAGGTTGTATATGCAGGGGAGCTTGTTACTCAATATGACGGAGTGATACACATAACGCCTTGCTGGAAAAGGACTCTGAGTAGGAGCATAATGTATAATCAATAGTGAGCCTGTCCCTTATTTTACTTCGTTATAGGAAGAATATCTCAATTACGCATAGATCATTTAACCCAGATATAAAAGTAGGAGGGGAGAAAATAGAACAAGTGAATAGTTTTCGATACCTGGGTAGTATTCTTAGTAATGTCATGAAGTGCGAACGTGAAATAAAAGCAAGGATAGGAATGGCGAAAGAAGCCTTTAGGAGGAAGAAAAGTCTGTTTTGTAGGACCTTGAATAAAGAGTTGAGAAAAAGACTCATAAAGTGCTTCGTGTGGAGTGTTGTACTGTATGGGGCGGAAACGTGGACATTACGTAAAGGTGACGAAAATCGACTGGAAGCCTTCGAAATGTGGGTGTGGAGAAGAATGGAAAGAATTAGTTGGGTCGAGCGGAAAACGAATGAGAGAGTATTAGAAATGGTGGGTGAGAAAAGAACACTTTTAGATAGTATTAGGAAGAGGAAGAGAAACTGATTGGGACATTGCCTAAGAAGAGATTGTATCATGAGGGACGTCCTAGAAGGTATGGTGGCGGGAAAGAGAGGGAGGGGGCGAAGGAGACTACAATTAATGGATGATATTAAAACAGAAAAATCATACGCGAAGACGCAGAGGTTAGCGGAGGACCGTGGAGCATGGAAGCTTCTCAGCTGCGGCAAGTGACCTGCCAATAAAGGCAGAATACCTATGATGAGATAACTTTTCACAATTACATTACTTACACTGCGCAATCTACAGTTTAGCAAAATTAATACTATTATTTACAACTGGAACCAATATAAGGAACAGTCTTCCTTATCAAATGTGGGATCGCTAACTTTTAGCTATAAGATGGAGACTATATTTGCTCTTGAAGACGATTAAAATAAGTGTTTCCGGATTCCATAGGGTGAGGTGGAAGGGAAATTTTCTTACATCTTTTATGTTCCTCCTGGATCTTGACTCGTTTATTTTGTCGTGTACAAGAGAAAATTTTGTTCCATTAAAAGACAATATTTTCTGTCCTTCCGTTGCTAGTTAATTTCCTTAAAAAAAGGTTTAGTTCATATGTCTGGTAATATATTTTTTATAAATTTCCATTTTAAGCACTGTGTATACTAATTTTGTTGCACCAAAGTATAGTAGGAAAGGGCACAGAATTAAATTTAGTATATGCACATTCCTACCATTTATGTTCCTCTGGAAAAAATTACAAAAGATATTGAGCTGACTAAAATGAATCTTCTTATGTTAGATCAAAATTCTGATGCATTGTTTCCTACATTGTTGGTTGTGTAAATAGGATTAAAAAATACTTAACACCATGACAAAATCTTTCTTGACCGTTTTAGTAAAGTGTCCATTTTACTCGAAATAATACAACATGGAAGAAAATAAACGAAATGAACTTAGGAAAACGACGTCACTCAATGTCCGTGAAGGTTCTTTGTCGATACCAGGGACAAGTTGTGCAAGTAATAGAGCATCATCTTCACCTAATGCAGCCCGAGGGTCTAGTAATGAAACAGAACCCGACACTGGTTCTAGTAGCTCATTTGATAGTTCTAGACGTAATCAGGCAAGTAGCACTGTTATCACCAATTCCACTGAACAACCAGAAACTGCTAATGGAATCCGAAATATATCGCCAATGCCTTCAATTCAAACGCAAAACAGCAGCAGACCATTCTTAACCGGAAGAGAGCGAATTAGCTTATTTTGGGACGTATATTCTACATTAAATGATGAATGTGATGTAGACAACAGTGATGATGATGATCATGAGTCATTACCACCGCCAGGCTCATCTGATCTATCAACTACTCCTAGTATATTGCTAGCAAGATCTGGAATGCTTTTTAACGTTGGCGAAAACAGTGATGAGAGGAATAACGAGGGCAGCTTAGTGTTTATCTCTGAAAATTTTGAGGAAGCACTTAGAGAAGAGGTATTTACTCTGGAGGGTAACTTAACGGGAATGGATGAACTAGAAGTAGATGCCACTTATATCTCTGATACAAATGAGGTGAATAACAATGCTTCAGCATTGCATACTCTTAATAGTATAATGAATGACGAGGATGTGCCATCATCGTCGGAGCTGTCTCGTCATAGACGCAATACAGTCCATGCAGAATCAGTAAACGTACCACGTAGTATTAAACAAAATGCACGCAGAAGTATAAGTGCTCCAATAATATTTGATCCGAGACTTGAAGCAGACCGGACTCCTTCATCGTATGCCTTGACCAGACGGTCTGAATCTATTATCAGCATAATATGTAGAATTTGTCACGGATCAGCATTGAGTATGGAGGATTTAGAATCGCCTTGCTTTTGCAGAGGAACTGTTGCTTTCGTTCATCTTTCTTGTCTAGAACGATGGCTCATGGAATCGAATACCACGCGGTGTGAATTATGTGGTTACCAGTACACCGTACAAAGGGAGTTGAAGTATACTAAATCGCAAGCTGTTTGTGCGTGGCTGAAAAGTTGGCGGCGTAATTTTCACGTGAGACGATTTTACTGGGATGTTTTTCATCTCTGTTTTCTCTCACCCATGTTGGGCGTAGGATGTTATTTTTTACGAATGGGTCTTCCTCTGGCGATGGCTCTTCCTCTTCCGCCAGAGACGGATCTTTGGTCTTATGTGATGCTTATTGGATTGTTGATTGTTATTGGGACATCTATGGTATTTTATTATGTGCGGATGCTAGTAAGCCTAAGATTTTATTATCCTATTTGGTACACATGGTGGGTGAATCATTATTTGACTCGTGTCATTGTAGACCCAGTAGAAGAAAGAGAGAGGCGGAGGAAGATCATGCTACATTTTCGTCCAACTCCCGATATGAGGTTCTCTGGGGGATTCACACCAGGTTCCACGTATAATATGACGAATGGATTTTAAGTTGCTAGTGCATCAGTACCAAATAGTTGAATCCGAATCGATGTGTATTACGATCCAGAACCCCTGTATTCTTCCTAGGGCTGTTTCTGTGCATATTGAATGTGGACGAATGTGAACGTGTTAATAGGATAATAATTAAAAAGCAAAGTAACTTGTAATCTATGTCCTGTATTTAGTTTGATCACTTTACATATACTTATTGTAATTTTACTTTATTGTTAAATTGTACTACTACTTACTTTAACATTATTAATATTTTCGGTATTTCTTATTTGAGAGAGGGAAGCATCTACTAGAAAGCTTCCCTGTCTCTTTTTATGAATATCATATTGAATTTCCGTCTTTCCAAAGCAAAATGTAGGGACTCTTGGTGCTGCTTATGGAAAGAGAAATGTACTATACCATGGCACCTTTCCATAATAATGCATCCCGACGGGAGCTCATGTGGCTCGAATTCCACGTTAATCAATAGGTCCACGTCTCATATAGCTCGACTGCTGAACGGGACGTTATGCAACTCAACTCAACTCCATGATAATGTAACACTGTTGCCACAGTCCTAGCTCCGGAGTGGGCTGAAAAATAGTACCAAATTGAAACAAAAAGGGCTAAATTCATTATTTTATACCAGAGTAATGCATGTCTCTATAACACGAAACTAAAAGAGGTAAAGTTCTAGAAAACTCCCTCCCCCCTCTCCCACGAGTCCAAATCAAGAAAGTCTTTATCTTCGTCAATATGGCGTCACTAGTAAACAACTTATCCCGGTAAGCCGGCAACTACATCAATGTATATTTTCGTTGCTATTATTTTTTGGTGTAGAATCTTTGCAGCGACACATAAATTGTAGACTTACTTGAGCACACGCTGGTCTTCTTCAGAATTTCCAACACTTGATTCAACGCTTAAAAAAAAAAAAAAAAAAAAAAAAAAAAAAAAAAAAAAAAAAAAAAAGGATTTCAAACTAAAATTTCCACCACTCCTTTCTTGTCTCTTTCATGCGCCCATCTAGCGTCATTTGTTTCCCGGTATAGTTCGAATTACGAATTCTCCACACGAAGTTCGTAGTGTTGTGCGGTGCAACGTTACTGAATGAATGTTCAACAGCATTTTAAGAGTCCAACACACACTATGAGTAACGTGAGATGTAGGAAAAGTCTTACTGACACTTTTGAAAATGTGACAAGTATTTGTTAAATGGTGCTGAATTGGGTAGAATTGTACCAACTTTTTCACAAAAGGGGCTGAAAATGCCAGCGTGGTACCAACGGGCCGATGAATGACAAAAAGGGCGGAATTTGGTACAATTGTACCAAGTGTGGCAACAGTGTAATGTAATATAAGTCTTTTTAGTGAAGACCGAGTTATAGTTAACTAATTGATAAAAGAAAAGTGAGACAATATAAATTATATAAGCCCTAAATAATAAAAAAAAATCGCAAATTTAAATAGTATTTATCCTACATGGGTCGGTATTTGTTAAAATAACGCCAGTCAATGTTTTAAAGCTGTTCATTTTCATCGCTTTCTGGAGACTATGGATACGGCTATTACGCTATTTACAGTTTAGTACTAGGCTAGTCGACAAAGCGTTACCCCCCACAGCGAACGCGGCCTAAGTGGCTACACGGTAATTTTAGTTTCACCAAAGTTGTAAATCATACTATGAGCCAGTCAGGGTTTCCAGGTCTTTTTTCATTTCCCGCGCCAGAAGTGGTAGACCTGGATTCGATTCTAGGCAGGAGCTTATGTGGTTAGGGTCCCACGTTGAGCTGTAGTTCACGTCTGATGTAGCCTCGCTGATATAGTCGAAAGAGACGGAGCAAGAGGCATTTGTTTTTAAAGATATCCTCTGTATCGAAAACAAATATTAGACCCCAATCAATAAATTCCAACATTTACACTACTTTATAGTTCACTAGCTATGCACGTGCCTTTGGAGAATGGGGTTCCGGATTCGAATCCTGTGGGAGATCATTGAAAAGTTTCAGCGCATAAAGGTAGTTTAGATTCCACCTTAAACTGTGGGTTCACATCTTGTATAGCTTCGGTGCTGAAAGGACCGCTAAATTCCAAGCCACCAACTATAAAATTTACATCATGATATTTTTAACCAATTCTCTGGTTTAATCTTTTAATTTTTTTCCTCTCATGATTTTGGCTTCTTCTGAAATTCCTACCCTCTACCAATTTTAGCACCTTAGTTTCAGTTTCTTAGAACAAAGTTGATAAAACACGAGCAGTTACAGTTAAAATAAATACATAAAATAAAATAAACATATCTTTCCCAGGAATATTTCTAAGCTGCATGGAAAGAAATGTCTGGAAACTGAAACCTTATGTGTTTGTTTTACAAAACTAAGTTTCGAAATAATTAGGCAACGTAGTTTTTCGGTAATTTCAAAGACTGGAAAGAGAATAAGATGTATTGAATCCCAATTTAAAATTATGGTCTTTGCTGTTTAAAACATATACCTAAGTACCAAACTATTAGAGGTAGCATTTTCCGCCTTTCTACTGTGCACACATCTATGGCTTAGACCATCTAAAGGCAATTGTTCCATCATCTAACATATCCACCCCATAAAATGAAGCATAGCCGACCCTGGCCCTTTCGAGCTGTTGCGCCTTAAGGTTTGGTATATATTAGGTATATTGGAGTTGGCACAACTTTAACAAAGTATTTATTATTATTATTATTATTATTATTATTATTATTATTATTATTATTATTATTATTATTATTATTATTATTATTATTATTATTATTATTATTATTCATAGTGAACATACAATTTGGCTCGATGTAGCTCTACTTAACAGTATTAAATGAAATCATAAAATAAGAATATTCTTACTTTCTTCATTCTGAGAATTCCGTTCCATTCCCTCCTAGTCTGGAACAAATATCGCAGCCACTTCTCTCCACATTTTTATTTTTAAGTCACGATTCATGTAGTTCGGATCTCTTAAATCATATAGGCATGGCCTATTTTGTATTTCGATTATAAACGCCTCTGTGTTAAACACACTAACCATGACTGGATATGTACACAGGACACGTTTTCAAACACAACTGAAAATTTCTCTTTGTGATTACACTTGTGGTTATCTGTTTGGGGGTGGAGTTCGAGCTTCGGAGATAGGGGCTCAAATTCAAGTTATTTCGTTGTTTCATCTTTTGCCTAAAGCCAAATATTTTGCTTATAGACTACCATGGCACCAGCTAAGTGTCAATCAAGTGTATCACGAGAAATCACCCTATTGTGTTACATAGATTTTTCTGTGATTAGCTAATTTTCGGAATTTCCTTCTATTTTTGTGAATTTTCTTTTGTTATACACACAGATACTTTATAACAGCAGAGTTCCAATCTCTGCACAAAGCGTCTTCCAAGCAGCTGTTTCTTGTTACAATCCCCTTGCCTGGCAACACGTCTTTCCTTTCTGTCCTTCCTTTTGAAATCTTTTAAACAGCAGGCGGTCTATTGTTCCGACCTGCACCAAATACGCTCGAGCCGGCGTTTTCTTAGCGATTTTATTGCTTTCGCGTTCATGTTTAGCCGCTCAGATTTAAATACATGGTCAGCGTATTTCAAGCATACGCATGAGCAATAAATGCGCTTTGCGATCGCTTCAAATAGCCACCCACTTAAACAACAACATTGGCGAATAATAATAATAATAATAATAATAATAATAATAATAATAATAATAATAATAATAATAATAATAATAATAATAATAATAATAATAATAATAATAACATGTTATCACTTAATGATAATCTTATCCATACAAATTCTTTAAATGAATAAAAATGATAGTTGTTAAAATAGTGACTGATATTGTTTTAACAAATATAGATTGACATAAAGGCCTATATGTTACGTTCCTGTCTGTCTGCCTACCTCTATTGTGAGGCTTCCATTAAAAAAAGAAAAAAAAAACTCTATTATAATAAGCTGGAAACTAAATTCCGTTAATGATGTGCCTAATAATAATCACCAACATCATTAATAAACATAAAAATAGGGGCATGTTTATTATCCAGACAGAATCACGTCGGGACAGTTCTGACAAAGTGGAATGGATAGTATTCCTAATGTTACAATTTGCCAGGTTTTCGTGATGACATGATTAAGAGGGGTTTATGAAAGGAGATGAAGTATTTCAGTTTAACGTTCCACGCATATGCCCGTTACGTAGGGTTGCCGTAATTTTTTGATCCAAAATACGAACAAGCCTTAAAATGACGACTCATCAAAGATATGGTGACCAAACTCAGCAGGTCCGTGTCCAGGGGGTTGTAGGGGGGCCGGCCCCCCTAAATTTTTGCTGTCCCCCTAAAATTTTCACGGTAGGCTTGCAAATGAACTATAATATGGTTGGATCGGGTCCCCGTAATTTCAACCGCTCCCCCCCCTACATTTTTGGGCTGGCTACGGGCCTGAAACTCAGAACAAATATTTTGAAATTTCTTATCTAAAAAATTACCTTTTTAAGTTATCACACAACCGCGGTAATACTTAAAACATTATTGGAAACTAACATGTTTTATAATTTTTTTCATTAACACGAATATAATAAATCATGTCATTAAATTACGTATAGGCCACTATTAAATCTAACCAAAAGAACTCTGGAATGGAAAAATTACTCTCTTTTAAAAACATAACCTGTTTTATTAATGGTAACTAAACTATAAGTTATATGATGAAAACACAATTCTCTTCAGCCGAGATTTTACCTATTCCCGACTCGGAAATTTTCGGGCAGCTCCGAAAACTGTCAAATACGGACATTTTCCTGTTTCATGCGTTGTACGATACGGGCACGGACACGGATCCAAAAATACAAACAGTCCGTACAAAATGCGGACATATGGCAACCCTACCTTTAGACTAAAGGAGACGGATCATTAATTCAAGTGAATAATGATGGACGAATTGGTGGAGTAAGATTATGCGAGGGAGCTGGAGTGCTCTAAGAAAACCTACGAACAAAATGTTGTCCATCACAAATTTACTTGGCCGGAGATCGAACCAGGGATCCCACACACCTGAGGTAAGAGCTGTACCACTGATTTACCGTACCCTAGAGTTGCCAACCTCAAAAAACAAAATAACCGATTTCCGTCTTTAAAATTATCGTATAGCCTACTACAAAAAAATTGTCGTATATTCATTATGCGCATGATAATTGTAGAAACAGATATAATACTACTAATAAAAGCAATAATATATGATAAACTTCTGTAGCAATCTTCAGTATCGAACTCCAAATTAGCCTCTCTGTTTTCACTATTTTTAAAATCCTTATTGGCACTACTTTGAGCAACAACATTTTCAGCCCCTCGTAAACGCAATTGAAGTTCAAGAATGCAGGGTTGTCATTTGCGAATTCTCAAATCATTGTTGATTTATTTCCGTTGGAATGGCAGTTAAAAACGTGAGTGTGTGTGTGTTTTATAATTAATTAATGCACATCTACAATTTATTTGAACATTTAAAAACTGCAAAAATGTGTGTTGTAAAATTATCATATATTCATCTATTATCGCCAGAGCCGTAGCTAGAGGGGGGCGAGCGGGTCAGTTGCCCCGGTTGCGCCTTATTAAATCAATATTGTCGGTTCGCAAAGAAATAGATTTGTTAAAAGTTTTCTTGCTCGCTTCGCTCGCAATCCAAATGTTTCAATAAGAATCACAACAAGTTTTTACTTATTATATATGATTTAATGACGATGTGATATACAAGGTTCCGAGTAATCAGTTTTAGTGTACGCAACAGCGTATTCAAGATCTGAAACGGTCAAAGTTTGAAATAATGGGTTTGGTGTTTTGATGGTGATGAGTTTACTTAGTTAGCTTTTCTACATAATCGGATTAATCACGACTGTGAGGAAGAAGGTATGAAAATGAGAAGAGGTTAGAGACAAACTCAAGGCGCTGTTTGAGCGGGAATATTAAAAATGAAGGTAAAGAAGGGGAATAATAACTTTTTCAAACTTGAAGCAGTTGTGGAGTAGGGGCTTAAGGGGTCAGAACTAGTGATGAGCAAATGCAAGACCAAGACCAAGACCCGGGTGGTCTTGGTCTTGGTCTTGGTCTTGCACTGGAACTCTCGGTCTTGGTCTTGGTCTTGGTCTTGCACACCTAGTCTTGGTCTTGGTCTTGGTCTTGCACACTCAGTCTTGGTCTTGCTTGCAAGAGTCTTGCAAGTTTTGCTTTTAAGAAATCTATGATTTTCATATGTAAATTTTACTCTGGATATAAGGGATAATAAATCCTACATTGCGTCAATAGTGAGGGAAATGCAATGTATGTTTCTAAATGTAATATATTTTACCTTCGTGTAAGTGTGATGATGCTGTACAACATAGGCGATGACCTTTACTTTTTTTTTTTCAATGGGTGATCACGCTTCACTACTTATAAGATAAATCCCAACATTTCGTAATATTTTTATATGTTTTAACAGATCCAATACTCCACTGGTTCCCAAACTGGGGAGGCTACCCCTGACAGTGAGACGCATGAAAGAAAACCAAGGCGGCACAGATTACTGAAATACCATAAATTGCAAAATTATTTTTATACTCTAAAGGCTTCAGATTTGTTTCTTTCCAACCAAGATTAGCTCATCTTTGTATTGAATAAACTCCCAATTAAATATCGAAATTTTGTTTTACTGATTCTAATATGTACTGCATGGGGCAGAAACAAGGTCATTACGCAAAAACGATGAAAGTTAGACTTGCGAAATGTGGACATGGAGAAAAAAGGAGAGAATCAGCTTGGTGAACGGAAAACGAATGCAAAGGTTTTAGAAATAGTAGCAGTAGGGGAGAAAAGAAGAATTTTAGATGTAATTAAGAGGAGGACATTAGCTGAGGAGGAACTGTATGATGAGGGACGTGCTAGAAAGAGGGGGCGAAGGAGATTTGAAGCTGCCAATAATGGCAGAATAGCTATTATTATGACGATGATGATATGTTTTGCAATATTGACCAAAAAAGAGAAAAAATTAAAATAATAATAATTAAACCTCTTAATATTTTAGAATATAAATGAAATTAAATTTGTGAGTTTTACGTCCCACGATTATGCCGGCTAGGCTAAAGGAGACTGTGATGATGAAAAATGAATGAAAATGGTGGAAAGAAGAAAGTGGGAGGAAACGGGAGAACCCCGAGGAAACCCTCGCACACGGTGTTTGTCCACCACAAAGTTCACTTGGCGGGGGCTGGGATCGAACGCGGGACCCCAAACACCAGAGCATCAAAATAACGGCATCAAACTTCAAGTTATTTGAAATAATTACGAAATCATTCTCGGTTGTGAATATAGATTATTTATTGTTGTATAATGTTATATCGTTGAATCCTAGATATGCCGTATACCTAAGGGGACTATAAGTTATATTGATAAACAATTATTCAACGTATAAGCATCCACCTATGAAATCAAACTTGCGGTCACATGCGCTAAGTTTTTGTCAATGTCATGAAAATGTTATTTCAATATTAATTTTATATGTACACATTAAAAATTTCCAACGGATGCTTTAACCTCAGAGCCAAGGCCATACCCATGTAGTCGGCACCTATGGTGTACGGAATTGCCGATGTTCAATACTACATTTCTTTAGTTTTGGAACGTCCCACGATTATTACACTGAGGCTAAGGGAAACAGTGATGATGAGAAATGGTGGAATGAAGAAAGTACAAGGAAACGGTAAAACCCACGCACAGGGTGTTTGTTCACCAAAGAAGCTCACATAGCGCAAGCTGCAATCGAACCAGGGCCCCATGTACCAGAGGTGAACGCTCTGCCACTGAGCTACCGTGTTCATAACATGCTCTAGTTTATTTTTGCTTATCCACTTCTTATGGACACAACTATTCTTCGTATGATTTCCCAAAATCCAATCATAGGCCGTCGTGAATGATCAAATGATGACCAAAGTAAATCAGACACTGAAGTTATTATAGCTATATAATTATGCTGTCGGTCGTCTCGTGAACAACCGATTCAAAAAACGACATACTGTAGCTATATGTTACAGGAGCAGATCGACTCACATGGATTGCATAAACTACTGGGAACACATTCACTCCGGCGGTATTTTTACTGGAGCCAAGAAGTTCACGTGAAAGATATAATGATTTTTCCCCCTTCCTTTTTACATTCTATAAAAAATCAAGTAGTACCATACTTGTGCAAGACTCTTGCGCAAGAGTCTTGGTCTTGGTCTTGGTCTTGCAGGTATGGTCTTGGTCTTGGTCTTGGTCTTGCACCCCTTGGTCTTGGTCTTGGTCTTGCATCGGGATTCCTGGTCTTGGTCTTGGTCTTGGTCTTGCATGCAAGACTCTTGCAAAAACTGCAAGACCAAGACTCTTGCGCTCATCACTAGTCAGAACTTAACCCAACGAATTTCGCCTTTCTCAAAGACTGATAGCTACCAGTGATTTTTTTTATTCCATTGACATATGAAATGCTTCCAATTTGAAGGAATTTATTAAGATCATTTCTCCTTCAACTACTTGTATCATCAGGATTTTTTGAGTGTGTATATTGATAGGTCATATATTTACAATAGATGACAGCACATTACCCTATCTTTCCTATGCGTTTTGGTACAGAGCGACACATATATTGAGAAGTATGTCAGATATGCAAACTTTTCACAAAAACAAATTTAATTAATAAGAAGAGAATATTCTGTGCAATTGTTAGAATTCTCGTTTCTTTCGTTGTTGAGATAGTTTTCATTATCAGCAACATGTTTCTGAAGAGTAAAATGAAATGCTTTAAACAATTAAAAAATAAAATAAAATAAAATAAATAAATAAATAAAATTGTCGTTTGACAGAGTCTGAATAGTAATCTCTTGAACTTGACCTACAACACATTGGAGAGGTAGAAGAAACGTGCTGTCATATTCGTATATCGCTGATAGTTAAGCGTTAACTTTTATCTTAACGTGCATAGCAATTTTGTGTGTTAACAACGATCCTGACTTTCTCCACTGAAAAAAATTCTGTAATTAAATTGCCAGATAGTAATGTAAAGTTATTTCCCCCTCATTTTGAAAGTTGATAAACATTTCCGTACAAGGGAAGTATCAATGAGCTCATATCGAAACCTACCGTAAAATTTCACTCAGAAGAAGGAGGTCCCACAGAAAGACCACACACAAAAAAGCAGCTGCGTTTTTGAAGTAGAAATAACCAAAATAGCAGATTGAAATGTCGCGTATCCATGTCGACAATTGCACAATACGTTCAGCACCACCCCTTGTAAACTGCTTGTTAATAATAAAAAGTCAATAACAACAATGTGGGTACATACTATACCTAAGGGGAAGTCGTACGGTAAGGTGAACCTTGATGGCAGCCATTTTGAAATCTGCCATCTTGAATGCAGGTCAAGTTTTCTAAATAGGAATAGGGCAATATGATACATAATTTTGGACTAGAATTTAAGCAGAAAAACAATGGTAGCAATAGTTTTAAGATACGTGCATTTGGTAAATCGTTACAGGCATATTTATTGTGTATGTTTCCATGTGCACAACTCCCGAATAAAGCAGCTGTCCAACAATTTGTAAAATACAAAAATATAGGAAACACTCTCTATATTTTCCCAATTTGTCCCAAATGTTGTTGAGCAAAGCTACACACTTGTAGAAAATTAATCGGCAAATTTGGTTTAAATTGGTTGAATAGGAGCGGAGACACAAGCCGGACAAAACGAAAATTACATTGGAAAAGTACAAAATAGTTTAAACACCATTTAGATGTTTTCTGATGATTTGTTTAAAATTATGATGGTCACAATTAAATACTTTTGAATGACTACTCTAAAAATTTGGTTCAAATCGGTTGAATAGGAGCGAAGATCCGGAGGAGGAGGAAGTCTCAAGCTAGCCCCGCCCACCCAACGGATTGCCACCAAACTAATGCCAAATAATAGTGCTGTAAATGTGCTCACAGGAAAACATCAAAATAAAAATGTACTCTATTATTTACCGAAGAAACTGGTGTTGCCAAGTTGCAGGCCAGCGTGAAGCAATCCCTTCCCACCAAACGGAGGCACACCAAACTAGTGCCAAATAGTAGTGCTAAAAATGTGCTCCCAGAAAAGCATTAAGATAAAAAAATGTGCTCAATTATTTCCCGCAAAAGAAGGGTTGCCAAGTTGGGGGCCAGGGTCAGGATAGCCCCGCCCACCCAACTGAGGGCCACTAAACTAGCGCCAAATAATAGTGCTAAAAATGTGCTCCCAGAAAAAACATAAAAAAACATACAAATTTCTTCAATGATCTAGCGCAGAAACTGGGTTGCCAAGTTGGGAGCCAGGGTGAAGCTAGACCCACGCACCCAACGGGGGGCCACCAAACTATTGCCAAATAATAGCGCTAAAAATGTGCTCCCAGAAAAGCATCAAAATAAAAAAATGTGCTCCCATTTTATTATCAACGATAGCTCAGCTAGTGCACTTTATCCGTGTGACTGCC
The DNA here is from genome assembly GCF_964235325.1 of Thermobia domestica. Lineage (NCBI taxonomy): Eukaryota > Metazoa > Arthropoda > Insecta > Zygentoma > Lepismatidae > Thermobia > Thermobia domestica. The sequence continues at coordinate 193,248,328 of NC_137454.1, forward strand.
AACGGACAACTGCAACTCTGCGCTGAGAGTCTATTGGCTTGCTCGCTATCAAATCGGAAAGGGTGTGATAACTTACTCGAAGCTATTACATGTTACAGCTTATTGTTCATTCACTAATTACAGTATTCACAAGTGTCTTAATTTTTGATTTTTAATTTTTGAGGGACAGGATTAAAATACGGGACATTTGCTGTCCCGACTAAATTTACGGGGATGGGACACTTGGGCCCAAAATCGGGATTGTCCCGGTTTTGTACGGGATATGGTAGGCTTATTATTTGGCAATAGTTTGGTGGCCCTCCGCTGGGTGTGTGGGGCTAGCTTCACGCTAGCCCCGCCCAAATTAATCTTCTAATTTCTTGGTTACTTGAAGAGCACATTTTTTGAAATTTTGTATATTGTGAAGCACATTTTTGGTGCTATTTTTTAAAAATGTGTTCAATTGGGATGGGCCAGCTTCACACGTTAAATTTATAAGAAAATATATTTTTACTGATGAAAAGGTAATTTTACACCATTTCATATTAGTAATTTTACTTTATAGGTGTAAATAGATTTATACAGAGGTTTGCCAGGGCCGTCGCTTGGGCGGGGCGACCGTGACCAGGGGCCGCCGGGACGACAAATCAACAAATTTAAGGAATTCAGATTATGTTGGTAAATAAATTTAAAAAAATGTTAAATCAGATATTTTAATAATGATCAGGCCACGGCTAAGTAAAATGTATTTATTTATTTCATAAGGACAACACAACAGGCTTAACGCCCAGTTATATTGTCGTGTAAACAATTTATTATACAGTATTATACAAACACAAATATACGTCGTTTAAGTATGCAGAAGTCAAGTGTCAGAAGTCAGAAGGAAATTATATTTTTGCCTGACAATTGCTTTGAACTTATTTTTGGACATACTAAGTACATCTACTACATGAAATCTTATTATTTTATCATATGAAGCACACATTCTCCACAGAGGAGACTTACGTAATATGTTAGTTCTTGCTTTTCTACAATAGAATGTCGCAGTGTTTGCTGTTCTAGCCTTACCTGTTGGGACAGTTAATAACACTTCTGAAACTAATACTGGACAGTCAATTTTACCGTTTAATAATTTATATAAGAACAACAGATCAAACATCCATGTTTTTTTCTAATGTTCGACAACTAAAATTCGTTACTAAGTCTTCATAGGGGACATACTTTGGATAGAAACCGGTTTTCTTGTACGCAAGTATTTAAAAAAAATTTAAACTGTATATTTTCTATCGCACCAGAATATTTAGTGACATTTGGTGTCCAAACAGTACAACAGAATTCTAATTTTGGCCTCACGTACGAAAAATATAACTTATCAATGTTGATTCTTTGTAGAAACCCTGTCCTATTCTATAAATTAAACCTAGGTTTCTATATGCACTACTCGTTATTTCGTCAATGTGTTGAGCAAAGGTTAATTTGCTATAAAATTTAACTCCTAGACCTTTGATAGTACTTGGGGTAGACAAGGAAGTACTACTCATTGTATAAGTAAAGTTAATTGGATTTTCTTTCCTCGTGAAAGACACAGATTTACATTTGGACACATTAAGGACTAATTTCTTCTTATTACACCATATTTGAACTCTTTATAGATGATATTGAACTTTCGCGCAATCATCAATTGAACTTACTTTGAAGTATAATTTGAAACTGTCGACAAAAAGAACTTGAGAAGTTTTAATACACAGAGGAATATCATTAATAACAAGAAGAAATAACAGAGGATCTAGATTAGATCCTTGAGGGACTCCGGATAAAGTATTGAACTTGAAAATTACCGGTAATATAAAACATCGTCTAGGATTAACTGGAACTCTCTGCAGCCCTCTATGAGAAGAGTTTTTTTTTTTTTAAATCAATCTTTGAATTTAATATTTGTATCGTTATTTATATATTCTATGCTATTACTATGGTAATGTCAGTTCAAAATAAACAAGAATAACACTCGATTTTAATAATTCAAAACCATGTTTTCATTTACTATTATGTTTCAACTACAAAAGCGATTCACTTTAAAAAATCGATGTATTACTAACTTCTTTTATCTTACATTATGATCTTACGTTTCATATTTAAATCTAGAAGTACAGAATAAAGTCTGGTTGTTCTTCATAACACACTGGGCTGAGGGGCCCCTTGAATTCTCGCCCTCTGCGCTTACAACCCACGCGACGGCCCTGGGTTTGGCAAACAGATTGCAACCGTTTTTTTCTTTTTGTAAATTTACCTATGATTTTTTTTTACAGTGTAATAAGGCTACTCGTACCTTGATATCTTTAAAATATTGGTCGTTTTTATTGTAGCAGCAAAACTGACTAAATATTCTCATGCAGAATACAATGACCAGAGTAATGCAGTGTATAAACAATGCTCCTAGCTTTCTGTCAAGGTTACTCGCACTTCGATAGCTTTATAATATTGTCCGTTTTTATCATAGCAGCAAAGTGGACTATATAGTCCCATGCAGAATAGGGCTACAATAACCAGGATAATGTCGATAAATCAAATAGAAAATATTAAAGCCCTTTATTTAAGTGGATTGCTGTCAATTAGCTTACTTGAATCGACAGAAGCTAACACAATTATTATTTTGGTGATAACAAATGACTTGTTGTTAACTTATGATGGATATTTCTCATGTCTGGAGTATATAACACGTTCGTCGCATACTAAGAGCTACATATTTATTGTGTTGGATATGTGCCTTATGCATGACTATGTTGGGATACTTTTGTTTCCTCCCAATTTATCAATTACTAATTATTTCCACATTATTCGTTCGCTTTTATTATACATCTCTTCAAGTAAATATTTAATTCAACTTCAGAAAAATGTGTTACGTTTTCAAAAAAAATCTTCTAGAAACAGTTTATCCATCTGTTATGAAATTCACAAGAACGTAGAAGGATGTACAAAACGCATAACAAGAACTAAACCAACAGTTATTAAAATAATTTACGTAAATACTGTTAATTTGCCGTGAAAAATAATGTTTTAAATAAAACTGTATACAGTGAAACCTGTCTATGTTGACCACCATCAGTTCCATTGAAAAGTGGCCAACTTAGACAGGTGGCCAACTTACAGAAAATAAGTGTAACTGGTGTATTTTTAGAATAGGATTTTTGTATTACTTGATTGTAAAATTTTGATAAGCAATGGCACGACAGCTACTTTTAAATAATATATAGAGAGTGAACAATATACAATACTAGAAAAAATACTACAGTATGTTTAATATACGGTGTATGCACGTACCTTTATCTTCCTGAAAACTAGTCTGGTACACTGAATTATTCGGATTGAAAACACAATAACACAAACAATCATAAAATAGAAACATATGTACGCAGTTTATTTAAATTGATATTGTAGCACACTGAGTTATTCAGGTTGAAAACAAGAAAAGCAAAATTATAAATTGAACAATTTATATGCAGTTTATATGACTCTTTTTCAGTTGTTATTGCTATTTTTTATTGCAAAATAGTCCCCTATTTCTGTTTGCTTTCTTTCCATTTTGAAATCCAATGTGTTTCAATTCTGTTGTGCAGTATCGTCTATCTCTTGTTAATTAGCTACAAGTGTTTCCCTTGGAGCAAAAAATGTTTTGAGGAAATATTAAGGGAATTCATATCCCAAAACCTTTGCTACCTTTCGATAAGCCGTCAGGTGCCAATAGTTGACAATTGAAATGGTTAGCTTTAACCTTGAGAATATTCCGGAATTACTAACGTCCCCCACTCATGAAAGGAGCCGATATAGATAATGGTTTTACGGAAACAAACAGGGTAAACAAATATGTACAACCATTTCCTGAATTCCTGTACGTGCCTTTTCTTACATCTTCCTTCAACCCCTTTATAAGAGCAGGGTTCTGGCCATTGACCTCCAAGAACAAGTCGTGGGAATCCCTGCTTCTCTGTTTCCAGTCACAAGTACAGAACATCTGCCTCTCATAAGGGAATACGAAAGAGTTAACGAAAATAACAAAATAGTATTTTGCGTGGCCAAGATACGCAGGTAAATTTATCATTATCATCATAGGGTAAACATTGCTTCAATGTGGCCAACTTCCAAGATAGACAGGTGGCCAACTTACAGAGTAATAAGTAACGAATGTTCTATGGGAAAATGCAGGTTCAAGACGAACTAGGCCAAGATGAGCAGGTGGCCAATTTAGAAAGGTGGCCAAGTCGACAGGTTTCACTGTATAATTATAATTATTCTTATCATTCAAGTATTTAAATGGCACCTACGTGGGTAAATGATTCTAATGTAAATCAAGTATGAAACACATTATACGGTAACGCATCAAGTAAAAAGAATTTCAGTTGCTAAGTTAGTCTTGGTGATTATGTTCGTGGTTGTAAATATAAAGATAAATTGGAAAAAGGATATTTACCTAAAAGTTCACAAGAAATATTTATTGTTGATAAATGTATTAAATCAAATCCCGTAATTTATAAATTAAAAGATTGGAATGATGAGGAAATTAAAATAATATTTTATGCAAAAGAATTGCAAAAAGTAACTATAAATTCAAATAAAAATTACCTAATTGAAAAAGTACTTCAAAAGAGTCGGATACTTGTAAAATTGTTAGAATATCTGTCAACTATGAATTCATAGATTGGATCAGATTCTCTTCCATCTACAGATCCGGGTTCGATTCCCGGCGGGAGCTCATGTGGTTCGGATTCCACGTTAATCAGTAGGTCCACGTCTCATATAGCCTCGCTGCTGAACGGGACGTTAAAATCAACTCAACTCAACAACTCTCTTCCATCTAATCCAATTAATTGAACCTTTAAGTGTTACTTTCATGTAATTGCTCCTTCAAATGCAAGTAATATAATTTCTGTTAATACAATGACATTATTTAGTTATTGATACAACCTATTGACTGAGGTGAAGGAGAATGGGGTGTTATGTTAACACAAATTAATATTCCATAGAGTTTTTATATATATGTGAAATTGAAGAAATTATAACAAATACTGTACCGTTATTGATTATAAAGTTAAAGTTATCATTCCCAAATAGCACCTCGATATTATTCATCTGTTCAAATCTTTTTAGATATGATTCCTGAAAAGTTCAAACGTTGAAATATTGTAAAAATAAAAATCAGATTTTTATCAAACATTCTTTAAAATTAACCAATCAATGTAAGAATGAAAATACAAAAAAATTAAAGGTTTAGTAGTATACTTCAAATTGTCAGACGTCAAAGATGTAATATTAGCGTCTGGAATATTTCAATGGAGTTTAGATTATAACATTCAAAATACAATTAACATATGCATTAATATTGTTGTAAACCAATATCAACATATCGGACCAATAGTTCGAAAACTTAGTGTATATAATGTAGAAAATGAACATGCAAAATGTTTTCTGTTTCATACTCCAGATTTTGTTAAAGTTTAAAAGAAATATTTTAGTACGATAGAAGGAAAATTAAAAGACGGACACAGGTTAATACTATCATTTCGTTTTGGAACTTCAAATTTGACTCTTTTACATTGAACAAAAATGATTTCTGTAATCATTGATGATACTATTTACATTGCATTAGTTTCAAACGGTAGCGTAGTTGCTCATCATAAATATGGTCCGACACATTTTATTTATCAACTAAAGAATAATATTCGATTATCCGAATCGAATTGGTACGTAGGATTAAGTGAAGTTCATATTCCATTAACTTGTTATAATGTTACCGAAGGTAAAAATGATATTTGGTGTAAATTTTAAAAAATACAAACTTACGAAAAGTATTAATACATGAATTAAATAAAACATCAAGATGTATAAATTTACTTTGTCAAATTTTGTATACGTTGAATGTGATAATCGTGTAGAATCGCTTAAATTGTCACCGATATTAGTTTTACAATTAGTTTTTTTTCTGAGAGATTACATCTTGTTTTGTTTTGTAATTGCCCGTGCTTACGGTTTTGTTTTCTCATTGCGCAACAAATTCATTTTTGATACAGTCCCGCGACGGACGACATGGCAGGCGTCGTGGAACTGTAGGCCCATGGTCGCCATTGAGGTATGTCCTCAAAACAGATAACGCATTCCAAGTCCGTTGAATAATAGGCTGGCATGATGGAAACCACATAATCACAACGCCCGGTCGGTTAACTGAGTATTACCGTGACGTAATAGATGGAATTATTCCAATACATGAATGCACTGTATGTGTCTACGAGGGAATGAACATAATCATATCATCTGATACTTCAACATTGAATATATTATCTAGATTATAATGCTATTTCAATTTAAATGATTCAGACTCTTTAAATATAAACTTCTATTTACAGTTCGAATACATCAACAGTAGTAACACCTGGAATATCAATGAAAATGCAAAATTTTATTAAGCAAATGACGTTTCCTTCAGGAATAAAAGAACTAGATTATAATGAACATGTTCCCTTTCACCAACCCTATTAACAGAACGTAGGAATCACAGAAGGTAAGTATCCATTTCAAATAATATTTATACATGCAATATTATTAAACTTCAGAAGCCACTATGTTTGCTTTACCACAGCATGTATCACATTAGTGTACCAGAAATCGTTTTACTTTAAAAAAATAATTAATAATAAAAATAATTAATATAATAAAATTAATGTACTGATGCTGATATTGTGGTTTTGTATGATGTTCCCTTTCCTTGAGACTACAGGCTATGCTGAAAGTATCACTGACTAGTGACACCGAACCTACTGGGCCCGTATGGGTTCGTCATCAACAGTCACTGATACACTCACCAAGCCAATCATCTACGGAAAATAGAACTCAAATCTTGCCCGAAAATGTAAAGATTCCAAACTCTCTTCCATCCCAACTCACAGTCCGGTATCCAGGCCTGCAGTTCATTATCCACATCCCATCCGGAAATAGGTTGTGAACCACGACTGACACAGGACATCGACCTACGAGTGGAGCTGGCAATGAGCACAATGAAGATCTTAATGTTGTCTGTAAAAGCCCTATCTGAATAAAAAAAAATCTTACAAATCTCGAAAACAGAATTTTGCAACTGAAAAAAAAATCCAAACTGAGATTTTGATTTAAAACTGATAAAATGAGAAAATTTCTACAGATTCGGTTGTTTCCAACCCCGGTCACACTAAGGAAAGTCTCTTCCCTTTATTCACAGCTATTTCATTTTCCCATTAAAGTTATTATGTACGTACTGCTCTTTGCTTTGATCATGTTTCACATTGAATATCCAAAACATAACTGTAACTCAAGATTTCTATTACTTCTTAAACCTACAAGATAATCATATTCTGTGCTTGAAAAGAAAGATGTTTTCACGGCTAGTAAGTTTTATTCGACAATATTCATGAAAAGTGGATTTAACAAGAAATTTAAGGAAAATCTTTACACTTGACTGACATACCCATCTGAGAAACTAACATTTTCGATTTCTTTAACTTTCAGAGCCAAACATTATTTAATTTTTCACAGATATTCCTAAAATATTCATATTCATTTAATATTCTTGACTCTCAAAAACATTCACATTAAATCGACACAAAAAAAAACAAATGAAAATGACACATTATAAATACACTACATTATTGGAAAAATTTAACTTCACTGCATAAGGTTGTGGTTAGCTACTTTTCACTTTCTTTATCTATTCTTTTGGTGCTCTATATCCGCTGTGCATTGAGATTGTGGCCGGCATAGAGGATTTACGCTCTTCGCTACCTCTCTTACAGCTCGGACCCACTGGACAATCTAGCACAGGTAGACACTCATGTAATATATTGACACAACTTAAACCTAAAATCCCTATTCTAACCTAGCTACACTAACTTAACCTAAACAAGAAAGAAAAGTCACACATATATTTTATGAAGCACCATCCTCATTTACGTATTTATATTTTGTTTCGCTACCACATCATAACCAAAGACGCAGTGGTTACTTACTTCAGTGTCGCTCTGAAATTCTGTTTTCTTAAATTAAAATAAAAAAAAATATCTACTAGACATCATTAAAACTGAAATTTCTAAAACTTGATGGGTATCAGAATAGAATATCACGGAGGTTTAGCCTATTGACGAAAGTTTCCTGTTACCGGTACGCAAAATTTTTATGTACCCTTGCACTTGACTGTAGCGGTGAATCTGACACTTACTTCCAAAAATTATCATTTAGAATCATTTTTCTTAAAACCAAAGAAAACATGCCAAAATATAAGATTTAAATTTCGAGCAGTATTACCGAAAAACGAATAATTTCAAGATTTCAGGGAGTCTAAACATCTTTTCCTCACTGGGGGAAAATGTGCGTGTGGTACACACATTTTCTTGTTATTACGACAATCGCTCTGTGCTGAGATAATCTAGCTTTCTTTCCCCCCCATTGAATGAAATCACGATGTCACATTGACCAAATCTGCATGTGTGCGGCGTTGAGGGAAAACTTAAAGCACTTAACACATCATGTTGTAAATTTCACACATGCACAAGAAAAGGAAAAATCACACACACTTGTTCTGCCAAGACAAGGAATTTTGAAGTTGCCAATACCTGGATTAAATTTCGCTTCCACTGGTTTCCTACTTACATGAATCCATTCCTTCGACAGCTGAATAAACTGATATATAAAAAAAGGTTTTGTGATAAAGTTATGCCACGAGAATCTCCTTGGAGATTCTTAACTCGTGGGTTTCAAAAAGTTTACAGATACCGATAACTGTAGTACCGTTCTAAGTGGCCATTGAGCGTCACTCAACTTCTTCTTCTCCGATGCTAACACACCAACTCAAGATTTACGTTTTGTCACCGTCTCCTTCAGCTTCTCCTACGTTCTCTCGCTGATCGAGAACATCAAACTTTCAATAAGCTCATTCCATACCAATAAGCACATTCCATACGGGTATCACTTATACAAGACGAAATCACCTCACAGTTTAGAATAATACTTATTTAACAATTTCGTTCAAACACCAAACACAGCACGTCTATCTCCGCTGATAATTTCTGATACAAGACAAAACGAAGAATTAATCACAGTTTTAAAATAAAGACTAATTATTTCACAATTTCTACAGACGCCAAACACTGCACGTCCATATCCTATAGCTGTTGTTGATGGAAGACAATGAATAAATCACAGTGTTAAATTATTTTAACAAATTAACACAGACGCCAAACACTGCACGTCCATATCCTATAATGGCTGAAGATGCAAGACAAAGAATACCAGGGTGATGATCCCTAATTGGAAGATAATCGTGACGTAACTATCGGATGATAGGCTTCTGTACGAAGATCAAAGAAAGCCGAAATCTCAGCCGCAGCTGTGATTGCGGATTATCCAATCAAATAATTTACTCCGAAAACAAAGAGATGCACCAAGAAGAAATTATGGCTGACTTTCTTAATTTGGAATTTTGAAGAAGATTTACGAAATTAAAATTTTAGTTTTCTTGTGAAGATTCCCTATGCCGAAATATCTATAAAAATAAACTGAAAATCATTGAAAAAGCTAGAATATACACTTATTTTCTAAAATAATGTTATATTTTTGGATAAATACGTAAAATATACAAAATATAATTACTAATCATATATTCTTCATGTAATATTCGTTGAAACGATTTACTTTAATGAAATTACGCAAAATTTGCGACCTACAGTTTCCTACTACAAAATAAAACAGTTTTTCTAACATTCTAAATAAAAATTAAAATTTCCCTTCCAATATACAAGGTGCTCAAAAGCACCGGGCCATGTTACGTTATGCCGAGCATAAGGTAACATCCTCCGGGAGCTTCGGAGAAAAAAAAATCTGAACTTATGAGTTCTTCTTAAGTTGATTTTTTTGTGACTACAAAAATACGGAAGATTATACAAGACAAAACATTTTTTTTGAATAAATTCTCGATTCTGATCACAACTATACATACAATATAATATCCTAACCTAATCTTAACCTATGAACTAAGTTGTTTCTTCTCTTTTTTTTATCCTTCTAATAATTCCTTTCTTTTCTCTTCACAACAGCGGAACAGTTTCAGATTGTCAAAACTCCGGACTCCTATGTTTTCTCCCTTCAGAGTTTGCAATCTCGCCGAATTTCGAGTTAAAGATACCACTTTATACGGTCCAACGTATGTATGCATAAATTTAGCAAATACCTTTTTTGGTATTGACGACACATGGTGAGTTTTCACCATCACCAAAGAACCTTCTGTGATGATGTCTTGTTGTTTCCGCAGCTTTCTTTCCTTCTTCGGTTCTGCTGCCGGAATAGAAACTACAAATTTCTTGTCTTCCTTTACTTGCACAGTCTCTTTGGGCCAAATGAAGTTTTCTTTGAAGCTCTTGGATGCTGAATACGATAAGAAACGCTCCGCTGGAGTACATCCGAGAGCATCACACCAAGAGTGATTGCACAAGTCTTGGGCGGCTTTTAGAAAATTACTCCATTTGGACTGGTTGTCACTGCAATATAGGCGGAGAATGCGATGAAGGTCACGATGTCTGCGTTCGATAATGCCATGAGAGGCCGGATGGTATGGCGTGGTAAGTATATGTTTTATCCGGTGTTTTTGACAAAACTCTTTCCAGACGCCCGACAAGAACTGCGGACCTTGGTCACTCACCAAATACTTCGGGTATGGTAGCTGATAATAATATCTCTTTTCAAGGACCGCCACAATCTCTCTTGTGTGTGCCGTCCGAAGAGGGAAGAAACACACAAAACGACTGTAGACGTCCAGGATGGACAAGATATATTTATATTCCTGGCTCTTAGGAAGAGGCCCGACCAGATCGAGGCATTGCTTCTCAAAGGAAGAAGACGCCTCAACATGACAGGGCTCCTTTCTAATCACCCTGTAGGAGTACTTGGTTCGTGCACAAAGAAGGCACTCTTGAATATACTTGGTAAAAGTCTCACGCATACCTCTCCAATGGAACATGGCCTTAGCGAACGACAAACATCGCTTTACTCCAAAATGGCCTTTGTTGTGGATTGCCGAAACAATATTTTTCACTGAGCTGGAAGGAATGACCAGCAACCAAACAGAATTTTGAGAATTTCTGACGTAAACCAAATTATTCTCCACACGTACCCTAGTATTGTTTTGACAACCCTTCCAAATGGTATGTAATTTTCTACAATACGGATCTTTCCGTTGTTCTCGCCTCAGTTCCGCGACATTCAAGAAGTCAGTGTCCTCCGCGGTCAAGAAATTTACAAAATGATCCTCTTCTGCCTGAGGAATTTCTGGAGGATAGCGACTCAATAGGTCAGCGATTTCATTGTCCGAGCCTTTGATGTGAATGAACTGAAGATCAAAACGTTGCAGTTTGAGCAGAAGACGAGTAGTTCGAGCATCTAGGTTTTTCAACCTGAAAGCATATGTGACTGCTGCATTGTCACAGTGGACCGTAGTCCGTCGACCTAAAATGAAGTATGAAAATTTTTCACAGAGGAAAAGAACTGCAGCTAATTCCAACTGGAACACTGACAACGAGGCCTCGTGCGGTTTTATTCGCCGACTCGCATACACAATAACCTCCGGATCATCCTGTCCCGGGAGATATTGTGCCACGTAGCCGGCCAATGACTCTGCAGAGGCATCGCTGAACAAATGAAAGTCAAGATCGAAATCCGGTTGCGCAAGTGTGGGAGGACTACTTAAAAGTTCTCTCAGCTGATCAAATTTTTCTAGTAACTCCGGAGAGTATTCAATCTTTCGATCCTTTTTCAGAAGATCATAAAATGGAGCTGTTAACCCAGCAAAGTCAGGGAAATGTCGCTTTCGCCATCCCACGAGACCAAGAAATCTTCGTAAAGCTTTCTTAGTTCGCGGCAGAGGAAAGTGACGGATGGCCTCGTTACTCTTTGGATTAATTTTCACTGGTGATCTTGAAATAATGTGTCCAAGAAAAGGAATTTGTAATTGAAGAAAATTACACTTTTGAAAATTGAGCGAAAGATTTGCCGAACGAAGAGTTTCAAAGACCTTTTCCAGATGTTGAAAATGCTCATCAATAGATGATGAAAAACAAAGGACGTCATCAAGATACACAATGAGAAAATTTTTGAAAGGTTCTAAACCGAAAAAAGTATGCATGATTGATTGGAAAACTGCTGGAGATGATTTCAAACCCATGGTTAGACGTGTCATTTGATATTGACGACCTTTGTAAATGAAACTAACATATTTGTAAGAGTCTGGATGGATCGGGACACTATGATATGATTGCGTACAGTCCAACGAGGTGAAAATGGTTGCACCACTGACTCGCGCGATTAGATCGGAGATCGGCTCGACCTGAATCTTTGGTGCAATCACACGCTCATTGATACCACGCAAATCAATCACGGGCCTTAGCTCTCCAAACGCCTTACGCACAATATGTACAGGGCATCTGTAAGGTGAAGGACCTTCTATGATGATTCCAAGTTTCAACCACTTGTCCAGCACTTGCTCAAATTCCTTCTGGAGGTGAACAGGTACAGGATACAACTTTCCTACTACGGGAACGTCGTCTGAAAGTTATATTCTATACGGCTCAACCTTCACGACTCTGGGATTCTGTGAAAAGACAACGAAATCTGGTTAACAACGAAAATAATCGATTCCTAGAATCTGAATCTAAATCAGTTCTTTGAGAAACAAAATTTTGAATTTCTTCTTTGGTAATAGATGGTTGATATAAAGAGTCTTCCTCTTTATCCGATGATACTTCTGCAACTGTGACTCGACAACAATGCTGCTGTTCCATGCTAATGGAGATGGTCTGTCCTGAATCAGTCTCAAGAGAGACTTCTTTCGATTTACAATTTAGAAGAACATGATACCTAATGAAAAAGGGGAAACCTAGAATACAATCTGTTTTTAATTTCTGAATCACATATACCGGAACCTCGAAAACATAACCTTGAATGGTAAAATTTAGTATTTGAAAACCTTTGACCTGAAAAGATTCGTCTCCTGCGAAACCTCGTAATGAAATGTTGGATTTTGGACGAAGCTTAGCAGATGGATAAATTTCCTTGATCCTCCTCCAAACGTCTCCAGACAAGAAATTCGTATCCGCTCCAGAATCCAGGATACAGACTAAAGTCAAACTCCCAACTGAACAACTTAACGTAGGTGAGGGATAAGTTAAAAGAATACCTTTCTCCGCACTGGAGTCACACTCCTTCTCGTCGATCACGAAACGAATCGAGAACAGAGGCGTGCCCAATTTTGTCTCCCGATTTTCGGAATCTGCCAAAACATTGAATTTTGAATTTGGAGGGTTTGTAACAAAATCGAATGAGGTTGTAACCAAATTGAACTTTTGACTACTCGCTAACTGATCTTGTTCTTTCTGGGGAGTTGAGGAATCCACATCGCAGTCCACACTCTCCCCTAATGAGGGCTGCGGTATGCATTTCCCAAACTATTCCCGTTCGTTTCCGGCGGCTGAGCCATCGTAGGTACAAATGTCGAATATTGCGGAGGCCATCCAGTGGACATCGCCATGTTCATTCCTGGGGAAGGAGTGGACGTGGGAGTCGCCTATATATATGCGTCGAATAAATTCGGCGCATATCCCGGATAGGCTTGCGCTCCTGCTGAGTTCATCGCGTTTGGCGCGCATGTCTGAGATGTACCCCGTGGATACCCGTAACTCATCGCCGCTGGTTGGTAGCGTTGGTTGTACCCATATGGAGCATTCCGATTTCCCTGACCATCTCTTACCCAATTCGGTCTTCCATTATTGGGCCAAGATCTTCGGCACTGAAAGTTCCTTCTTCGACCCCTGTTTCTAGAAAATCGGTCATCTCCTCCTTTTCCATTGGAATTTCCTTCCTTCCTCTTGCCTTCGTCTTCCTCCGTCTGAGACGAAGTATCCTTGGTGGTTTGTTTTCCTGACTTTTCGGCCTTTTTGACTACTTTTGCCTGACGCACCTGAAAACGTTTAAACCTCTTGTCAGTAACCGGTTCACTCGGCTCCGGATGTCCCTCAATCTCGGCTATTTTAACCATAAGGTGTTGGATATTTTTCGGTTCAACAGCCCGCAACAACTTGGCATCACCAGCTGGTAAGCAGTCCAAGACAATTTCGATGAGTTCGGTTTCATCCGGGTGCTGTGCCACCGCATAATATTCCGCTACAATTTTCCATGCAAAATCTGTCAATCGGTTGTACTTCGCTCGATCATACTTCATCCCTTGAATGAACTTCTTTTGCAATCTTTCCATCCTTGCCGAAAAATAGTGTTCCCGGAATAGACGCACAAAGTCTGCATAACTATTGATGTCTTGACAAACAGTCTGAAACCACGTCTTGGCCCCAGCTGTTAAGCAACAAGGTACCAAGGTTAGACGTTCGTGTTCTGATGCCGAAATTACCTTAAACGTTTGTTCTAAATTTTCTAAGAATGATCTAGCCAAACCATATTCACCAGAGAATGTAGGAAAATGATTTAGTTCAGAAAGTCTTAAATTTAGAGTTCGCTTACCAAAGCCTTCCTCGCTTCTACTGGGGTTCACGGGAGAATTGTGGCCAACAACGGGGCTCTTTGCACCCGAGTAATTTTGACCGAAAATAGAATAATGTTGGTAATTTTGTCCAGAAGTTAAGTTGTCTGGCATCGATACCACCGCGTGACCACACATTCCCTCCTGAACTCCAGCTTACGAAGTAGTCATGTCTGCTACATTACTAGAGGACACCACATGGTTCAACCGACACCTAGTATCTGAAGATCCTAACACCTGAGGTGAACCTAACAAAGGATTCGACCTCCTGGACAAAACCTGATAACCTATTGTCTCAACACAGGATGTATGCGACTTGCTTAAGTTCACCGTATGTGAGGATAATTCAAACGGAAGGACATTTGTGCCGTGAATGCTGGTCGGCTGACAGACAGAGACAGTCACCGTGGGAATAGTACGAGTCTCCCCAACTGAAGAGACTGGTACATCCACGTGGATGTCTGACTCGATTCCATCACAGACCACAAAGTCTCGCGATCGTTTACGTCCACACCGTTTATCTTTTCTTTGGTTTTGGTTCTCTTCCAGTGTCTGAATCTTGGCTTCAAGTGCCTGATACGACCTTTGGGTACTTAGTTCGAGATGTGAGAACTCCTTAGTCAAGTCATCACATCGTCGATTCTGCGCCTCAACCGATAACCGGAGACCTTCCTCAACGGCATCTACCCGCGCGTCTATCTTAGTCTGATAATTCCCAACAGATGTATACAAATCGCGAACTTCCGACCTAACAGCCTCTACGTCTTCGTTTACATGAGCCACCTTCTCATTAATTATTTGCAACATTTCGAATTTAACATTGTCGAACTTTTCATTCATAGCCTGAAATTTACTGTCTACTTTTTCAAACTTTTCGTTTAGCGTTAAAGTTAAAGTTTGACTGAAACGTTCCATCATGGCTGCAAAGTCAGTTAATTGTACATTGGAACCGGAAGCTACATTTCCTCGATTTCGTTCCTCCTTGTCAGATTCGTTCGGGCTACCCCGCGTTCCATGTTCACCTTCCTCGCTATCGGTTTCCGATGACTTCGGAAGTGGCAACACTGTCACCTGTTTCGCCATGCAAGGCTTACATAGCCACGGTTCACTATTTTTGTCTAATTCCTGGACTTGTTCATCAGACAAACCATAACATTGGGCATGTACCCATCTGAAGCAACTGTCACAATATACACTGAACCCTGCAATTTCGTCACTACAACATATATATTCGTTCGGATGACGAGATTCGTTACTTGATCTGCTACCAGCAGACATCTTCACTTTCATTAAATTTGTTTCCCTCAACATCACGCACATACAGATCCAGAAGTGACCATGAATCATTCAATGAGTCGATTGTCATAATGATCCCCATTACAAATACTTTGCTGTGATTGTTTGTTTTCCTTAGCACTCGCGTAGGATTGAAACAACAGAAATCCTGGATAAGGGTCGCCATTTTTACTTTAAAAAAATAATTAATAATAAAAATAATTAATATAATAAAATTAATGTACTGATGCTGATATTGTGGTTTTGTATGATGTTCCCTTTCCTTGAGACTACAGGCTATGCTGAAAGTATCACTGACTCCCACGTCCAAGGTAACAATCGTCTTTGCATTAAGAATCAATTGTACTTTAGTACACTTAGGAAGATAAGTCGCATCGCCAGTTTCGAAATTCGTACTTATTATTACACATTGTATTAACTTTAATTATACTTTATTTCTTTATATTATTAGTATTAACTTCTTTATATCAATAATTGTCTTATACTATTCAATTACGTAGAAATGCAATGACTTATCACCTATATTATTGTATTAAAAAAGTATTATTTTCCTTTTAGGTGCAAAATGTCCTAAGCTGGTATTTCAATGCTGAATTCCTAGTGGCAATGATGAATCAAGCTATTAGTAAAACGTTCATAATAACGTGCATGTATTCTTTGTTATTTCTGTGTTGTCACTCTCAACAATTCTACGCATGATAAATTGACTTTTGCTTCGGCAGGCCAATAAGATGCAAATTTACCAAATATAGATGATTGAATTATTTCCAGAATCTGTTTTGTTAACTGTTGATTTTGATTACAATATGATATTTACAATATTAACATATGGCAACATATTGGACCGAGAATCCGAACGTTGACATATACAATTTTATCCACACATAACTCAATGTATTAATAACCATAATAGCAAAGGGGCAATTTGAAGAGATTTCTTATAATAAACTTAACCATTAAGTTTTAGGTAGAGCAAATAATTAGTTAAGATGGATAAATTAGATTGTAGAAATAAAAGTAGAGATATCAGATCAGAATATTACCCAAAATCTGGTGCTGAGGCCTTACGTTAAAATTTATAATAACTGTCATAATGAATTTTGAAGATATTATAAGAATTAAAAGAATTTGGTCGAATACGAGACAAGGTGGAATAAATAAAGTGTGATATCAATTAATAACCAGCATTGTACTCACCCAGACTTTGACGAGTAAAATTTTTGAGATGTCGATCCTTCCAGTCAGACGGTCACTTCAGAACTCCCTTTAGTTTTCAACTCTTTTTCGTCCACCTACCTTTCCTTCCTAGTTCTGGTAGCGTCATTTCTTCCGCTTACCATTACATTTTTTAGACTTACTTCATAACGTGAAGTGGGAAGTGTTATTATTTCCTTGATACATTGCTACGTAACATATTTTTATATTTCCTATTTAGAAGAATGTTTTAACTAGACATAGTTTTAAATTATTATGAGACTTCCTTGATTTCTTTGCATGTGTGAATGACCTACAGCACCAGACTGGGGATTGAATATTATTTGCATTTAATATAACAAGGTTTACAAAATATTAAGCCAAAACCAATGAAATATTGATCGCCCTTCACCAAAATGCTTTAGTCACATTACAATATTTCTATGAATTTTGATGAATTAGCATTGTTCCTGGGGTTTTGAAGAAAAGGGGCAGAGCCCCTAAGCTTACCGTTTACAAATTCATGGTTTTTGAAAACATTTCTGCAATAAATAAAATTTATACTTAGCTTCCTCTTTTAAATAAAATACTTAGAAATCACTGAGATTATTGTTCCACTTGGTGAGTTGTCAAATAATTTGTTTTAAAACTTAAACTTTATAGTAATTCCATACTTTTCCTTATATCGAAGTCACAAACAATTTTATTCTTCTTTATCTTCATTTGATTAAAATTGATACGGACCAAATTCCAAGTTCTCGTTATAATGTCACATAGTATGGATTGACATTAATCTCACTTACTATAACTAATAACAAAACAAATACTTTTAAAATTATAAGAACAATGAACAAAACATTAACATATTTATGACGGTGCAGGATTGTAATACGTACACCAAATGGTGGAGCATTACAGCTCCCTTTTGTTCACACAACGGTTTGATTGAATTTGTAATGCCACGCTATCGATAGTGATCATTATGGCAGGCGATAGGTGACACTTACTAAAGCCCTTGAGTCGCCACTAGAAACATTGTTCTAGAAAGATATACTTCAACGCATCCAGATTCGTTGAACGAGTTGACCTTACCCCAGAGAGTCGACGTAACCTAAGATTTTCCAGACCTTTGCATATGAAGGAAATAGATTTAAAATTGTAGTATAAGAAAACAACTATTTCTGCACAAACACTATTTAAACATGTAAACAACAACTGGATTTTAATTTTTTATGGTTTATATTTTGTTCAACAGAAGTGTCAAATAATCAATAACAACAAACAAATTATTCTTTGCGTTAATGAAGATTTTACATATGATGGTATAATTGCATTATTATAATCGATCTTCAATTTGCTAAAATGCTGGTCGTGACAATAGTTGATTTGATTTTATTGGACTTCTCTCGTTGATTACAACTGTTTAGATAGTAAAATACTCCAGGAGAATCCGGCTGTATCATACAGTGGATGGCTTTAAGACCATAATATATATTGTAGGAATCAAATAATAGAAACAGTGGATTATATATATATATATATATATATATATATATATATATATATATATATATATATATATATATATTCTTCAGCTAGCCTTTGTAATTAATTATGAATTATAATTGCGCTGGTTAGATTGTAGCCTAATATATATTATTTAGATTATTTATTTACTCACTTCTATGATTCTCTTATTTATGTATTCATTTCTTCATACGTAGTTCCATTATTTATTTATTGATTTATTTATTATTTTATTTTTATACTTATTCAAAACCGTCGCCTTTCATACCTCATTTATGGCTATAAAATCGCACCAAGCAATTAAACTCATCCTCATTTCTTCAAAAAAATTCATTATAATCCACATTAAAGTTGTACCATCGATCCACAATATTGACTGTTGATTCTCCTGTTATCAATTACCTTAACGATCATTGCACATAAACTATGAGTAACGTCGGACACAAACATCTGCGCATTTAATGAAATGATTATCGAAATTTTAATATTTGGATTACTAAAACTCAATTAAAAGTTCCAGATTTGATAACTGATTTTACACAAGAATTTAGATTTGGCTTCAAGATGATTTAACACATTATGCAGAACATTTGGGAGAATTTAGCTGTGGCAGGATAATCCTGCCGGAGATGCTTAGTTACTCATGCATCATTATCACTTCTATTTATATCAACAAATACTAAAGTAATTTTACTTTAATTATTCACAGTTTTGTTCGTTTTCTGTCTGCAAGAAACTTCTCAAAATCCAGGAAATTTGATTGAAAATTGAGTTGTTAAATTTCGTTTCTTGTCGGAGATTTCACATATATTATCGTAATAATTACAATTTCTTCTTCTTTTAGCAAATGTACATTGGCACCAAAAATATTTCACATTGCTAATCACTAGTCTGTAACCTTCGGTGCAGGTTCAGATTACCTCAACTAAAACAAAATATAATTAAACTAACAAATAACATTGAAACATAAATAATAAACATAACTGTGCAGGTCAATTATACATATAAGCACCATTAAACATCAGTGACCTGAAAAATTGTGATGTAAAAGCGAAAGCTGGAGCATCACAGTTTTGCAACAACGCGGATTTAAACAACCACACTGTACCATATAGATATTAAATATCCATATAAAAGTTTTACTTATTATGATATTAATATCAATTTTTAGGTGATGCAAATTCATCGTTATTATGTATAGCAACAATATCGAATATTAAACACGGAAAACTTCAAACGATAAGACTTCAAGATATTCATCATTTACCACTTGCAAAATTTTGTTTTAACACAATCGAAATGATATTAAATTATCACACAGGGCGAAATCGGTCATTTCGTTGTGAGACATTTACCGTAACACTTTATTTTAAATGGTCTCTTGCTGTTGGTAATACTATTAAATACAAAGGAGACGAAGACGTACTTGTTATCAACGAGGAGGTGCGATATCATATTTTTCTGGATCTGTATATTAAAGGAGACATGGTATAGGTAGCTTTATGAAAGATTTATTACGTTTCGCATTGCCATTTCTGAAACAAGGTGCTAAAGCTGATATAGGTGTAGGTCGTCAAGCATTACAAACGAGGATTCGAGTTACAGGTGATGTGTTAGATTAGCACACATTTAAAGAATCTGTTCATGCACGTATAAGATAAACCGGTGATAGTTTCAAGACAAACCTACTATTAATAAAGTCGTACTGATGATAAATGGTAGCGGTAGGAGACGGTCACGCAAACGGAAGGTTCCTGCTGGTGCGGCTATTGTAAATTTCGGTCCACCACCGTAACCTAAATGTATAAGAAATATGTTTTAATAATGGCTCTATTGAGTTCAAATTGTTTGGATGGTGTACCAATTAATTTTATTTTCTTCCATACCAATTCACAAACTAACATTGCAACTGCAAATACTGAATATCGTAACATTTCTACATTAACACATGAACGACCTATTGAATTTGTTATTCCTGGAAATACAAGTTAATTTATTCGCCTGTATACCTTTATGTACGCTGTATAATTACAAAAGGTAGAAAATTAGGCAATGATAATATTGTTGCACCGATAAATAATTTCTTTCATGTACTATTTAGTTAATATGATATTTCATTAAATGATAAAATAATTATTTCTTTAATTGAATCTTATCCTTATCGCGCTTACATTGAAATGTTATTAAATTATTCTTATGATGTTTCTCAAATACAATTACTTTGTGCAATGTGACATAAAGATAATGTAAACCAATTTAATAAATTAGACGATACTAATGGTGGCATTAAAAATGTGCTAATAGGGTAAAAATAGTAAACCTTCTGAAGTGTATGAATGTTTAAATATTGATATTATAAGTTTAGATCGTATACATTCCAATAAACTAAGTTTTTAGTATAATTACACCGTACCAAAAACGTTTTTTGTTTAATGTTTGTTGAAGATACAGGATATAAACTTGCACTTAAGGAGCTTATTATTCATGTACACATCGGAAGCAGCCATACTATTACAACGCTTTCCATCGTACACCCTAAGTGTACAGTATGTCCACACGAGTAAATACTTTACCGCCATTTTTACACCGACGCCATATTGGCAATTCAAATTAAAAGAAAATCCCACATGAACAAGTATTTTCCTGCAATTTTTACAGTGCGGCCATATTTTTTTTATAACGACGTCAATCTAACGGAGAATACACATTACATGTACGTAGCAATAATAAATCTCATCATACACGTTTACGTGCATGTTCATTAACCCGATTAAAATAAAATTTCTGCCTTTTGAACAATACACTAATAAAATTCCTACTATTAATAAAGTCGTACAGTTGATAAATGGTAGCAGTGCGAGACGGTCACGCAAACGGAAGGTTCCTGCTGGTACGGCTATTGTAAATTTCGGACCACCACTCTAACCTACTATTTCTACAGTGACGTTATTCACCCCGGTTAAAATATCGCATGAGATAAAAATAAAAAGGTTATTCACTCTTACAACACATCATCCAAAAATTACAATGAGAAAGTTGCCTTCAGGGAAGGAGAAAACTGCCAAAAGTTAATAATCAAAACTACCAGTGAGACGAGAATCATATCTGATATTACTAAGTTAGGTCATATCTTGCTATAATTATCATAAGAGATGGTCACCGAGATTCTTCCCATTTAATTCCGTTGCCAATACAATGAAAATTTCAGTTAATGGCTTCACATGACGTAAGCAAAAACTTCATCGTGGTTATATAACTGATATAAGCTCATTCTGGGTGAGAGATTCGCGTTTAATTCTCGGTGGGAGCACGTGTGGTTTCAGCTGTAGGTCTACGTCTCACATAACCTTAATGGATCAGAAAAGATGTTAAACTCGAAACCAAGCAAGCGTGGTTGGCATCAAGAAATTTATGTAAAATATTTACTTCTTTTTTAACGCAGAATATAAGTATTAGATACACGAGTCGCTTTCTAAAAGTACTGAAGAGGTTTGAGAAAACTTTAGTGTCTCATCTCAAACGAAGGAAAAATCTCAACCTACACCTCCTCGCGGGAGAAATCGGGCAACGTCTTTGGCGGCTAACGTATGTGGGGACCGACCGACTCCCGGGATAAGGATTCAGCCTCTACCAAGTGCCAACGACCTTCTCGGAGGGCGGATGAGCGGGTGGAGGTCAGGGCACCTTCTTGTCCTTAGGAGGGGAAACTGTCCTAAAGGCGGATGAACCACTAGATGGTCAACGGTATGGAGATGTGGAAAGGAAATGGGAATACTACCACACTATCTTTTCCCTGAAGGGACGAAGGAGAAGAATAAATAAATATGATGGTTCTTTCTGAGGTAAAAAATTCCGGAGGTAAAATAGTTCCCCATTCGGATCTCCGGGTGGGGACTACTCCGGGAAGAATCATCAGAGGAGAAAATAATAACTTTCATTTCAGCATGGGAACCTGGAACGTACGAACTCTATGACGTGAGGGAAAACTTGAAAATTTAAAAGTGGAAATGAACAAATGTAAAGTGGACATAGTGGGCTTGAGTGAAGTGAGATGGCCAGGGAAAGATGAGATACAGAATATACTATTTGGGTGGCGATAAGGCAGAGAATGGTGTCGCGATAGGAATGAAGAATGAAATAGCAAGAAGTGTAACCAAAGTGGAATATTGCAGTGACCGCTTGATGTTTGTAAAACTCCACGCAAAACCAGTGGATATTGTGATAATACAAGTGTATATGCCAACAACTGACTATGATGATAATGAAGTAGAAGTAATGTATGATCAGATCAGTGACATATTGCATCAGGAAGGAAGAGGTAAAGTCAACACCATAGTAATGGGAGACTTCAACAGCGTAGTAGAAGGAGCTGCGAATAAGGTAGTGGGACCATTTGGACTAAGTATAAGAAACGAACGAGGTCAAATGCTTATTAATTTCTGTAGGCAACATGATCTGGTGGTGATGAACACGTGGTTTAAGAAAAGAAAAACCAAGCTGTACACGTGGAAGAGTCAAGGAGATAAGAAACGCTACCAAATCGATTACATTCTTTTGAAGCAACGTTTCAGGAATAGTGTACGAGACGATTGCCAGGAGCGGACATTGATTTGGATCACAATCTACTGGTGGCGGAAATGCAAACCTTGTTAAAGTCGATCAAGAAAAATGGGAGGAGAAATCGAAAATGGAACTTAGAGCGACTAAGAAATATCGACGATGATGTCAAAGAAGAGATTGAAGAAAAATTATGTGCAATGGGAGATATGGTTGACAATATAGAGAATAGTTGGGGAAAAGTTAAACAGATTCTACTTGACACACTCCACAATAACATTGGTAGGATGGAAAGAGCACCAAATAAACCATGGATAACTGAAACAATGCTTAAGAAGATGGAGGAATGAAGAAGGGCAAAAAAAAACACGGACATCAATGAATACAGAAGGCTGAATAATGAATTGAGAAGAGAAACGGACAAAGCCAAAGAAATGTACATGGGGCAGATATGTGAAGAAATAATGGAACTTCAACGACGCGGCACATATGATCTGATATACCAGAAAGCACACGAATTAGGAGGGAGAGCTAACAAAAGTATATGAACGTTCGGCATCGAAGATCAACAAGGTAATGTAATCACTGGCCATCAAAGAATCCTTAGAATTTGGGAGGAATACATAAAAGATCTGTATGATCAGAAGAACCCCCCCTTCAAAGATATTGCGATCGAAGCAGAGAAATAGGTGAATGGTGATGAAAAAGGACCCAATATATTGAAAAGTGAAGTAGTACAAGCAATCAAAGACATGCGAAGGGGAAAGGCCACTGGAGACGACGACATACCAGTAGATTTGCTCAAGGAATTAGGAGACAATATACTGACTTCACTTATTAACAGGATCTACCTGAGTGGAGAATGGCCAAAGGGTTTTCTTGATGTTACAATGATTGCATTGCCCAAGAAAAGCAAGCAAAGAAGTGCAGCGATCACAGAATCATTAGCCTGATTTCCCACACTGAAAAGATTATTGCACGCATACTGAGCAGGCAGCTGGAAAGCAAGATAGATGAGAGGTTAGAAGATCAATTTGAATTCCGGAAAGGAAAAGGCACCAGAGATGCTATTGGATTGATGAGAATTATAGCAGAAAGAATTCTTGATGTAAAGGAAGAATTTTGTGTTTGTGTTTCATCACTTTCGAAAAGCTTTCGACCGAGTCAAATGGACAAAATTTCTGAAAATAGTTAAAGAAATCGGAGTCAAGTGGAGAGATCGACGACTCATTCAAAACCTGTACATAGAACAACGAGTGAAGATGCACTTGAATGAAGGAGAAACCAATAGTGTGGAGACTGGACGAGGAGTTAGACAAGGATGTAGTTTGTCGCCCCAATTATTCAACATTTACAGAGAATGTTTAATGAAGGAAGCAAGCATTCATGGGAACTGGAGAGTTCAAGATTGGAGGGCAGATCATTAACAAGATCATGTATGCAGATGATACAGTTATAATAGCTAAAACCGAAGGAGGACTACCGGAGATGATTGACAAAATAGTTGACACTGGAAAACTGTATTGAATGGAAATTAACATCGAAAAGCCGAAAGTCATGAGAATATCCCGTGGAAACACGCCCTTACGGATCAGAGTAGAACAAAGAGAACTTGAAGAGGTCGATAATTTCCAGTATCTGGGAAGTATTTTGACGAGAGACGCTTACTGCACCAAAGAGATCAGGGAAAGAATTGCCATAGGTAAAGAAGCATTCATCAATAAAAGATCACTCTTAACTAGCAGGCTCAATATTAGACTTAAGAAGAAGTTGGTCAAGTGCTATATATGGAGCATTGGACTGTATGGTTCAGAGACCTGGACATTACGGAAGTTAGAGAAGAAATATTTGGAGAGCTTCTAAATATGGTGCTGGGGGAAGATGAAGAAGATAAAATGGACAGAGAGCAATAAACGAAGATGTTTTAAAACAGATAGGAGGGAAGAGAACACTTCTAGCAACCATCCTTCGTAGAAAGGCCAATTGGATTGGACACATCTTGAGAAGAAATTGTCTTCTTCACACCGCCATAGAAGGAAAGATGGAAGGAAAGCGAGGGATAGGAAGAAGAAGAACACAGCTGATCGATGATTTGAAAGATAGGAGAAAATATTGGGAGTTAAAAGAGGAAGCTAAAGATCGACAAAAGTGGAAGAAACATTTTCAGTTCTAAAACTGAAAAAAAAAATCCTCATTAGTCCCAGGACCTGCCGAAAGGCAGAATGCCTACTACTACTACTACTACTACTACTACTACTACTACTACTACTACTACTACTACTACTAATAATAATAATAATAATAATAATAATAATAATAATAATAATAATAATAATAATACACGAGACCTCAGAGGGACAAGTAGCTTCGGAGTTCACGTTCCTTAATTAGGACATCAATCAATCAACATTCGAACTTAGAAAATTCCACTTCGAATCCAAGGGAAAGAGTCTTTTTAAAAATATTACTCCACTATTACAAAATTTAGTTTGCACGAAATTTAGTACGGAGTTACCAAATGTATTGCTCATCAACTTTTAAGTAAATTGTGAATTTAGTTTAATTTATAGATGCTAGAAAGAATACTATTTACCTTAAACACGAATTGAAAATTCTAAAGAATAATGATGGTAATTACATATTTCTCCAGGTCACAAATAAGTTGCTTGCCATTTTTTAAAAATGTTAAGAAGATTAACATGGTTCTTGAGTCATAAATGTGTTCAGTGCGTAACAAATTTTTAACTTTCTTGCTGACTCAAGGTAGTCCATTTCAGTATAACGACTTGCTAGTTGAGGTCAAGCTGAGGTCGTTAAAATTTGGATACATATTGGTTTCCTCCTTCTGCTTCTTCTTCCTCATCATCTTTTCTTTTTTAAGAAAATTAAAGTAAGCAACATCTACATCATATTTCTCGGCAGAAGAGCTTATTTGGCAAGAGTTCAGGGAGTATGTCTCTCACTCACGACGCTTTCAGCATAGACGATTCTGGATCTCCATGGCAACGAGAGATTTCATCCCACATATCCACTGTTCCCGCCAAACATCTTTCGTAGAACTAAGAGAATCTTGCATGACCAGAAATCTGGCGCTAGTTTATTCTTAGAATTTTAATAGTCCATGTTTTCTTTCCAGAAAGAGCGAGGAAGTTTGTTATAGGTGCTTACGAATATGATGCTATAAAGACCGCTTTTTCATAATCTTCTGTTTATATATTTTTCACCCTCCTGTTCCGTGTTATGTTGCTCTCCGTTAGTCTTTATAAGCAAAATGTGTTATATATACTCAGCGTTATTTCGTAATTTTAGATAACAAGGGTATCCGATCCCAAAGGCCGTTCGGTGAGCATAAATGAGAAAGTTATTGATGAATACCAGAATTTTTTTTTTTTTGAAACAATAACAATTCACTTTCGTTTGAAGTGCTTTTCTTTTATTTTTTTAACTTTAAAATACTTCGTTTTCTCACTTAATACTTGTAATTTTCTCAGTACATAAAGGCTTACACAATTTTAGAGTTTCGTTATTCATATTTGTTTTAAACCAATCACAAGAATAATTTACTCCCGGATCATGGGTTAAAATTAAATGCAACAAAATCGCAGTGCATCTTAATTGGCTCCCAAAGAATTCTCTCTTCTATTAATATCTATCAGCTCCCAAATATAAAATTGTCCAACACTGTTATTCCATTCTCTACAACTGTCAAAACTTTGGGAGTCATGCAAAATCAAAATCTCTCCTGGTCAGATCAAATAAATGGAGTTTGTAAGAGAGCATTTGGTGCGCTGCATACATTAAATCGACTAAGAAATTTCTTACCAATATCTCTAAAGATCAAATTTGTCAAGGTACTGGTGTTTCCACATCTTGACTATTGCGACTCAGTCTATTCTGATCTAACCGAAAATCAGTCAAAGCGCTTGCAAAGAGTGTAAAATGCCTGCATTAGATTTATTTTCAATTTAACTTACAGGGAACATCTCACATTATATTATAAAAAAACTGGCATGGCTGAGGTTAGTTGAAAGAAGAAATTTACATACCCTTACCCTATTCTACAAAATACTTACTACGTCAGAACCATCGTACCTAGCACGTAGATTTTTACATTTATCGGACTTCCATAATAGAAACACAAGATCACAAGATAATTTCTTGATCTCCATACCCAGTCACAATTCTGATTCATACTCAAAATCCTTCACAGTAAGTACTACACGCCTCTGGAACAGTTTACCTCAATTAATGCACAACGTTTCCACAGTTGCCAAATTTAAAAATCTGTAAATTCCCTTCTCTTAAGGAAAGATAACGA
Organism: Thermobia domestica; assembly: GCF_964235325.1. Taxonomy (NCBI): domain Eukaryota; kingdom Metazoa; phylum Arthropoda; class Insecta; order Zygentoma; family Lepismatidae; genus Thermobia; species Thermobia domestica. Next base: position 193,275,795 of record NC_137454.1, read on the forward strand.
TACTGGTAGCGCATGAGGTATTAGTCCACCAGCGAACGAGTGCGGGCGGTCGATTTTGGAACTAAAATACAAACAACAGTGTTTCTAACCGGATCACTTGTAATTAATCTATCACAGTTGTTTTTGCCCTGTTCATAATAAACCACTTCACACATATGTTCAAGTTAAGACAAACACAATTTCAAAAGTTATGGAAGTTATTTTCAGAACATTTTAAGGGGCTGCATACACCCTCCATATTAATATGACAATAACTTGCGAATAAACTAACCTCAGTGTTGTACAAAGAAACACTAAGAACTTCATAGCATTAGAGTGTAAGGAATTCCTAATTCATCTGTTAAAAAAACCTCGAAGTTCATCTTTGTGAATCAAAGTTATACTTTGGCAGCTGCGCTTTCATTGTTTAAAGCAAGTTCTATTGTGTAGTTTTGAGATAAGGCGTCTTCGAAATTGCTACCAATTTGGACCATGTGATCGATCGATTGACAGTACCTTCAGTAACAAATTTGCATTGAGATCATTTTCGGATGTGCTGCAAAAGACTGGTGAGAGAGAAACTGATAATCTAACCGCCTCCGAAGGAGATTTGGATCCGCCCCTAATTAAGAAGGTAGATAAAGATAACTTTCTCTGATATCTAACCTGTCATTATTTAGCATGGTTTGGTAATTTAAAAATCCAGTATTTCTACCATATTTAGAAAAAAAAATATTTAAAAGAAATAAACCCAATGTTACATTGAGGCGGTAGGGGAGCGATTAAAATTTAAAGTGGGGAGCCTAACAATTGATTTCTTATAGCTCGTGAAATTCAGAAAAAATGAATTTCATATTAAAAAAGAAATACAAAATACATTTTCAGGGTAACTCTTACATTCATTATGTTATTATAAAGTTAATGGTACTTTTGAAATTGATTAGAGTGAATAGATATGTATTTAAGAAAGAAAACCGCTTGCGTAAGTTTTTCAAAATATCAAGTTAGAAGAACGAAGTTTGTCTTCCACTGCTATCTCATTGCTCAAAAATACCGGCAATGAAACAATTGGCCGGAAATCTACGTAGCACATTTTAGTACTTACCTTGAAATAAAAAATACAGCTGTTTAAAGACGATTGATTGCCTCTGTCTTTGAATTTCATATGTGCACACAGGATTTGTTAAACAAGACCGTACATCTGATATGTTTGAACTATATGCAACTTATGCTCACGGGCTAAACTCAGTTTTCTGAAGTCAATCGACAAATGATTACGTATTACAGACACAAAGACAACACTAGGCTCCCAAGTTTCAAAATTATATTGTGTATGAAAACAGATAATAGAATTAATTCTTTGTCACAAGAGACCTAGGGTCTGAAAGAAATTCAGAGGGAGTTCAAAGGGAATTTCTATACTCATAAATAAAAGTTGTGAATTTATTGTGTATTGAACCAATGATATTTATGCTTACATTACCCATACGCTGATGTTTTATCGATACTTTTATTTCACATTTACCAAAAGGCTGGATTACGATTATAATCCTAAAAGAAAGATACATTGTAATCAGGTTTTACAAGGCAATCCCGAAAGACAAGCTATCCAATCCCGTAGCCCTTTAAAAAATTAAGGAAAATTTCTTCTTCACTTCCTTTTCCCCCAAAGGGTTCACATTAATCGAAACAATGAAATGAAATTTCTTTAGTTTAACGTCCCATGATTATGCTCTTTATGCTAGAGGAGACAGATGATTAATGAAAGTGAAACATTGTAAAATTAATTGTTGGGCTCTCACAGAACCACGTACAACAAAGACACATGCGCTAGCCAATAGACCAACGGAGAGAACTTCCACATTTTTCGAGTGGAAACGTATCGGAATTCTTTCTTGGCTACAACTCAAGAAAATAATTTAGTTGTCAATTGATAGACCTACATTAAAACAAATACAAGCATCGCGAGCCTTAACTTGATTTAAACTTACAGTTACAAGATATTGCGCAAGTATCTAAGCTACCAACCCATAATTAATATTTTAGTCATTGCATCTTATTACTGAGTTTTACAAGTTTCTACTGTTTTATAATGAAATCAAATAAAACGTAATCATTTTTTTTTTATATATAATCTGCTTAATACACGGTAGAAACTCACTTGTATGCTATCTTGTTCTTAAATTGTTAGTTTCCATGCATATGCCATTATCCACAATACATCTGCATTACTGCAGGAATAACCATTACTGCATTCAATAACAACTATATAATTTATGGAGTTCTTTATTAAGCGAAACAGATTAGGCTACTTATAACATGTAAACTGCAACTTTTGAAAATCGTTGGATACACTGCAGAGTGACGCTCTCCGTTCCCCTGTCCCACCGCGCTTACCTAGAAACTGATGTAAACACTACACTAGCGCCCTCCACGAAAAACCGCACTAATATCCTGGTCAGGTAATATCTTCTTTTTACCAGATTATTAATTACCCATATATGAACACACAACCAATACGTACCTATGTTAATTTGTACATCTTATATATTCGTACTTCTAGTATCGCTATATGCAATATGTAATCTAGGTTTCTCCATGTTATTTTGTCAGATTGTATTCCTACATAGACTTTTTTTGTTTCCTCTCTTCTATATTATTTTCAATTTTTGTTTTGAAGTGTTTAACTATTGCTTTACTTAAGTAATATATTCTTTTTTATGTGGTTCAATACTTTTCTTTTGTAATTGTTAATATTTTCTATGTATTGGTGCTTTTTTTTTTTTTTAATGTATGCATGTGGTTAAATGCTCGCTGAAGGCTGCAGAGCCTTAAATTCGCCACGTAAAAGAAGTCATAAATAAATTTATATTGGAGTAAATCCAATTCAATCATCCAATCCAATCTTTACCAAAATTGGTACGGATATAGATCTTGGCATGCTTAGCATGCATGTGAAATATTTTCCTGTACTGACACTTGGGCTCCGCAATATTGTCCATCGAATTCAGATTAATTCATTCTAGCACAATTAGGTGACTGCCCCAATTATGTAAATTCTAAAATAAACCAATCGAGAATGCTCCAAGAGCATTGCCAGAATGAACTTAAAAATAATTATTTTTTTCGAAATTTATATGAAATTGTATATTAAATTTATTTCATTAACTAATGTCACAATAATTATTGAATCAATAACTAATGACGCAATAATTATTCAATCATAACTTGTATTGGTATTGATCAACACAAACATCATCTCTCTATGATTTACAGTTCCCGAGATATGGCTCCTTAAATCTTCCGAAATCGGAAATTTTTTGGCCAATATCTTGGGAACGGTAAGAGTGACGCGAAAAATTCCATCACTTCTTTGAGATAGTTTTTGATGCTCTATAGAGAGCTCAAAAATAAAAATAAAAATCCGAAATAAGAGACATAAGAGACAGACAGACAGACACACACACACACACACACAGAGAGAGAGAGAGAGAGAGATGGAAAATTCAGTAATGAACTTTTAAATTCGTTGAATATGCAATATGCAGGTAAAAATATAATAATTAGGCATCTATTAGAATGCTTTATTGAACCAGAATACGGAAAATACTTGCACTTTAATTTGTGCAGAAAAAAATATACAGAACTTGTACATGTATGGTGAAGTTTACAATTTCAAATTCTAATTTTCCAAAAGTGTATTAAATGCAGACTGTCTTTTGCTTCTGACATTTTGCAGCTCTACAAAATCAGCACTTGATACTCATAAGGAAACAGATTGAAGTGTGACACGAAATTGTGGACGAGTTTATGCTCAAACAAAGTGCTTTTGTGTACAATTAAAAATATTAGAGGGAGAAACCCTCGTACTCAACCGTTGCAGAGATATAGAGGGGTAAGGAGAAAGCTTGTGCTCTGATATTTTGTGGATTTTCGGTTATATTGCGAGTGAATATGTTTGAAAATTGCATTGAAACATGAAGAGAGATGCATCACAGCGAATGAAAGTGGTGTTGAATGTTGAGGTGAGTGGCGTAGCTTTTACCCGACTCCGGAAAGAGAAGGGGCTATGAGGAATAACAAACGTCATTGACACGAAGAACAAAATTGTATGATATTACTTGCTAATATATCATGTCCTTAGTTCATAGAAAATGAGAAAAGGTGATATAACTAACTAACTCTATGGCCTATGGAACCCGGAGGTTTAATGCCGCGTTCACAGAAGCTCTCCACTGACTTCTATCCTTAGCTAACTGCATCCAGTTTCTACTTTGTATTCCAATCTCTGCGAGATCCATCTTAATATTGTCCTCCCATCTGCGCCTAGGTCTTCCTAATGGTCGTTTTCCGATTGGTCTTCCAGTCAAGACTTTGAAAGCGTTTCTACTTTCTTCCATTCTAGCTACATGACCCGAAAAGGTGATATGAAAATGTATTAATTACATTGCCAAAGGAACAGAGAGGTTATTATGAGAACAAAATACAAGATCATATCTGTGCAAAAGCGCCATAGAAAAACAAATCAAATAATATGAAACATAAACACATACTGTTGCAAAGTACGACAGTGTGTAGTTGTATGACATATATTAAAACGCAAAGTATGATTCAATAAACAGAAATAGTATCTTCCACTTAAAAAACGAAAATATGTAAGTCTTATATACTGTGTATCATTTACAGTTCCGATCGGTTAACAATTGTAGAAATGATATATGCTTGGAAAGTTCGGACGGCCAACATTTTTTAAAAAAATATTTTTCATCCTATTTGACTGACGATGTTTTTATTCGATTCAGCGTATCAAGAAACCCATATACATAGACACCTTACACGCCTATTTCAGGCAACAATGGAAATCCAATATTTTCGCCCACGGGCGTCTCTGGCGGGGGGGGGGAGACGAGGGGGACGCGTCCCCCCAATATTTTGAAGTACAAAATATTCAATGTTATTCTAATTTAATTTATTTACTAACAACAGAATAATATATAAATAATAATTATTATATTTATTTGGAATATAATATTCAGGCTGTGAAACGATTATAAAGATTATAGAGATAGTTTGATGAGGAAGAGAAGAGCTCGTCAAGAAACAAGAAAATCTTAAATTTAATTTTCATATCATTAAAACATCATTAGAAGAAGACTGACACCTATTAATCATAGAAGTATTTTAGCATTCCCATAAAACTGACAATGCTCAGGTATCTTTTAAACACAACTTTCCGGAAAGTAATCTTCATTTCTGGACATTAGTAACTAATTGATAGGAATATTTCTCCTCGTTCAAATTGATTCATTTTTTTCTGGTTATCCATTTTTTTTTTTTTTTTTTTTTTTTTTTTTGAGAAATTAGCCTTGACATAAGTGGAGGCAGTGGAAATTTGAAATATGTTAATGAAGCAGACAGTTACAACAATTATATGAAGAAAAACATACTAATTATTAAATATTTCCACGATCAGTGCCTGATTAAACTGATGTACTTGTGAATCATGTTCTGTAGTAATGTAGCTAAGATCATTTTCAGCGGGATAGTGAAGGGGGAAATAGGGGTACTCTCTCACTCACTCTCTCCGTCTGTGTCCATGTATATGCCATAGGCTTTTTGTAAATTCAGGTTTTTAACAAAAAGCCTAGGAGTGTTACAAGAATAATGAACGTAATTCTCAATTAGCCTGGTCCGTATCACCCTCTTTGTAACAAGACTGAAACATTTAAACCATTTGTAAGGATGAACCACTTTTCACAAAAGGAGCTGCAAGATAATCAGATGATAAAGGTAAACTGGCTGAAAGAATATGTCTGATTAGAAATTGGTATCAAATTATTATTTATTATTTAAGTGCTGTCAATATTATTTATTAAAGTTACATCTAAATACTTCACAACTCAAATGGTTTTAGCATTCATGTTTTCATAAATCTGCTAGTCATTACTTTATTCCTTTTATTAACCACATGCGAACTATTATTTATTCTTGTTAATGTTGAGTTTCCTTGAGTTAACCTACTTGTTTCATTTACTATCTGATGATTATAATGAGAGTACTCGAACTTCTTATGTTATTTGTTTTCTAATTTCTGCTACCTTTCGAAGCATGTAGGAAATCTTTCAGAACGGCTTTGTCCGTTCGTCCATCTCTCGACAAGCATAAGAATCAAAACGATAAGAGATATAGAAAAGCGGCTTTTTGCAATCGATTCAGCATTCTAAGAATATGTTCTATTTCCTTCCTTAACTCTCTATTCAAACCATAAGTAGTTCGAATTGATCATTTCCGGTTTTAACGTTTATCACTATAGAATGAAAACGGAAACAGATAGCGAAAAGCTGGTACTTGCAAACGATTCAGCGTCAAAAAGCAACATATGAGGACTACCCACAGTATTTTACCAAAACTGAAAGTGGTTCAAATTTACTATTAGTTTTAGTTTCAATACTGATTTTCGTAGAGCAAAATCGGTAAGTGCTATGAAGATGCTGTGTTTTGCAATTCATTCAGCATCCCGAAAATATGTTCCAATTCATCCGTTGAAGCTTTATTTTGAAACTAGGGGTGCATTAATTTAGCAATTTCCGATTTCAAAATTTATCGCCACAGAATGGACACGGTAATAGGCGGTTTTTGGAAACAAATCAGCGCCTCAAGACAACATATCATAACCATCCACAACACTCTATAAAAACGGAAGTGTTTTAAATTCATTATTTCTTCCAGTTTCAATTCTGATTTCCGTAGAGATAAAATGGTAAGAGATATCAAGAAGCAGCTTTCTGCAATCGATTCAGCGTCCAAAGAATAAATACCATCTTCTATGTTGATGCTCTATTCAAATCAGAAGTGGTTTGAAATGAACCATTTTCTATTTCAACCTTTATCGTCATTGAACTAAAACGCTAACAAATAGCAAGAAGTTTTTTTTTTAAAAAAATATTTATTTATTTTTTACAAACGATTCAGCATCTAAAGACAACATAACATGACTGTGGACGACAATCTACCAAAACAGGAAGGAGTTCAAATGTACTATTATTTTCCGTTTCAGTACTTATATCTACTGAGCAAAAATGGTAAGAGATATCATGATGTGACTTTGCAATCGTTCCAGCTTGCCAAGAATAGGTTCCATATTCTCCATTTGTTAACAGTCTGTTCAAACCAGAAGCTCTTCAAATTATCCTTTTCCGGTTTCAAAATTTATCATCATAGAACAGAAGTGATAATTAGAGAGGGGATTTTAAGGTACAGCGCATTTTCTAAAAATGTAGTTGTTATAACAACCAAAGTTCAAAATATGTATTTCCGGGCATGGAACGATCTGAAATGAACGCACTTTGTTGCACCTTTTTCGTAAATGTTGCACCTTTTTTTTCAAGATTAATAAAATGTCCCCCTTTTTTTTACTTATTTTAACCTTCAGCACCTTTATTACCCTTTTTTATCTTTCTTTTTTTTTAATGGACAGAACAATATGTTTTTATTTTCAATCTGCTTTACACATAATATTCCATAAATTTAAACACAACTTTGACGGATTTGCTAGGGACAAATTTGAACTGAATTTGCGAAACAATCCGGACGTAGAAACCTTTGCAACGTCAACTGAATTTCCTTTCCGTGTGCGTACAAGATATGCACCACTGGTTTCCGTTCATGTCGAGCGTAGTTTCTCCGCATATAAGGATTTCCTGAGCTCCAAGCGACAGAAACTAACATTCGAAAGCACAGAAATGTTGTGCATAATCAAGTGTAACCAGTTTCTGAAAACCTAGTAGTATGTAATTGTTTCTCAAGCCACAATATTGCTAAATTATTTTTTTTCATATACCGAGCTAGTTTTAACCACAATTTTATTACGAGAATGTTGAATGTTGTACTGTACAAGTTAGAGATTAAATAAAATATTTTTGTAATTTTTGTCAAATGATTAAAGCCAAGATTTTAAAAATATTTGCTGGTGTAATGAATAAAGAGTAATCATGTACAGTAGAGCGTCGAAGTAATTGGGGGACATGGGTGTTCGGAAAACTGGTTTGTTCGGATAATCGAACTGTACTGTACTTCTACAGCCAGTGCCAAACCGACAGAAGTGTGCTGATTGTTGAAACACAGCGACTGGCGGCTTGGCCGGTCAGCAGCGCCTTATGAAGGCCCCATTAGAAGCAATGTTCTGCCAGTGGTGGCTCAGTGCGGCGACTGCTGTGGGAACCTTGGTTTGGGAGTGAGGGGGATGATGGAAGGTACGGTGGGAGAGTAACAGGTGCGAGCGAGTACACAGTTCGGTTAAGCGGTCGTTCGGTTGACCGACTTTCGGATACTCGACGCTCTACTGTAACTGTATAATATAGCACTTAATAAAGATATCCTATTATCACCTTTTTTGTACCTTTTTGAATGATTTTTCAGCCCCTTTTATTCCCTTTTCCTATCATATTTTTGCACCTTAAAATCCGGTTTCTAGTGATAATAGTTAGCAACAAAAGGTTTTCAGGGATTGATTCAGTGTCTCAAGAGAACATTCATGAAAGCTCGCAGAGCTCTACCAAAACCGAAAGTGGTTGAAATTTACTACTATGGCGTGTTTCAATACTGATTTTTATAGAGCAAAAGCGATTAGAGATGTCGGGATGTTGTATTTAGAGGTGAATTAATTTGCCAAGAATATGTTCCATCTTTCCCATTAACCCTCTGTTCAAACCGGAAGTGGTTCAAAATAATTATTTCCAGTTTCACAATTTATCATCATAGAACAGAAATGGTACTAAATAGTGACAAATGATTTTTCCAATCTATACAACATCTTAATCGTATATATATCAACACTGTATCGAAACCTGAAGTGGTTGAATATACTAACTTCTGGTTTCAGATTTTCAGAAGAAAAACTGTAAAAGATATCTAAAGTTTTTTTTTCTTTGGGGGGGGGGGGGCAATTGATTCAGCGTCTTAAGAACATGTATGTATTCCCTTAACTCTCGATTCCAACCTAAAATGGTTCAAATTATTTTTTTGTTTTTTTTTTTTTGTTTCAACATTTATCATCATCAGAATAAAAACAGTAAGGGATAGTAAGTAAATAGCTTTCTGATACGGATTAAGTGTTCGAGGAACAGGTTCTGTCTTTGATATTATTGCTCTATAGCAATCAGTAGGCTACTCATAGATGTACTACTTCAAGTCTGAGTATTGAATTCGAAAAGTTTCGAAGTCTGGCGTACTTTCACTCTGTAAAACGATACTAACTCTTTTATTTTACGTACGGAATCAATCACCTCCTGGAGGTTGGTTACGAAATTTCTGAAGATACTGTCCATAAAAAATAAAAGAATCACAGCATAGTAATGCAACAAACGATACACTCCAAATTCATTACATTTTCTTTCATGTGGACAACTTAAATATTAGTAATTTTGGAATTATCCGTAGTTGCTATTGCATTAAAAATAGGTTTGATTGTTTGATAGCACAGAATATTTCTCGACTTGCACTTCGTTTTTAAATAATTTAGTTAATAAGAATATAGCAACTATGAGAAGATGGGCCACTATGGGGGACAAGCTCTTCAAGGAAGGGTGTCAATCTCTCCACCAGGCCCCCTATAGCTCTGCACTGGATCAGTAACAACTCAAGTTTTGTCCTTTTTCAAGAAGAGATAGTTTTGTTTTGCCAATTTTCACAAGTTTTCGTGTTGCCTAATTTGTGGAAGCCACTGCCAATGAAACTCATCTGATCTGGATCAAACTTGTTATTGAGATATACGCAGTGGTGTTATTCTAATTTTTCAACAACGGGTTTTGTATAAGAGAGAGAGAGAGAGTAGATAGATGAATAGATATAAATAACCCTCACCACTATACTCAATAAATACTTATATCTTGTTCCGAGAGACCATATGTTTTATTCTGGGGCTGTAAGAATTTCAAAAAACAAAGTTAAACTAACTATACAAGATAGGCAAAAGCAAAATTTTTACTAGATACCATATGTAACAAATAGGGGCCTACATAGCATCCTAATATGAAGTGGCATGACGAAATTAGGTAGCACTACGAATATCTTGGAAATGAATTATCCAATATAGATGGTTATTAAAAAGTATTGGGAACATCTTAATCCAGAAATGGATCGATAATTGTTGATAATGGTGTATGCGTTTGAGATATAAATAACCCTTACCACTATACTCAATAAATACTTATATCTTGTTCCGAGAGACCATATGTTTTATTCTGTGGCTGTAAGAATTTCAAAAAACAAAGTTAAACTAAAATTTACTGTTCCTGGGTGTAACCGGATAAAATTTACTGTTATGTCCTACGTATAACAATGTTCTGGGAACTCGAAATATTTTAACAACCATGAACCGGTGCGAACCTGCTGAATAGCTGAATACATTGACGAACTTAGTACGAATATGGTATGTTACGGTATACAGCCTTTTAGGTCCCGAGTTACTGCAGGCGTGTCATTTGGGGTTCCAGGGGGAGTTTGAAATTTATATACATGTTGATCCTTATGATAATAATATACTAATGAGATACGTGAAACTTTATTTATATTGGAGGGTCTTTTCCCCCCTCTCCTCCTATCCCTCCCGAGGAAAAATTGGAAACGACGCTGCTAGTTATTGGACATCAAGTTTGGAATTCGAACTTGGTCAAACTTAGGCGTAAGACAGTAAATAATAAAACGGTAAATTAGCTACATCATAAAATGCAGTCTGTTCTTCCGAGTATTACAATAATCTAAAAAATCAATGTAAAACTTTTTTTTTTTTGTTATAGGGAAATATTTAAATTATAGTTTAGATAGGTAAATTAAGAAACCGACTTCTGTGATGTGTGATATTTGATATACCTGTATTATACTTGATTTATACAAAATCAATACCACATGAAGATCTTTATTTAACAACAGTACACAATGTTAAAAGGAATGCATTGCATTATAAATGTTGGGGGAATTTATATGTATGTACACTATATAAACACTCATTAATTTTTAGGATGGAAAGAAGCAACATTGTTAAGAAAAATGCACAGAGAAGATAGCACTGAAATGATTTCTTTTATCTTTGGTTCTTTTCCGTTGTTTTTTGTGCGTAACTTCCTGAGTCTTTTATTTTTTTTTCCTTCGCTATCATTTCTTTCACCGTCGCCCATTTCCTCGCACCTGTCCCTACATTCTTTATTATACGCACCTTCACTATGGAAGGAGGCTAAGGAGACACTTCGTTTACAGGAATAATGAGATGCGTTTAAGATTTGGGTGCTAGATTCACTCATTCACTAACTAAGCACCGGAAGTCGGCTTGTTTCCATTCCTTCAAAGGGTTAAGCTTAAAAAGTAATCTAGATTATACGCCTGCGACTAATTTTTTCTATGTTTCCTTCAGGGTTGCTAACTGATGCACAATATTCAGTTTAACAACTAGAGTACCTTTGACGTGACGTCCTAAATTATTTTTACTTAATAGCAGGCAGAGGAGTAGAGGAAGTTCTCTAATGCCGAAAAAGACTGAATTCGAGAGTCCGACGAACTTAAACAATAGAGGCTAACAATTCTTAGAGAATTTCTTAAGCGATTTTTTCTTTTATCATGTCTTCTTATTCAAGTCATCATGTCATTCTTCATGTATTCAAGTATCAACTTTGCTTATAAATGGAATGTTGGTAGACTAAGGTGTCAAGCTTCAGCAGCCTCGAATTTAAGGATGAAACCTATAGAATGTACAGGGCAAAATACAACAAACGTTATTGTTATTGTTTCAATTGCATACTGGGTAAAGAACTAATTATTTTGTTTAGTTGGCTATATTCAACTGAAACAATGGGTAGAAAAAGAGAACGAACTTTTCGGAAATAATCAGATCAGTGTACTGCTTAAAATGCTTAAATACTTTCTTGAATTAAAAATAAATAAATCATTTTCTTTAATAAATCCAGAAGATGTAAACCTAATTACGACAAAGTTGTCAATCCTTCTCCCTACAGTCCCTCTTCCTTAACATAAAGATAACGAAAATGGATAATTGCTACTTTTTTTCCGAACGATAGCGTATTATCGTTTTAACGAGTTCTTTGATATTCGCTTCACTATATTCAATATTTTATTAATGATTTTATATATGGTGTCAAGAATATACCTCGGAAGTTTTAAATTTATTTTTTACATTTTGAATCGTAAATTCACGTAGCTTATTGTATGAAAATACAATGTTGGAAATTTTAGTACCTTTTTCAGTGTAACTATTTTCAGACATCAAACTGATCGTTCACTTTAATCGATATCCATGTTAGTACGTCCCTGTGTGAATTGCTTCTATGATTAGGGACTCTTTAAGTCATGTCACGTCCTCGTTAGTTGTCATAGGAAGGATTCAGTAAAAAAAAATGTTAAGAATATATTATGGAAATAGAAACGAAATGTTTAATGCAGTGAAAAATATGTCCATTTTTTACTGGGATCACAGTTTAATGGTCAATCAGATGCCATTTAATGGCATTTCCACTGATTTTTTTTATTGTGCTAAAAATATTTCAGTTACCTGATTACGTAGAACATTTCCTTTCACTCGTGCAATGATTTGAACTAGTCGAAATTTGCGATTGAATTCCGGTCTTCTCGTGTCCTTAAAACAACGACCGCCATTTTGAACGTCATATGTCGGTTCCGGGCAAACTGATTGAGCCACTCAGTAGAAAAATGGCTTAATGAAAGCGAACGCTTTTCAAATGTGTAGGACGTTGCTAATAAAATAAAGAATAAGAAAACTAACAGACGATAAGGCTTCCTTAAAACATAAATTATTTGTCTATTTATTTATTACCAATTATTTGAATATACTTGAATATCTAAAAACAAAGTTGTAGTGTACTAAGATGCAATAAATGTTTAGGACGTTGCTAATAAAATAAAGAATAAGAAAAGTAACAGACGATAAGGCTTCTTTAAAAAATAAATTATTTGTCTATTTATTTATTACCAATTATTTGAATATACTTGAATATCTAAAAACAAAGTTGTAGTGTACTAAGATGCAATAAATGTTTAGGACGTTGCTAATAAAATAAAGAATAAGAAAAGTAACAGACGATAAGGCTTCTTTAAAAAATAAATTATTTGTCTATTTATTTATTACCAATTATTTGAATATACTTGAATATCTAAAAACAAAGTTGTAGTGTACTAAGATGCAATAAATGTTTAGGACGTTGCTAATAAAATAAAGAATAAGAAAAGTAACAGACGATAAGGCTTCTTTAAAAAATAAATTATTTGTCTATTTATTTATTACCAATTATTTGAATATACTTGAATATCTAAAAACAAAGTTGTAGTGTACTAAGATGCAATAAATGTTTAGGACGTTGCTAATAAAATAAAGAATAAGAAAAGTAACAGACGATAAGGCTTCTTTAAAAAATAAATTATTTGTCTATTTATTTATTACCAATTATTTGAATATACTTGAATATCTAAAAACAAAGTTGTAGTGTACTAAGATGCAATAAATGTTTAGGACGTTGCTAATAAAATAAAGAATAAGAAAAGTAACAGACGATAAGGCTTCTTTAAAAAATAAATTATTTGTCTATTTATTTATTACCAATTATTTGAATATACTTGAATATCTAAAAACAAAGTTGTAGTGTACTAAGATGCAATAAATGTTTAGGACGTTGCTAATAAAATAAAGAATAAGAAAAGTAACAGACGATAAGGCTTCTTTAAAACATAAATTATTTGTCTATTTATTTATTACCAATTATTTGAATATACTTGAATATGTAAAAACAAAGTTGTAGTGTACTAATTTGCAATAAATGTTTAGGACGTTGCTAATAAAATAAAGAATAAGAAAAGTAACAGACGATAAGGCTTCTTTAAAAATAAATTATTTGTCTATTTATTTATTACCAATTATTTGAATATACTTGAATATCTAAAAACAAAGTTGTAGTGTACTAAGATGCAATAAATGTTTAGGACGTTGCTAATAAAATAAAGAATAAGAAAAGTAACAGACGATAAGGCTTCTTTAAAAATAAATTATTTGTCTATTTATTTATTACCAATTATTTGAATATACTTGAATATCTAAAAACAAAGTTGTAGTGTACTAAGATGCAATAAATGTTTAGGACGTTGCTAATAAAATAAAGAATAAGAAAAGTAACAGACGATAAGGCTTCTTTAAAACATAAATTATTTGTCTATTTATTTATTACCAATTATTTGAATATACTTGAATATCTAAAAACAAAGTTGTAGTGTACTAAGATGCAATAAATGTTTAGGACGTTGCTAATAAAATAAAGAATAAGAAAAGTAACAGACGATAAGGCTTCTTTAAAACATAAATTATTTGTCTATTTATTTATTACCAATTATTTGAATATACTTGAATATCTAAAAACAAAGTTGTAGTGTACTAAGATGCAATAAATGTTTAGGACGTTGCTAATAAAATAAAGAACAAGAAAAGTAACAGACGATAAGGCTTCTTTAAAACATAAATTATTTGTCTATTTATTTATTACCAATTATTTGAATATACTTGAATATCTAAAAACAAAGTTGTAGTGTACTAAGATGCAATAAATGTTTAGGACGTTGCTAATAAAATAAAGAATAAGAAAAGTAACAGACGATAAGGCTTCTTTAAAAAATAAATTATTTGTCTATTTATTTATTACCAATTATTTGAATATACTTGAATATCTAAAAACAAAGTTGTAGTGTACTAATTTGCAATAAATGTTTAGGACGTTGCTAATAAAATAAAGAATAAGAAAAGTAACAGACGATAAGGCTTCTTTAAAACATAAATTATTTGTCTATTTATTTATTACCAATTATTTGAATATACTTGAATATCTAAAAACAAAGTTGTAGTGTACTAAGATGCAATAAATGTTTAGGACGTTGCTAATAAAATAAAGAATAAGAAAAGTAACAGACGATAAGGCTTCTTTAAAACATAAATTATTTGTCTATTTATTTATTACCAATTATTTGAATATACTTGAATATCTAAAAACAAAGTTGTAGTGTACTAAGATGCAATAAATGTTTAGGACGTTGCTAATAAAATAAAGAATAAGAAAAGTAACAGACGATAAGGCTTCTTTAAAACATAAATTATTTGTCTATTTATTTATTACCAATTATTTGAATATACTTGAATATCTAAAAACAAAGTTTTAGTGTACTAATTTGCAATATTATTGATATTGTTTGCAGCCTGAGTTGATAAACTAATCGATGTCCTCATGTTTGAGTCATCGACCGACCTTACAACGCGAATTTTATTTATTCTTAAGAAAAAATCAACAATATTAAAGCACAATGATTTGATAGCAGATTTTTTTAATACGAGTATCTTGTATACAAGTTCTTCGTGGATTCGATAGTTATGCGTTCAAAAGGAAGCTCGAGGAAATTAACACATGAAAAAGAAAAAAACATTTCCCCAAGTAAAAATAACCTAAATTCTTTACTGAATTGAACACAAGGTCACAGAAACTTAAAATGAAAATCATGTCCATGAGCTTTCTAGGAATTCATCAGTGCTATTATCGATCTACTTTATACATTAACAATATTATTTCACCATAATATCTTCGCGCTTACTGTAATTTTTTTAATCCATGGAACATACTGGTTAATTGTTTATTTTTTCATGTAAATATTTACAGATTGACTGAAGTGTTTTGAACACATGAGTTAACATTTAAATCAACAAATAAACAGATGTGGTAACACAGTAATGATCACAAGCTAGTTACAATTGGTTTATTACTGAATAAAATAAAATGAAATTTGTACTTTTATGTTCCACGTATATGCTCTGTAGACAAAGGGAGACTTATGATTAATGAGAGTGAATGATTATAAAAGAATCGGTGGAATGGTCATATGGGAGGAAAAGTCAGAATCACGAGAAATTCCACAGACACAGTATTGTCCATCACAAACTCATATGACAAGGGTTCGAACCAGGAACCCCTCACACTAGAAGTGAGAACTCCAGTATTGATCCACCGTGTCTTCTGACAATGAATGTTTATGTGTTAGAATGAGTAATAAGCACAATATTCTTTTCCAGTGACTGGAGAAACTATTGAAAAATCAATCTACATGGACGAAACTTCTACCAAAAGATTTAACTCTTCAAACGTTTGCTTTTATGATTTTTTCTGTTGACCTCGGAAAACACAAAACGCAATACTTTCATGATGTAATCTTTTGCAAATGTACACTCCGTATAAAAGAAAATTGCGACAGCTAACGCCGTGCAGTTAGGCCACCCAATATACACCTTCTTATCCCATAATCGTGCCAGGTAAAGAGACCCTCTCTCTCTCCTCCTTTCTTCTCTCATATGCTAAAATTAGCTAATAACATGAGCGCAATTCTTATTTCAAACTACACATGTATTAATTCGATAAAATGAAACAAAACCGAGACGAAACAAGATTCATAAGTTGATGTAGGGAGAAACTGAAACACACACAATGAAAAATTGAAACCAATGGATGCCTATTACACAGATATTCAGAAATAAGGCAGAGAAACAGGAGAGGAGAGAAGAAGAAAAAGAAAAGGAAGAACAGATAAAACGGTGGAATTCAAACGTAGTAAGAAAATAACCTAACATTATAAAGTTCCAACCGGTTCTCCAGAAATCCAACAGTAATATAGAATTAACGTTTGCTTTTACATATTTTTTCAGAACTATTCGAATATATAGAGGATGCTTTAAACATTCACTATGTCCCTTTCATAATGGATAGCATACTCAATTTCAAGTAGAACTGTAGATCTCCGAGACACATCTAGGATAATGTCAAAAGTTTAACACACATGCTTTGTTTCGACAACAGTGGGTTGCAACAGTGGAGTTGCAGGTCTTCGTATTTAAGCAGTAGCAGTTATTCATGGTGAAGACATATAGATGCATCATCTGGTAGTTCTTCATATCCTGTTCGCATAAGTAATAATTCTCTGTGTTCTTCTGTAAAGTCTGCACACATTTTAAATCCACAACTTCTAGAAAACCTTTTGCTGTGGCATGCAGAGGCTTCATTCTTGCTTATAGTACAATCTGGTAAACTAATATAGCTTGATGTAGCCATATTATCTGCAAGAGAAAATTTCTTAATGTAACTTTATAACAAAGAGCAAATGTTCAGAGATGCTTGAAACATTCGTTATGTCCCTTTCATAATGGATAGCATACTCAATTTCAAGTAGAGCTGTAGATCTCCGAGACACATCTAGGATAATGTCAAAAGTTTAACACACATGCTTTGTTTCCGCGTGGTTCGATTGCAAATTCGGTAGTGTTCATTGGATGTACTGTTCCAAAATACATTCTAATAAACCCAGTAGATAGAAAAGAAAAGAAAAAGAAAGAAGGAGAAAATAGAAGAGTTTTATTTTACTGCCAAATTTCTATCAGAAATACACTATTACAAAAGTTCAAAGTGTATCGTAATGAAAAGTTACAAATGTTGGAAAGGAAAAGTTTATGTTCCTCATAGATGTAGCATGTTTCAAATTTCAACGTGAAAAAACACATTGAATTATAGGATGGGAACAAATTTTGTGTCAAACTAGTATAAATAAAATTTTGTTTTCAAATAACCAAAGAGGTTACCATTTTCTAATCTTTTCCGAAGATGTATCTGTTCCGAACATCCAGCATTAATTTCATCTCTTCCGGATATAACGTAATTTGCACAGATAAGATGAACACGGTAAGAGCTCAAACGGATCATCGTATCAGTTGGATGATGTTGGTTAGGTTATAGACCACCATTGGGTCGAGGATTCAAATCCGTAGTGACGCGGTAATTGGACTGAGACTCGGTAACGAAGAGAATAAAAAAGAGATTTTACTTATTCCCTTGCGTTTAAACAGTATTTCTGTCAGAGATAACCAGCACTGGAGATGTTATCCCCAGAGCACGAAAAACACGACGCCGAAGTTAACAGTTTATTCAATTCTCCAGACCAGGTATATCGGGCTCTTGCTCCGTTTTAATTTTGGAACATGAAGTGCGTGTGTGTGAGGCAGGGTGAGAGGGGAGAAGTGAAAGATGAAAAGACAGGATAGGGAAACGTCAAGAAAGAGAGAAGGGGGACAAATATAAATATGAAACATATTCATCATTACAGTGTATGATATAGAACGCATACACTGTTTATTTGAATTATCGCCAGTGATGCCTTGTAAGTTCTTCATCAGAAGATAAATCTCTGCAGCCATTATTTTATGCGAAAAAATCATACTACTTGATGGGGAATCGAACCAAGTTTTTCCTTATGGGAGTCTGGCACGTTACCACTATACCACCGATTGCTTTAGCCAAACTGTTTAACAAATGGTGTAGTGTTTCTTTCTGAGAACGATAACACGAAAAGTGTATACTGCAAATCAATGTCTTTGGAATGTCCTGGTAATTCCCTTGCTCTTTCCCAACCAGCATTTGTAAATCGTCTCTATCATGATACAGGTGTTTGCTTCCACATTCTTATGTATTCCTTGTCCAGTATGATAAGCCGATTCTCCACAATCACTTTGTAAAATAAATTAACTTTGTGTGAACAGGATTTGAACCTACGTTCGATAGCGGTATTATTCATAAGGCCATTACGATACCCCTACACTATTATGTCACCTGAAATTACAAGCCAAATATTACTTACTGTGGCCCTGATCTTTGGGACGAACCGGCTTCTTCATGTAATGTTATTTCCACCAAAGTGCACAACGAAATTGATTTATTCGACGGTCTAGAGAGAAATTAGTGTCCACTGATAAAAGAAAAATATACAATCCAGGAAAAGATAGAAAAATAAAACACATTTTACATTAATTTCGTCATGCAAGTTCGAAAGTACGCAAATAATAATAATAATAATAATAATAATAACCTATGTTATAATATTGAAAGTAACTATGTTTGTTACTCCTAATTTCTTGAACCACCCGAATAATCTCAATCAAATTTTCAACATTGATAAGATTCGTACCTGGGAAGCTTTTTTATCATTTCATTTTAACGGTAAAACTAAGGGAAGGAGAAAGGGAGGAGGGTTGATATATAAAAATGAATAAAACTTAATAACTCTTGAACCACTAGACCGATCTCTATCAAACTTTAAACATAGACAAGGTTCGAATCTGGGACGACTTTTATCATTTCGGTTTGACGGTGCAACGTAGGAGCCGGACTAAATAAACTAAATAAAACTTAATGACTCTTGAACCACCAAACCAATCTCGATCAAATTTTAAACCTAGATGAAGTTCGAACCTGAGATGGTTTCTGTCATATCACTTTGACGGGTCAACTTAAAAGGGGGGAGGAGCGCCATTTAAAAAAAATCAAAAAATACCGGTGCAAGTGGCGAATCTATAAGTTTTGGAGTCGCTGAGATATCAGACAGTGACATATCTGATGCTGTTTGAATAAAAATTCAGCTCCTTAACCTGGAGGAGGGGAGACATAAAAATAATAAAAATAACCAATATCAGTGTCGAGTTTATAGTTTTCCGGCTCGCTGAGATGAACAATGATACTGCAGGTGCCGTGCCTCACAATATAGGGTCGGGGAGGGGGTATATAAAACAACGAAAATGACCGATATCAAAGAGCGCTTTAGTAATCCTAAGCAGTAACTGAGTAACGGAACATATTACTATTTTTTCTCAATTTAACCCAACGAAGTGGGTAATTGATGTTAATAATAATAATAATAATAATAATAATAATAATAGACAACTACTGTGAATGTCAGTGGTTGAGCGTTCACCTCTGGTGCTTGGGGTCCGGGGTTCGACCCAGCCCCCGCCAAGTGAATTTTGTGGTGGACAAACACCGTGAGCGTGGGCTTTCTCGGGGTTCTCCCGTTTCCTTCAACTTTCTTCATTCCACCATTTCACTCATTACTCATCATCACCGTCTCCTTTAGCCTAACCGGCATAATCGTGGGACGTAAAACAAAGATTTAATTTCATTTCATTTTACTGTGAATATGAACATTTATTATTATTATTATTATTATTATTATTATTATTATTATTATTATTATTATTATTATTATTATTATTATTATTAATTATTATTATTATCATTATCATTATTATTATTATTATTATTATTATTATTATTATTATTATTATTATTATTATTATTATTTGCGTACTTTTGAACTTAAATGACGAAATTACTGCAAAATATGTTTTATTTCTGTAATTTTTCCTGGGTTGTATGCTTTTCCTTTATTAGTGGGCACTAATTTCTCTCTAGGCAGTCGAATAAGTCAATTTCGTTGTGTACTTTGGTTCGTTCCAAAGATCAGGGCCAGAGTAAGTAATATGTGGCTTGTAATTTCTGGTGACATAATAGTGTAGGGGTAACGTAATGGCCTTATGAATAATACCGCTATCGAACGTAGGTTCACACCAAAGTTATTTTTTTTACAAAGTGATTGAAAGAATCGACTTATCATACTGGACAAGGAATACATAAGAATGTGGAAGCAAACACCTGTATCATAATAGAGACAATTTACGAATGCTGGTTGGGAAAGGGCAAGGGAATTACCAGGACATTCCAAAGACATTGATTTGCAGTATACACTTTTCTTGTTATCGTTCTCAGAAAGAAACACTACACCATTTGTTAAACAGTTTGGCTAAAGCAATCGGTGGTGTAGTGGTAACGTGCCAGACTCCCATAAGGAAAAACTTGGTTCGATTCCCCATCAAGTAGTATGATTTTTTCGCATAAAATAATGGCTGCAGAGATTTATCTTCTGATGAAGAACTTACAAGGCATCACTGGCGATAATTCAAATAAACAGTGTATGCGTTCTATATCATACACTGTAATGATGAATATGTTTCATATTTATATTTGTCCCCCTTCTCTCTTTCTTGACGTTTCCCTATCCTGTCTTTTCATCTTTCACTTCTCCCCTCTCTCCCTCTCTCACACACACGCACTTCATGTTCCAAAATTAAAACGGAGCAAGAGCCCGATATACCTGGTCTGGAGAATTGAATAAACTGTTAACTTCGGCGTCGTGTTTTTCGTGCTCTGGGGATAACATCTCCAGTGCTGGTCATCTCTGACAGAAATACTGTTTAAACGCAAGGGAATAAGTAAAATCTCTTTTTTATTCTCTTCGTTACCGAGTCTCAGTCCAATTACCGCGTCACTACGGATTTGAATCCTCGACCCAATGGTGGTCTATAACCTAACCAACATCATCCAACTGATACGATGATCCGTTTGAGCTCTTACCGTGTTCATCTTATCTGTGCAAATTACGTTATATCCGGAAGAGATGAAATTAATGCTGAATGTTCGGAACAGATACATCTTCGGAAAAGATTAGAAAATGGTAACCTCTTTGGTTATTTGAAAACAAAATTTTATTTATACTAGTTTGACACAAAATTTGTTCCCATCCTATAATTCAATGTGTTTTTTCACGTTGAAATTTGAAACATGCTACATCTATGAGGAACATAAACTTTTCCTTTCCAACATTTGTAACTTTTCATTACGATACACTTTGAACTTTTATAATAGTGTATTTCTGATAGAAATTTGGCAGTAAAATAAAACTCTTCTATTTTCTCCTTCTTTCTTTTTCTTTTCTTTTCTATCTACTGGGTTTATTAGAATGTATTTTGGAACAGTACATCCAATGAACACTACCGAATTTGCAATCGAACCACGCGGAAACAAAGCATGTGTGTTAAACGTTTGACATTATCCTAGATGTGTCTCGGAGATCTACAGCTCTACTTGAAATTGAGTATGCTATCCATTATGAAAGGGACATAACGAATGTTTCAAGCATCTCTGAACATTTGCTCTTTGTTATAAAGTTACATTAAGAAATTTTCTCTTGCAGATAATATGGCTACATCAAGCTATATTAGTTTACCAGATTGTACTATAAGCAAGAATGAAGCCTCTGCATGCCACAGCAAAAGGTTTTCTAGAAGTTGTGGATTTAAAATGTGTGCAGACTTTACAGAAGAACACAGAGAATTATTACTTATGCGAACAGGATATGAAGAACTACCAGATGATGCATCTATATGTCTTCACCATGAATAACTGCTACTGTTTAAATACGAAGACCTGTAACTCCACTGTTGCAACCCGTTCGATTACCATAAATCAACACTGCCAAAAAAAATCACAACGAGTCATTGATACAAAAACAGCTGTTATGTTAAAAGAAAGAAGTGGGAAGACATTAAACCAGGACAAAAGCTGTGTGCTGGTTGTAGGAAAAGGAAACTTTCAATAGAGAAATCAGCTGTAAGTCAGCCAGTGATACAGACACATCCGAATTCAATCCACCTGAATCTCAAAGGAGGAAACTTAACACAAGTCTTGTAGGACTTGATATTTCGCCCCTAAAACCTGAAAGAGTAAGTAGAAGAGATTTGCGCAGATATGTCAAGAGAAAAACAAGCGAAGCACAGGTCATTTGTCTAGAAATTGCATCCGTTACCGGCGTTAATGTCGAAGAAGGATCTAGCACAAGTCAAAGAAGACTTGATTGTGAAGATTACCGGAAACTGCTTGAAGAATTGAAAACCAAGGGTGCAACATCTGACAAACAAAGAAAACTTGAAATTCTAACTCTGACCCCATGTAGTTGGTCTATAGAAAAAAACAGCAACTGAATTTAGAGTTTCTAAACGAATGGTTAAAGCAGCTAGAAATTTGAAAGCTCAGCAAGGTGTTCTTGTAATACCAGCAAAGAAGATAGGAAAACGATTACCCTCTGAAGTATCAATGAAAGTACAGAAATTTTATGAGGAAGATGAATTCAGCAGGATGTGTCCTGGCAAAAAAGACTGTGTGCCGGTAAGGACTGACGAACAAAAGGTTTACAAACAAAAAACGGCTGTTGCTATGTAATTTGAAAGAAATGTACACTGAGTATAAAATGAGATATGGACCTGACGTAGGTTTTTCCAAGTTCTGTGAATTTCGGTCAAAATGGTGCGTCACGGTTGGTGTTGCAGGTTCACACAGTGTTTATGTCTGTACGCATCACCAAAATGTGAAACTTATGTTGGCAGGAACAGATATTCAAGAGAATTACAAAACTATTATGGCAAAATGTGTTTGTGACATGTAGTCGAAAGACTATATGCTTCAGAAATGTGACGAGTGTCCTGGGACGAAAGCATTGGAAGAGTATATTCAAGATTATTTTACACAGGGTGATATTGGACCAGAGGAACACATTGAATTCAAACAATGGATTCATACTGATAGGGAAACTTTAATTGTTAAATTGTTATCAGTGGATGATTTTGTGTCTGTTTGTTTCAAAGGTGTCATTCCTATGTGGTCATCACTATATTGCAAAACATCAAAGTTCTTATTTGAGGTCCCTTAAAACATACATGCATTCTAATGATGCAATAATATTGATGGATATTGCACAGCATTATTCTTTTGTGGTACAAAATGCCCAAGCAACACTCCACCCTTTCGTTGTGTATTATAAAACTTTGAATGACATAAAAAGTGAAAGTTTCTGCATTATCGGTGATTGTCTGAAGCACGATACGGTGGCTGTTCATGTATTTTTGAAAAAGCTGATGATGTATTTGAAAGAAAACTGTAATCATATTCAACACATTCATTACTTCAGTGGTGATGCAACAGGACAGTTCAAAAACTACAGAAACTTTTTGAACCTTTGCCATCACAGGGAAAATTTTGGTGGGATACAGCAGAATGAAAATTATTTGCAATAAGCCATGGCAAATCAGTGTGTGATGGAATTGGAGGTACAATTAAGAGATTAGCAAGTCGTGCCAGTTTGCAAAGAGCAATTAACAACCAAATTTTGACACCCACTGATCTGTTTGCATTTTGCCAGAAAGAAATTCATGGAATAAATTTATGTTTTGTTTCTCGTGATGAAGTAGAAGCTGAAAGAGAGAATCAGGTACAAAGATTTGTACAAGGTCACACCGTTGCTGGAACTAGAGATAACCATCGCTTTGTCCCAGTAAATCTAAATCAAATTAAAGTTTCTAGAGTGGCCAGAGATACAAATTCATTTATAGTAAATATTGGATTTTACAGTTCGATTGACAAACGTAAGTTGAAACTACAGCCAGGCCAATACGTGGTGTGTATCTATGATAACCACTGGTGGATTGGGAACATAAGTGTAGTTAGTGAGGAAGAATATGATGCACAAATTAACTTTATGAATCCTCATGGACCAACAAAAGAGTTTCATTGGCCCTTACAGACAGACATTTGTTGGGTTCCAGAGCAGTACATTTTCATGACTATGTCTGCCCCAATACCAAGTGCTATGGAAAGACATTTTTCCTTATCACGAGAAACCATATCTAAGATAGAAAACATGTTCCACATTTTTCAACGTGAGTTGAATAGTGTGCTAAACTCATAGAGACAGTTAAGACATCATTAATGGGTTGGTGGGCCTGTGGCTGGACCTGCACAACTATCAGGCGTGGCCCCTTGGCGATGGGTACTAATCTCTCCATTGTATGAACCAAATCTTTAATAATTTTAAATCCCTTATTGCCTATTGACAAGGACAGCGAGCTGCCTCACCACTCTCAGCCATGGATGTCATGTCTTTCTCATGTATAGTGAACGACAATGACAATTTTCCTTATTCCAATTTTCATAGCAGCGGTCACGAGGTATTTCTGTTTTTTTTTTTTTTTTTTTTTTTCCACCAAAGATCACATTCAACGGCTGTGATAATAATAAAACACCTCCACAGGAGGTCAACAGACTAACCGTTTAACCCCATTTACCCATCTGAAGGGGCATCACACTACAAATGTGATATCTGAGGAAATCTATCAGAAAGTTTGCTAACACCTAGATTAACATATATCAATACTTTTGGGAGATTCGTAATGGCTTTACCACCATGGACCAATGCAGGCTAAATATATTTCAAACACACACTAGTAAAATTGCCTGTAAACCAAAAACCCAGCAAGGCACCAACACCAAAATTCATTCCTAATTATATCAAGACATGCTCTTTGCATTGGTTATGGTTACAAGTTGGTGCAAAGTTGGCAACATGCCCCATTTTTGGATACCAAAATGGTCCATTTTCGGTTACTTTAATTTCTTCCCATTTCTAAGGCCACATATCCCTTAAACCATATGCGCTAAAGACTAAATTTGTTATCTATTCTAAAGTACGTATGTTATGATTTATCTCTTTCAAATATTAATCTACTGACTTGACTTCATACAACTTTATGGGGGTCTAAATATGGCACACATTAAACGTGCACACACTTTTTAGCCAACTTTGTTAATTTATTGCACAAATTCTGAATTCCCAAGGGAATTTGTGACCAACTGGCCTTCACCTACTCTAAAAGTTTTCCTAGGAAACAAATTTTGAAGGTTGTCAGAGCTTCCAGTTCAAAATGGCAAGCACTTCAAAATGGAAGAAAACGTTTGCTACTCGTTATTGCTGAGACAGGAGCCATTTTGAAAACGCCCTATTACCACAACCAATAAAGATCATCAACTGATATTGACCATTCTTCATTGTTGTAGTCAGATAACATTTGTGCAAAATTTGAAACAAATCCGAGGTGGTGGAGTGGGAACTCTTTTTCAAAATTGGTCCACTTGACATGGAATGACCGTTTTAATGTATTTTAAGCTAGGAATATAGGTCTTATTAACATGTTACTTTTATATACAATAAGTGTATTATTTATTTTGCTATTTTTCCTTTCACTATTCCGCTAAATTTATTTGTAGTTTACAGTAAGAAACAGCGATATGAATGAATCACCTGAAGCTTTATGACCGATGTATGACGTCGGACCCAAACGCTTGTTTCTGTTTGCATTGTTTGAAGCGTTATGACAATTGATGAAAATGGTATTTTATTCTGTGCTACGTACTAGGGTACCATCTGACCAAGTTTTGACCAAATCAACTTACGACCAGACAATCTTAATCAAAGTCAATCATAAGTCGACAAGTAACTGTACAAACAGTAATTCATAAACAAAGAAGAATTTCGTTAGAGACATTTAAAAGAAATAATCCCCCAAAGGAACTGAATATATTAGAAAGTTATTAATATTTTCAGTGATGCAAAGGTGGCAAAACTGAATTTCAATGCTATTAATGCAAAAACTCAAGCAAGATGTCGGTAGAAGATGCGAAGAAGACACGCACCCAATCAACATGCCATAAAGCTACGATTTGAGCATTCCATTCAAGCAACACAAAGGGTGCCTTCCTGGCTCCCCTCTGTTGATGGATTGTCTTTCGGAAGTTACGGAAATAGGGTCATTTGCCCAAGTGTCTATTTCCTCAAGTCTCTAAACCAGAGTCATTTCCTACAGTGGTTATCTTTTTTCTTAATCTGATGATCATCAACCGAAACAGAGGGGACACCTGCTGCATTCTTAGCAAATACCAGAAAGGGGATGGGTGGTTTCGCTGCAGGCTATTATGAAATATCTGCGATAGACAGGGTTGCAGAGTGTCACATAAAATTGTGTTGCTTTTAAAAATATGGTAAACTAAGCATAGTTGAAACTAGTTGAACTGAAGAAGAAGCATAAACTAAGACTACAATATAAAATGTTTGTATTACAATAAATTCACTGAACTTTTCTTTAAAAACAAATCACAATCTAAAAGTACTGACTAAATTATCTCAACGTGAAAACGAAGCAAAAACAAGAAGTTATATTGATTAAGTATCGAATTTCTATTGACGCCGTTATTTTATTTTTTAGCCTAACGTCTTATGATTATGCACCGAGGCTAAAGGACACAAGCATGAGACGGATCACAATACTGGAATAAAGGAAGTTGGAGAAAACGGTAGGATCCGAGAAAACCAACGCACACGGTGTTCACAACAAAGCCTACTTTGCTCGGGCTGGAATTGAACCAGGGACCCCACGAACCAGAGGGTTGACGCCGTTAGAACCAAGTTTTCAAATATATACTGAATAAGTCAGTTTTATTATTATTATTATTATTATTATTATTATTATTATTATTATTATTATTATTATTATTATTATTATTATTATTATTATTATTATTATTATTATTATTGTTTCGAAAGAGATGTTCAATTTTAATTTAAAGTTACGTTCTTTGGTCAAATGTTTTGTTATTATCCTACGTACTAGGCATAACTCTTACTAGTAGTTCTATCAAAATTTCCGTCAATCTTAATTAAGAAGAAAAGACAATATTAAAATAGTATCTGGTACATAGTTTGTGCTGTACTTACTAATCGTAAGATTCCGAGTTCAAATCCCAAGTCCGTACATCCTGGTTAGGCCATCCAGGCAAGCGTGGATCCAAGGAAGCGGGGGATCGGGCGACTTGGATTGAATTTTAATTACTACTTAAATAGAGTGGATTTCAGACTACTTAAAGTTTGGAAAAGTGACAATCTTAATGTGTGGAGGAGGGTTAATTTATAGGCATTACGTTACATCGCTTCCAAATGTTTAGAAAATTTTTAACAGGCTACAGTATATACTTATCCAAATAAAGGGATATTTTAACCAAACAGTGAAGGAATTGTAGAGACGATTATTTCAAGCACCACACCATAACTGCATTGGACAGGAGATTTGGATTAGATCCCCGATTGTATTTTATACATTCCCAATGTTTTCCAGAGTGGAATTTGTATTGCATAGTGTACCTCAAGAACTTTTGAAAGGGGGAGATAAGACAAAATTCCAAATATTTTATTATTTATAAATAAAGAAGGAAAATCACATTTACTTATTTTAGTTAAATAAACAAATAATGGGGAGAGGGAATATCGGGATTTGGTATTTGGGACCTGAATATCAGGGAGTGGAGAAAACGTATGAAGAGTAGGCGAGAAGAACGATGAAAATCAATTTTCAATTTAAAACAGTTAAAAAAAAAAACGGTATCTCAGAAATGTGAAAATATGATTTTCATCGTTCGTCCCACGTACTCTTCATATTTATGTGCAGAGGGGGAGTGTTAGGAAGAGAAGTGAACATGCGATCTACGAAACACAATAGGAAGATATTATTATTATCACAGTTATTACATATCCCCTCCCATCGAATATTTCTACCAAAGCCTGTGTAGTATATAGGTCTATAATCAAATTTAACTTCTCTCAATTGCGCTCAAAGGCTATAGGAGGCATTGATGAATGAAAGAATGAAAGAAACATGCCATAATTAGAATTTATATATACAAAATATGGTACATTTGAAAATAATGAGGTATTACGCCAAAAATTTCTATAAACTTATTTAGCAAATAGTCCGAAGAGAAAACGTTATTTAAAGCAAAATTCAGTTTTTTATAAACTATAAAAGTATCTATAGTACATAAAAGACACATAAATTAACCAATTCTGGTAAGGTGCACTGCTGGGACATAAGCGATACAGTTGAGTTGGATCAGACCCACTGCTGCTTCAAATGGAAAAAGTTGTTGAAACGACGAGTTTGAAGCAGAGCGTTAGGGATGCGCACGAGACTAGATTTCTGGCTGTCTCATCTCGAAAATGTGCTGTAAAAGTGATGTCTCGACTCGAAAAATGTATATTTTTCTATTGGAAGAGCCGTGTCTCGACTCGAATTTTGTCAGGAAAATCCTGTTTCGACTCGTCTCGTGCGCATCCCTACAGAGCGTTTCTATTTTAGTAATTTAGGTTTCATATAATAAACTCTGCTTCACTTATTACTCTGAAAAATTAAAAAGAAAAAGAAAGAAGGAACTTCGAAAGATTCATAAAAGTAACGTATAATTCGAGGGTAGTTCAACACTAATATAACGCCAACATGTCTGAATAAAACGCCGACATGCACAATCTCGAAGATTACTAACCTAATAGTTGGATTAAGTACATGAGAGTATTACACTTGCAATACACAAGCTTCAAAAAAAAAAAAAAAAAAAAAAAAAAGTTTGGTGCTGGTAATTGAGTATATTCTTCATTTACTCCTCCGATCTACAATCAATTGCTGGAATATCTTGCTCTGGTCAAGTTTTCTCCTGGTGGTACACCTTCAATACGTGTCGTCTGCTCGAACTTGCTCTTATAGGTAAAAACTGAGGAATGGATGACTGGTGTGAAATAAATCTTCTGTATACGAAATATAGATACAAAGCCAGTGCGTTTTCATCATACGATGCACAAAAGAAAACTACTCTTGAAAGAAACAGACACAAGCCTACTCTATCATTTGTAACTTCATATCTACCTAACCTACAGAGATGTATTATATATCAAACGAAATGAAATTTTACTTCCAAAATATTTTGTTATAACTTTCAAGAGCCTAGAATTGAACGTAAAGTAAGAAATCAAGGAAAGCATCATTCTTCTATAGACGAAGGCGGCCAAATTAGGTATGGCAGCCATATTTCGTGAAGTTTAAAGCGCACTTCCAGGATATGCCTATAGTTGATGGAAAGAAGCTGCCCTGCAAGTTTAATTAAGTTACTAATTATTTTTTTCGAGTTCAGACCCCTACATACTGGACTAAAAAGTTTGCACTTAATTAAACTTCTCAAATATATATCAACCCACAGACCAAACTGCTCAAACTATAAACTTGAAATTTGGACAATATGTAATATTTATGACATAGGGTACTACCAAAAAAGAATTTTTGGAAATTCGACGGGGAAGGGGGAGAAATAGGGATGGAAATTAATTTAATAAGATGGCCAAATCTCCGAATTCCTTAAAGTTACAGATTTGAAATTTGGTATTGAGATTTCTCATTTAAAATAATGTGATAGTTTTTTTCAGCGTTTTCTGATATTTTACTAAAAGGGTAAAAAAAAAAAAAAGAAATGGAAAAAGAAAAAGAAGTGGGGATTTGCAATTATTATATATCGATATTTCGAATCTCTGAAGGTTAGAAACCTCTGATATTTTAGTAAAAAGAGGAAGAAAAATGGTGGGGGAAAAGGTAGGGAATGCAATTATTAGGCCTACAATAAGATGTCACTCTATACGTATTTTTTACATCTGGCTTAGAAGGAAAGAAAAAAACTGAGAATCACAATTACCATAAGATGTTCATATTTTTTGGATCCCTGAAGATTAGAGGCATGAAACTTGGTATTTGAACTGAAATTCGGTACTCTATAGGTTCATGGGATGTAAACCCGTAGGCCGATCGAACGCAGGTTTGGGGGCAAAGTCCCCTGGTACTTGAAATTATCAGTGTATTTCGGCATTTAGGACGGTTAGAGAAATGAAAGTTAGTATATGAACTGAAATTCGGTGTGCTTGTACGTTTATGAGGTGCGAGACAGTAGGCTGAACAATTGCAAGAGTCTGAGGGCGAAACACCTAGCTAGTCGAAGTATTACTATTATTAGGATTACGTTGTGGTACTTATAACATTACAAATGTTAGTACATACGTCCGTTATTCCACACGATAACTTTTGAACAAATGCGAATTTTTAAATTCTGTTTTTTGCAATAGATAGATAGAGTGATTATCTCGAGGGAGTTCGTTGATGGAGGTGATTTGCCTACCGGAAGTAGTAGAAATGAGACATTTCCGGTTTCCACATTTATCATTGTAGAGGAAAAACGGAAATAGACAGAAATAAACGGTTTTCGGAAATCAATTACAAATTTCAAGGACAACTTCATCTTCATCCTTAACACCCTAGTGAAACCGCAAGTTGTACAAATAAGGCACATCTTGTTTTAACGTTGATCACTATATAACAAAAACAGTAATATATAGCGAAAACCTGTTTTCGTAATCGATAAAACGTTTCAAAGACAACATTAATCTTCATCCGTAACATTCTAGAATAACCGGAGGTAGAAATTACTCTCTTCCAGTTATAATGTTGATCACTATAAATTAAAAATGGTAATAGATAGCGAGAAGCAATTTTCTTTAATCAATTAAGTGTCCCAAGAATAGCCTATATTCCATTTCAACACTAATCTTTCTACTCAAACAGGAATTGAAAACAACATACTACAACTTCCATATTCAATATTAAATGATAAAATATTACGTAATCCTCTTTACGGATTATAATAATACATTCATATCTAGGGATCCCGAAAGTTAGAAACATGAAACTTGATGTTTGAACTGAAAATCGGTATGCTTGCAGGGGTATGAGGTGTGAGGCCGTAGGCTGAGGAAACACGGCAATTTTTGGGCAAAGTCCCCAGACAACCGAAGGTTAGATATTAAATACATATTTTTATCGTATTCTGATTATGCATACAGTAGCAGAAGTTTCCGTTTTCCTTACAGGAAGATAAGGTGTAATAAATATAATATCGGAAATTTAAATTGTCACACTCGGCACTTTATGTATAAATAAAAGGAATTTTCAATATAATAAATATGACCTTCTTTTTGCTCTTGAAATATGTGTTCCCCTATTTTTAATTAAAAATCTATGTACTGAATTCCACATCTCCAACTAAAGCGAATCTTCACATTCGACAGTCTCTGAAGAAAGGAAGAGAAGTTTGAATATTATAGAAATGTCTCCGTTAGAAGCGGCATTTTTGAAAGCGCTAAAAATACGTATTCTCTTGTTATAAAGAAGAGTTTATATGCTGAGTTTCATCTCTCTAATTTCATAAATGTGTAAGATACTAAATTCTTAAAAAAAAAAAATCTTTAAAAACCTCTTTATTTTCCTTGGAATACATGCTCCAAAAATCCTTTCTTATCTCTTGCCTCCGTATTAAAAGGGATAGGCCGTAGGCCGGGAGTGCACAAATAAAGGCCTCTGTGCGATCATGACATAAATAAGAAACCTCGAGTGCACAAAATATGATGCAATGATACTCCATTGTATAAAACAGTTTTTGGCAATAGTGTTTTTTTTTTTTTTCAAAATCACCATCCTCCACCGTCGAAACAAATAGTGCATTATCACTGGGCACAAGATTAGTTAATTTATTTCGCGCTGGAGAAGAAAACAGAATTTGGAGATAGGTCAACATATTATGTGTCACGTCTTTATACTTTCATATTGTCAGCATATTCTTAAAAAAAAAGTAAACTGCTGTTCTCTATTAACATATGGTATCATTTTCAAAGTAAACAGCAAGAATAATTGTGCATAAAAGAAATTCAAGAATCCTATTTTAAATTGTCTAAAACTGGTACACAAACAAACTTAAATCTTCCCCTTCACGAAAGTTACACATTTAGCGGTACTCATACTGTTGTGCTAGCTGGTGATGTTCACTTTCTTCTTTTTTATAGGTGCTAATTAAAAATGGGTAAATGTCAATTAAAGACATATCGTGGATATAAAATTTACTATATAATAATATTACGTATATGTTATACTTCTTGCTATTTATCTTTTCATTCAAAACATATTTCCGTATTTTTCACAAATCAAAATGTGGCAATTAATCGTGTAATCGTGTTATAATAAAGTCTATTATATTTCTTGATATTTGCCTCTGTATGTAACAGGAACAATCTCTTATATAGCCCTAATTTGTAAAACAAATCTAAACATGACAACGCAATATCGAATATTGTGCGCTCGAGATACCATAAGCACTTTATTTCATTTCTTTGTGCGCTAGTGGAGTACACCCGAGGAATATTCTGTCAAAAATTTCACGTTTATTTTTACCTAAAGAAGCATGATCTAGGCGATGATGAGCGAATCACTTCCATTCTTTTATATAATAGTACTATATAGATTATGGAATTAGTGTTACCCAACATAATGTCGAGAGAGAATTTTGGAGGTGACACCGAACTCTTTCAGAAACTCATTTTTAAAGACAACACTTTCAAGCCTCCTTTTCAAGACGAAACAGCCTTAAATCTCTTCTCTTGGCTAATACTATTCTTAATCGTTTTTATACTCTACGCATAAAACATTTTGTTTCAAACAATGGAACATTTAATATAATTTCCTTCAATACAGCTCATTTGAATTATACTGTGCATAACCTGAGAAATTAATGTTATTTATTTAAGAATTCGTACATACTGTGTATCGTCTGTAATTAATTATTCTCTTTTTCTTAAGTCTTTTAAGCAATAAAAGAAATCCAGTTTGTACCTTGAATTGCTCAGATACAGTGTTTTGCCTTCGTAATATGGAAAATATGATATCTAACTTGTGGCAACCCTGCATATATTTTATCATATATGAGAATCTCAACCTCCCGTTTTGGGCATTAGCAAAGATTTTCGCGCCTGTGATGGATTTCCAGTTCATGATCAATAGCCAGATAAGACACTTGAGGAAATGTCCCACATTTTAATGGTTGGGCAAAACACACTTGAGCATCTGACCTGATACCAAGTTACGTGTCTTCCGGTTGTCTCAACAGAGATGGCGCTGTTTTGCAGGTGAGAATGGGTAGAACACAAAAAAACGAAGAAAATAAAAGAAATGGTAAAGAGACAGAGAAAAGACATTCTGGAGGAACAAGTGCTAAAGAAAACAAGCAAGATGGCGCAAGAACTCAAAACATGTTAGAGTGTTTTTCTGGATAGTCTCCAAAGCGTAAAAAGGGGGAGGGAGAAAGTAATACACATATAGACATAGGCCTATATTGATGATTGTACTATTCAAACATTTTAGATACTTCAAACGCAATGAACTATGCTAAAATGTTTCGATCTCATTGGTGTTTTCCCCAGTAATACCAGATAATTATTCTTGAATAGATAACTTGGCCTTTCCCGAAACTTTCCACCAATGGAAGAATATTTTAAACTTTAAGTTTCAAACGGTAGAAATGTACCAATTGAAATCATTCGTCGTTTTCATGTTCATTTATTGAGTTTTCTCTTTTTGAAAAATCGGGAGATTTACTTTGACGTATTTGCCATGTAAAAGACACTACAATTTATTTCACTGTCCTCACGTTAATACTGTGAACAAAACGTATAAAATAAACTATCCATATAACGGTAACACCGGTCACTCTAATATTTGCAACCTATCCGTATATACGTGGCATTGAGTGATGAAACTTTCCACCAGATGACAGCGACTTCAGTTAATTGGCCGGGCATCAACCAACGTCACTGACAAAACAGCAGAGTTAGGATTCCATTGGATCAATATATACATACACATGGACCAATGAACAATCTAGTTTGGAAGTGTTATAAAGTGGGAGAAAATATTCAATATAATCCACATGAATATTTTGTTGTTGAAATAGTAAATCAAATTTGATTTTGAAATTAAAGCAGACCTAGAAATTAAATGATATGTAAGATGACGACAAAAAGGAGTGACTCGTTTCGATTCTTGCGGCCACGATGGCTCAATGGTAGAGCGCTTACCTTTGGTGTGTGGGATACTTGGTTCAATTCCTGGCCAAGTAAATTTATTGTGGACAATATTGTGTCTGTGTTTTTTCTCGGAATACTCCTGTTTCTTCCCACATTCCCATCCCACAAATTCTTACATCATTATTCACTTGCCTTGATCGTTCGTCTCCCTTAGTCTAAAGAGCATAATCGTGGGACGTTAAACTGAATGATTTCATTTTCGTCTCGATTCGCGACCAAAAATGATAAAAATCATATCTATTTGACGTTGCCCTATCATTTCAGCTTAGGCCTTAGGAAATGAGATTGACATAGATGTTTCTGTGTCTTTTTAGAAGATATTATGTGTATCTCATATCGTAGTGTTGAGCAAAACAAGATACGAGAACCTTGCTGCAGGAATATAAAAGAGTAATGACTGAAATCAAGAAAATAGTTGTACTTCTTTTTTGTTTTCTGAATTTTTAGAGAGGATTAAAATTCGGAAAGTGCAGAGCTTTTCTAATTTACTCATTTATTTATTTTTTTGGAACATACGTCAAGTTATACACACTGTTCCACTTTGCGCGAAATATTTTCATTTTTCAAAAGAAAAAATTAGCCAATAGAAAAAGTCACATCATTGAAATCAAAGTTATCACTTGTGAAATGCCCCCTGGCGAAAGTAATGCTAACGTAATGCAATTTAAAGTACAAGGTTAGGTCATAAGTCTTGCAATATTCTGGTACACAATATACCTGTATTTGTAACGGTACAGTAAAAGCAGATTAATATTCAAAGTATAGAATCTCGTGTTGAACTGTATGCAATTTAAATTACAAGGTTACGTCATAAGTCTTGCAATATTCTGGTACACAACATACCTGTATTTGTAACGGTACAATGAAAGCAGATTAATATTCAAAGTATAGAATCTCGTGTTGAACTGTATGCAATTTAAAGTACAAGGTTAGGTCATAAGCCTTGCAATATTCTGGTACACAACATACCTGTATTTGTAACGGTACAGTAAAAGCAGATTAATATTCAAAGTATAGAATCTCGTGTTGAACTGTATGCAATTTAAAGTACAAGGTTAGGTCATAAGTCTTGCAATATTCTGGTACACAACATACCTGTATTTGTAACGGTACAGTAAAAGCAGATTAATATTCAAAGTATAGAATCTCGTGTTGAACTGTATGCAATTTAAAGTACAAGGTTAGGTCATAAGTCTTGCAATATTCTGGTACACAACATACCTGTATTTGTAACGGTACAGTAAAAGCAGATTAATATTCAAAGTATAGAATCTCGTGTTGAACTGTATGCAATTTAAAGTACAAGGTTAGGCCATAAATCTTGCAATATTCTGGTACACAACATACCTGTATTTGTAACGGTACAATAAAAGCAGATTAATATTCAAAGTATAGAATCTCGTGTTGAACTGTATGCAATTTAAAGTACAAGGTTAGGTCATAAGTTTTGCAATATTCTGGTACACAACATACCTGTATTTGTAACGGTACAATGAAAGCAGATTAATATTCAAAGTATAGAATCTCGTGTTGAACTGTATGCAATTTAAAGTACAAGGTTAGGTCATAAGTTTTGCAATATTCTGGTACACAACATACCTGTATTTGTAACGGTACAATAAAAGCAGATTAATATTCAAAGTATAGAATCTCGTGTTGAACTGTATGCAGCTATTTTCGTGCCAGTTGCTCGATTTCACGTCGATATTATGTCTTTGTCTAGTGTTGCCCTCGAGACGAAAAATTCTCATCTCCTTTCGAGAATGAGACGCAAGTCGAGACAAGAAGAACAAATTTCAAATTCGACACAACACGAAAAACATGTTGAGACGAGACGAGAAATTTCTCGAATCTCATGGGCAACACTAGTCACTCAAGTTTTAAATTTCAAACACTCTTTTAGTGTTACATGATGCATAATAAAAAAAAATATTATGAATTGATAAAGTAGTTGCACTAACACAATGAAGAGCATTTATTAACATTTAAAGATACACAATTATTATGCAATAGACTCCAATAATAAGTATGATTTAAATGTGTTTATATCACATCCTTCGTGGACTTTTCGTGGCGGCGAAGGATTCCGATAAGTTCTAGACAAAATTAAGAAGAAAATCAGGTGATAAGTTTTGTATATAAATTTACCTAATAATACAAGAAAATTTCGAGACAAGCCGGGAAAGAGATTCTGAGAATTGAGACAAGACGAGGAAGAATTCTTCGAGAATCTAGATGAAACGAAAATCGAAAAAATTTAAGAGACGAGACGAGAAAATCTTATTTCTCGCCTTGTGGGCAACACTAGTTTTGTCTTTAGAAGCAAAGAGGTCAGTAACTGCTGTTTCCATCTACTGCTAATTAGTGAAGTATTTTGATTTCAGGCAGTGCGCAATGGAACAAAACGTAGTAATCTGAAAAGGAATGATATAGAACTATATGGCCAGAATGGGATCAGTTCGATGCTATTCTGTATCATATTCTTTTATTTTTCGTTTCCTCTTTCACGCTGAGTTTTGGTTTTTCATTATCCTGTAGTACTAGGGCACATTTTCGGTTCACCAATACTAGATACTTTTGCTGTAGTGCAGGATACCCGAAATGAATTTTACTTTTAACTCTATGATGACGTGGGGTCTTAAATCACACTTGATCTACAGCCAAAATGGTATTTCAATTTTGTATCCTTAATTCACATTTCTCTTCAAGATAAAAAAAAAAAAAAGTGAGTTTGTAGCAAATTTGTAGAAGTAACACATCAAGTGGAAATATTTTTTTTCTAATAAATCCATATCCGTCCGAGTACGGCTCATTCTGTCTCTTGAAGCCTTTGAAGTTTCCAGCATGGAACAGGTTTCGCCATTCACATTTAAGCAATGCGCCTGCAATGTCCGTCAACCCGCTATATGTAACTTCTCTACTGGTTGCCTAACATCATAGTTACGGCCAACAGCAATGTTAATCTTATAGGCTCAAAACGGTCCCTAAAATATTGATTAGAACAATAACGACACGAATTTTGAAAATTTGAATGAGACCTGATCAATCTACACAAAATTTGGAATCGATCAATCGAAAACGTCACATTTCTACCACGTGTGGTTTTCGAGATCTCATCGTCGAAACGATTGGGGACAAACATATAAACCTAGCATTTTAATATATACACCAGCAGCTGGCAAATGACTTTAACTCTGACCAGAGTTGCCAACTTCAGAGAACAAAATTATCAATTTTCGTTTCTAAAATTATCGTATATTACAAAAAAAAAAATCATATATTCGTTGTGCACTTGGTAACTGTAGAAACAAGTATAATACTGCTAATAATATATAATAAACTTATAGTATATAGCAATCTTCAGTTTCCAACTAGAAATCGGCGTCACTGTCCTCAATTTTTCTTTTCTTTTTTTGATCTTTATTAACACTACTGTACTTTGAACAACAATAATATTTCCATCCCCTTCTAAACACTTTGAACAACAACAATATTTCCATCCCCTTCTACACATAGTTGAATTTAAAGAATTGATGCAGGGTTCCCACTTGCCTATTCGCAAAATCGTTATCGATTTATTTTATGGGAAATGACTGTTAAAAATCTTAGTGTGTGTGTGTTTTATTATTATTTAGTGCACATCTGCAATTTATTTGCTCATTCAAAGACTGCAAAAACATGTGCGTTCTAAAATTATCGTATATTCACCTATTATCGTAAGGGCATTATCGTATATGTCATTAATGTTTAAATGACCCTATCTCGATAAATTATCGTATGGTTGGCAAGCCTGGGTCTGACCTACTGTGACTCGTATACTTTGAGATTTTGTACACAGATACCATTTCGTGTGCAAGAGACTCAATACATTTTTGACTACCTGATATAGTGGCTTAGTGAATATGTCATTTTGCAAATACAATAGAAATGCATTTCTTTATAAGCACGCGTAAACTAGTTGTCATAAATGCAGAAAACCACCATTTACAACCTACGTGAGATTTAACTTAAAAAGGAAAAATCTTGTTTCGTTAGTGCGAAATTTGTTTCAGAAATACTAGGAGCACTGCAAGAGTTCAGTCACAAACCTCGTAAGAATTTGTATTTTTACGTTAGAACACACGAGAAGAACCAACACATTTTTATTGCTCTAATCGTTGAAAATTAACAACAATAGTGATGAGACAATAGTTATTTTTTTAAGAAAAGAAGTCTATTTAAGAGCAAAAAATTAAAAATACAACAATATTCCTTTATAACCATAACAACATTTTATTCATTTATTTTCATTTTCCCTCGTTGCTTACACTAACAGTTTCTTTTAAATTTCCTTATTTTTCATATCTACACACCAGGGCCGTGCTGGGATACCAATGAGGGCGGTGGACAAGTCTACTAAAAGGGCGCCCATACAAAAGGGAATATATATGTATATATATATATACTTTGAAAGATAGTATAGATGCCTTTCTATATCAAAATCACCATCAAATTTGTTTTCGTATTAACGTAAATAGATAATTTGTGGAAACTGAATTGAAATTCTCTTTACTAGAGAAAAATTTTTAGTTCCTGTAGTAACATTTCTGTCAAATAAAAAGAAGCTAAATGTATCAACAACTTTATATATCTCTATGGCCTATTTTCACATGAGGTTCAGGTCCGCATTTACAAAAGCTTTCCATTGATTTCCGTCCTTAGCCTACTGGACCCAGTTTCTACTTTATATTTCAATCTCTGCGAGAACCATTTTAATATTGTCCTCCCATCTGCGCCTCCGTCTTCCTATTTGGATTTCCAGTTAGAACTTTGAAAGCGTTTCTAATTTCTTCCATTCTGGCTACATAACCTGCCCATTTGAGCCTCCTAGACTTGATGACCCTAACAATGTTTTTGTAAAAGGTATAAGAATATGCAGTTCATCGTTATGGGGTTTCCGCCATTCCCCATTCCCGTTCCTCTTGGAGTTCGAATATTGGTTTAAGAATCTTGTTTTCAAATACTATCAGTCTGCGATTTTCCCTCAGAGTCAGTGACAATGTTTCGCAACCATACAGCACAACAGGCATGATTATCGTATTATATTTTGGGCTACAAATTCCTCAACAGAATTCGCGACAAAAAATATAATTTAACTGAATAATAACTCGAAATCCCTGCTTTCAGTTGACATCAATTTTTTTTTGTAATTATGGTTTTGGTCTGTTAATAATAATTCTAGGTATTTGGAAGTATTCACTTTGTCGAAAGAAAATATTATTTGGTATTTAAACGCATCCATAAATTTCAGTATTACGATCCCGACAAAGTTTCATTTATTTAGTTTTCTCTGCATTTATTTTTAAGCCCATATCTCTGAAAGCGTTAAGTAAGATTTCTGCATTCCTTTCTATTGTTATATCCTCCCCTATTAAGTTTAATCATAAGCATACGCCATAACCTGGTAAATACAATTCAGCTCTAGGACCTGATTGCTGTCTTTGATTTTCCTTATAGTGTTCTCCAGAACAAAGTTAAATAATATTGGCGACAACGCATCTCCTTCTTTCAGGCTATTCTCAACGTGAAAGCTAATGAACAAGAATTTCTCTACTCGAACCTTACTTTGGGATTCATTTAAACATAAGCTACCTTTTACGGTATTGCAAATTCTGTAAGCATATTGTACAATGTTTCCCTTCTACCCTAGTCTAAAGTCAATAATTGATGTGCCAGAATATTGTATTCCCATTTCTTTTCAAGTATTAGTTGAATAGTAAATATCTGGTCGATACTTAATCGATTTTACCTACATCCGCTCTAATAATCTCCAATAATTTCATCTGCGTATGGAGTCAATCTTGCTAATAGAATGTTTCAGAAAATGTATTGGATATTGACAGAAGAGAAATGCCTCGGTAATAATCAGTCTTGTTGCTTTTCTTCTGAACTAAAACAATGTTTGATTCTTTTCACTCTTGTGGTAATTCGTCCTGGTTTCAGATAAGGAGAATGAGTTTGTGTATCTTGCTCTACAATCCCCCCCCCCCCCAGGTAAAATTAAGTCAACCAGAAATTCTTCTACTCCCGGAAATATTTGTTTCTTTAATTTTTTAATAGTGATTTCTATTTCTGTCTGGTTAGGTTCTGGAATATACGGATATGCTGTATGCATTTCACTTTCTCCACGCACATTGGGTTTTGGCTATGTGTTAAGCAAATCGTCAAAGAAATCTTTCCATCTATTTAAGATGATATCATGATCAGTGAGTACTGTTCCTTTAGCTTTCTTTAATTATAAGCACGAAATTGATAGCCTTTCTTAAGTCCATTGATGCATTTATACATGTCCGGAATGTTTTTATTTTTTACTATTATCTTCAAGTTAATTAATTTTAGCTTTCAAAAATCGCCTTTCTTTGTTCTAAAAGTTTTGGAAGTTTTCCGCCAGATGACAGTGAAATTTTATGTAGTTATTTCGTTCTGATTTTGTAACCAACACTGTTTTCTCTTCTCTGCTACTTTAGTGCATTCCTGGTTGAACCATGGTTTGTTCCTACGTATTACTGCGTGTCCCAATATTTCTTTTGCTGAAATCTTAATGTTTTCTCTAATTTTAACCAAGTATCCTGAACATTAGTGCACTCCGAACCTTGTAAAACCGAGAATCTATTCGACACTTCAATCTGGCTCCCCTCTCACCTGACTCAGCTCTAATTTCTTTAAATTAAACCACTCCGTGTTCAGATATTGAATATTTCCTTTATTCAACGATAATCTCTCTCTTATTATCATAATCAGCTCCTCTGAAGGACCGAACATAAGTTGTGCTAGACTGTTTTCTTCTATCTACTAAAACGTGATCGATTTGATTATGTGTTTTCCCGTCTGGTCAGTCCAAGTATATTTATGAACGTAGCGATGTGGGAATTTTGTAATGATCACGATAAGGTTTCTGGATGTTGCAATGTTCATGAGTCTAACGCCGTTGTCACAACCTTCCTTATGCAGACATTTATTCCCTATAATCGGTTTGAAAATACCCTCTCGTCCTACCTTCGCATTGAAAACGCCTAACGGAATTTTCATATGATATTGCAGGATATGATCAAATACCCGTTCTATTCTTTCGTAAAAACTTTTTTTTATTGTCATCCTTATTTTCTGTTGGGGCATGTACACTTAAAACAATAATATTACACCACCGACCCTTAAGAGAAGTAAAAGAAAATCTATCATTAACAAATTCAACCCATGTAATTGCTGATATTATGTATTCGTTTGTGAACGAAAAGCTCTGATCCTAGTTGGTAATTTTAACTCGTTTCCCGTAAAAGAACGTAAAATTTCCCTACTTGACTCGCCCACTTTCTCCTCATCTAACTTCCTGATATCCCACTAGGTCCATCTTCAATTTCTAAACTCATTCGTTACACTTTTTAACGCACTTACCCCATAGAGACTTCTTATCTTCCATGTTCCAATTCTGATGTCGATTTTACTTTGCTGAGTTCGTGCCAAGTTATTAGTTCTGATCCTAAAATGCTGCGAATTTATCTGAACAGTGCTTTTTTTTCAGGATCAGTTGTTAGCCCCACACCAAATCCCTAAGCTGGAGGATCACTCCCTGTCTTTCCGCGACTGCTTATTCAGTATATTCGGAGCTAACCCCTATATCCCAGAGGATGTCTCCTCGATCCACAACTTGAGAACGCGCCGTGCCGTGGTGACAGGAAGACCACATTTACGGAAATTAATATAGCTATATTTTAGAATTACAATAGGTACTGATTATTCGAACACTGATTTAATACACACAGGAACAATCAATATGCTCGGATATTGAATGCACATTAAGAAAGTTTCGATGTCGTAAATATCGTAAATTAGAGACTAGTGTCCGTGTAGTATTTCATGAATGCTCGTATGTTTGCCTGTCCGAACTATTCTTGATGTATCACGTTTCGTTTTATAGCTACAGAACTTTATAATATTTTTGTAAGTTATTATACTCTTTACCTGTTCTCTGCCAACACCAACTGCATGAATTGTAAAGGGCGCCTTGTATTCTTCACAGCTTCTTTATTAACAATCATTATTTGAATTTATTATATAAAGCTGGTACACATGATAACTAAAACCACTTACCTATAATGTGATGTTTCGTAGGGCGCCTTATGTAGAAGGCGCACTGTACCTTTCACGGAGTCTTTACCAATAGTAACTGTATGTATTTATTGTATAGGACTGTAGTATACAGAAGAGTGAATAAAATCGTTCATCTTTGATGGGGTTTCGCAAGGGCGCCTAATGTAAAGGGCGCACTTCACCT
This sequence comes from Thermobia domestica, assembly GCF_964235325.1. Taxonomy (NCBI): domain Eukaryota; kingdom Metazoa; phylum Arthropoda; class Insecta; order Zygentoma; family Lepismatidae; genus Thermobia; species Thermobia domestica. Next base: position 193,318,504 of record NC_137454.1, read on the forward strand.
TTCACGGGTTCTTTACCAATAAAACTGTAATAATTTATTACTAAAAACTTGTACCTTTATTTATACTGTGGTGTTTTGGAGGGCGCACCGGGACACGTCCCGGTGTCCCGGTGGGCCAGCACGGGCCTGCTACACACACAAACATTAGCATCCTTCTACTTCATTATTCTCTTTCCCCCTTTTTTCTGATAATAACAAATTCTTTGGTAAAGTATCGCAGCCAAAGTTTTGGGATTGAAAGAATACCAAAGGGTTAGCTAAGTGAAAAATCAAGGAATTTGCTAGAATCTGGTTCTCCGGCGTAAGATCGTCTGGTGCATATGATCTTACGTCCCTCTCCAGTCAAAAGTAGGCCCTCACAGAGCTAGAGACCCTGACGAGGTTGTGGAGCTTTCAACCAACATCTGCCTGCACCAACCTTCCTACTTTACTTTGGATGAAAAATAATATCTTGTTCTTTTCTTTGCAGGAGAACAGAAGTCCAGAGATACTTTAAAGATCATTAATCGTGGAGGACATAAGCAAAATATACAACAAACCTGTGCTAAATAGAAGAAATATTACCTGTTTGAAAGTTATGGAACAAAAACAACATCGTATGGTATCTCTGAAGACCGTGGCAATAAAACTCCAGAAGAATGAAGAACGAATACAAGGAACAATTTGTGACAACATTAAAATAAATGTGCTTGAAAGGCGTTTAGAAGTGTCCAGCTCATTAGTTAGGAACTATGATGTATTGCAGCCCTAATCTATGGAATGGCACAATTTAGCCAGTTAGTGGATGGAAACTTATGTGCTTGAAGTGCTTGAAGAAGACCGACTTATTCACTTAGTTTGATAGCTGGATTATATTCATGAATGGTTGATTTTAAGATGTAAAAGGAAAACGTGCTCAAGAATCGATAGTTCTCGAGAGACTGGAGCTTAATCCTCTAATGATACCACCGACTACCGTGACTCATTGCAAATAAAATCAGAGTGGTCTTCAGGTTGCCCCAGAGAATATTTTGTTCCTTCCTTTCAAAATTAAGAATAGTTTATATAGGAGAGAAATTTGATTCAGCACTACGAAGGAATTTACGAAACCAGGAAAGATCATTTTTTTATTTATTCTAAAGAATAAGCAAAGCATACAAGTTCTCACTCAAGCAGAAGTGTTGACTACAAAGAAAAACAAAGAACTTTCATGGAAAACAAAGAACTTTCATGGAAATCAAAATTCTTACATTCAGCGAATTCATCGTATTAAAGAGTTATTTGAGCAATGATTTTCAAAATTTACCAAAATTACCTCCCGAGACATAATATATTGCAAAGGTAACCAAGAAAGTTCTGTCGCTTTTTCACCCACCACCTGCGAACATCGATGTGTCACCTAAGACGTACCTGGAAGATCAAAAATGGTCCCTAGCAGCATCAACGACCTTCTGCCAATGTTCTGAATGGCAATGGATTTCATCGCGGTAGAACTTGATGGACCGTGAAGCGCAGAAGGTATCAAGTGCATTTTGCACCTCTACTAGGGATTTGAACTAGCGTCCTCTCAGGTGATTTTCCAAGGAATGGAATAGGTGATAATCGGACGATGCTGTGTCCGAGGAGTATGTCGGATGCAATAGTGTTTCCCATCCAAGGGATAGAATGGTGTCCCGGGTCATCCTAGCCAGGTAGGGCTTAATGCTGTTTTGTACCATGAGGACCCCTTTGCGATTCAGAAGTGCTGGCTCCAGAGTTTTGACTTTTTCTTGAACACGGCTCAATTGCTGTCAATACACAGTTGCATTGATGCTCTGACCAGTTGGTAGCAGTTCCTGACGCACGATGCCACGAGCAGACAACCAAACACACAGGAGGACCTTCTTCTGGTGCAATGCTGTTTCGACTGTTTTGGAACCGGTTCATAGGATGCTAACAAATGATAACGGAATTGTGGAACTTCGTACAGGACCCACTTCTCATCACATCTCAATACCCTGTCCACAAATGGCTAAATGGCTCCTTTCTCAGACGAGACAGTAAAGAAACACAGGTGTCTGCTCGCGTTGCCTTCTGGCCTGGAATCAAATAATGTGGGACCATCGACCCAATTTGTTGTGCTTCCCAAGTTGATGGAAGTGGTGCCGAATGGTTTCTCCACTCACACTGAATTGTAGTCCCAGTTTCTTACATGTCTGGCCACAATTCGCTTCAATTGCTGCCTGAAAATTTCCATTTTGTACATGTGTTGGTCTTCCGGCACGCGGTGCGTCTTCGAGTTTTTCGTCATCGTCCTTAAACTTCTTAAACCATCTGTCCGCGTAGTCACCACACCCTCACCAAAGGCCTGGTATATCTTCAGCCCCGCTGCAACGGCATTTGACCTCAGTTTGAACTCGTACAGCACACACGCCCTTATGACTCTCTGTTGAACTCCCATGTTCACTTTGTCCTTACGCAAGTTCACGGTGTAACTGAATTGCTGCAACCAGGTAGTATGCTGGATATACCCGCACCAACAACTGACCTTCGCGGGACAAAAGGGTCTCAGTCAAAACGGCTCCAAGTAAAAAAAAAAAAAAAAAAAGCCTGAGATCAAAGTATAAAAGTCCTTACTAGGATGAAAAATATTATGTGAACAGCACCTGTTTTATTTGTGTTGAGAGAACATAAATATTGCTTTTCCCCTAAAAAGTCGCACTATTTCGAAACGCATAGATAAACGTTGGATTACAAATGGCATTAGAAAATCCAATACCAATTTGATAAGATTTAATAGATCCTTAAATTTGGTAACTTTCAATCTGATGATTTAAAGAAATACATACAACTGTATAGGAAAACCTATAAGAGGGTCATAAGGGCAGCAAAATTAATGCATAACAATAGCTTGATTTTAAATGCCCGAAATAAGACTAAAACAATGTGGCAAATAATCAATAAAACTCTTGGCACAAGCAGGCCTAAGAGTGTAGAATATCTTAAAATAAATGGTAAAGTTATAAACAATCCACAGCAAATTGCAGATATATTTAACGATCATTTTGTGAATTCAGCTGAACAAACGAATAATATCACTCAAAAATAATGCAAAAACTCCCAAATCAAGGAGAAATAAACACAAAGTCTATATGTTCTTATATCCAGTTCCTGTAAATGAGTTAATAGGAATAATTAAATCCTTATCAAACAGCAGTTCTTCAGGTATGGATGAAGTCCCTTCCATTGTAATTAAAAAATGTGCGAAACATATCACACATCAACTTTGTTACCTCATAAATTTCTCGTTAGAAAATGGTATATTTCCCACACTGCTTAAAAATGCTAAGGTTCTTCAAACTTTTAAAAAGGGTGATGAAAATGTCATGACAAATCATCGACCTATTTCAGTGTTGTCGATATATTAAAAGATATTTGAGTCAGACAAGGCAAAACGTCTTAGCAAATTTTTAATAACTCATAATATTATCTCGACTTTTCAGCACGGATTTCAGAAGAACAAAAGTATTGATACCGCTTTATTTGATTTTCTTACAGATGTCCTGAAATCACTCGATAATAAGAATTATGTTATAGGTTTGTTCTTAGATCTGTCACAAGCATTTGACAAAATTGATCACAATATTATGCTAAATAAATTGTCTCAATATGGCATACGTGGCGTAGCAAACCAGTGGTTTTCATCCTACCTAATAAATAGATGCCAAACTGTTCAAATTACAAAAGTTGAATCAAATCGAACCCGCACTTTCTTCTCAAAACCAACAAAAATTACCAGAGGTGTCCCTCAGGGCTCTATTTTAGGCCCTACTCTATAATTTACATAAATGATCTCATAAAAACTTTACACCCCACAAAATGCATGTTATATGCTGATGGTATAAATATAGTTATTACTGAACGAGACCCAAATTTAGTATTGGTAAAGGCAGAAAAGGTTATAAGCAAAATAGTTACTTGGTTGAATGCAAATAACCTTCTCCTATATGCAGGTAAAACAGTCGAAATAAACTTTCGTTTTCCAGGAAATAATCCATCCTTCCCTTCGCTAAACATGAATGGAAAACAAATTGAGTATTCTAATGCAACAAAATTACTTGGGGTTTACATCGATGATGATTTGTCTTGGCAAGCCCATGTTAAAACATTTAATAACAAATTGACTACTTTAGTTTTTCGTTCTTTAGGTTACGTGATACAGTTTCACGAAATAGTTTATTATCGATATACTATGCAAAAGTTCAATCACTCCTCAGTTTTGGAATTTTTTTTTTTGGGGGGGGGGGTCAGCCGCATGCAGTCAGGAAACATTTCGGATACAAAAGAAAATACTACGAATAATATTCAGGCTAAATAAAAGAACATTCTGTAAACAAATATTTAGATCACAAAAAAATTAACCTTTCCAAGCCTATACATATATAAATCTATACATTTCGTGAAACAAAACAAACAGATGTTTATATAAACAAGAGATTAATAAAATGGACAGAGAGATAACTACCAGATATTATACAACATGCGGCAATTAAACAACATTTACGTAGTACAACAAAATTATTCCAAATACAAAAAAAAAAAAAAAAAAAAAAAAAGTTTAAATTGTACGAGACTTTACCAGGTGTAATATGTTACCATCACATTATAAATTTTAATACCCAAAACAAAATTCGTACTCTGTTACTTTCTAAGCATATTATTCAGTTCAGGAATTTGCAAATAATAACGATGTATGAATATGATGTAATGATGTAACAAATTTAACATGTGATGTTTGTTTATAATTTTGTACTACAAATGGTGTAATAAGTTATAATTACAATTTGCATTTATAAACATATGACAACTGTAGAACTTATAGGAGATAATCTCCATATTGTAAGTCAAAACAGGCAAAATAAAATAAATAAATAAATAATAAATAAATAACTAAATACATGTAGATCTGTATAAGGGTTAGTCAGAAATATTGGGACAGATAAGTAATAAGGAGACGCATGGGCGGAGAAAAAGTAAAAGTTCCAAGTGGGTATTTCCAGCACACCTGCATTGAATGAGGATGTGAGTCACATGACAAGTCATTTTATATTCCGCCACATTGAATATCACACACTATTTTATAAATAGAAAGGGGTGCGTATAATACATCAATTTATTCCAGAATATTCCCAAAAAGGAGTATCAGGATTCATTTTTGACCTATCATCATTATTTTGCGATATAGAGTGTGCTACGTTTGACATTTGTACCTACAGAGTGAGGCAAAAGTCTGGATCGACCACTATAAAAGTCGAATGGTGTGAGGAATCAATGTCGTTTGGTAGGGGGTGACTGTAGGTGGGGGCGCAAATTATAGAAGCTATGGCGATAGCGATGACCATCTTGAAATCCGCCATCTTGAATTTGGGTTAAATGGGAAAGGAGCCATGTCGAATATCGTTTTACAATGCTTTACTCTGTGAAATACACCTGTGCAATTCGTTTTGCGATATCTTTATTTGTGTAGGAATTATGATCTGTTAAAGTTTGGTACACTTGTCAGAGTCGGTATTACAGAATATGTTCAACATGACCTCCATTGCGCTAGATACACAATTGGAGTCTTTTTTGCCAGTCCTGCTGCACACATCGCAGGGTCTGTAGGTCAACAGAGGCACACGCCTCCTCAATACACCGGCAGAGATGGACTACACTGTTGATTTTTACCTCATACACAACTGATTTCAAACGACCGCACAGATAAAATAGGTGTGAAATCATGGGACTGTGATGATATTTCATACGACCCTTCCTACCTATCCAGTAACCTGGAAACTGTTCATCCAGAAACTGTCTGACGTCAGTAGCGTAGTTGGAAGGTGTACCGTCCTGTTGGAAGGAAGTTGGGAAATCACCCTGCGCATTCAACAACGTTGTAAACACATAATTATGAGCATATTAAGATACCTCTTCCAATTCAAGGTTCCATCAAAAAACACCGGACCCACGATTCTTGTGTTCCAAATCCCACACCAAACCATCACTTTTCCATCACCAGCAATTTTACAGAGATCCACTCACAACGTGTTTGCATCTGACCAGTAACGGTGATCTTCTTTGTTTACCTCACCTTGCACATAAAAGTTAGCTTCATCACTGAACAACACCTGTCGTATGAAGTTTGGATTACTTTCGCACTGATCCGGAGCCCATACTGCAAACTGTAACAGCCGATCAGGGTCACCTTCCGAGAGATTATGTTGCAACTGTACCTTGTACGGGTGCCATTGGTGTGTGTGCAACACACGCAGGATTGAACACTGACTGACACCGGATATTGCTGATAACCGGTGCGTACTGCGATGTGGACTTTTCACAACCGATGCCACTTTTGCAGTCTCCTTGTCGGTGGCTGCTCTTGGTCGTCCACTGCGTGGCTTGTCCGCCACAGAACCTGTTGCACGAATTTTGTCCAATAATTTGGAAACTGTCATATGTGAAATGTCATTTCTTTCAGGATGCCGGGCATTGAAGTCAGCAGCAATCACTGTAGTACTTCGTCCACCACTCATTAACACAATTTCAATGCATTCCTCCTGTGTAAGTGCCAGCACCTGCAACCAGTGGTGCCAATCCTTCCCAAAGGCTGTGACGCCAATCCCCACCAAATTAACAAGGTATTTCCCTCACATTTAATTTTACACCTCTTTTCATCACAACACGTGAGATCATTGGTAGAAAAAAGGACTCAAGACTCACATTACAATCACACAAACTAAATTGAAATGTAGTTTATTTAAACCTAAAATTTGTAAGGAAAAAAGTAAATAGTAATTTTTTTTTGCAGACTTATGTCACCAGTCTCAGTCATGTGATATATATCTATATCTACCTATCTCTCTCTCTCTCTCTCTCTCTCTCTCTCTATATATATATATATATATATATATATATATATATATATATATATATATATATATATATATATATATATATATATATATATATATATATATCAAATTTCAAGAAGATTGCATAATATTTAGAGCCTGCACAGTTTGATCAGTTTTGTAAAAGTAGACAAAAATACGATTTTTCAATGTTAATTACTTTGGTTTTTAAAACTAGACATCACAAACTTAAAATAATACTAAAACCAGATACTAATATTAATAGGTAGTATGATAGGCGAAACATTTGTTTTATTAATCAACTTTGAATGATGCAAGCCCGTCATTTGTTCGCTTGGTGACAACTTTTCTGTGATGCTCAACTATCCTCAACAAGTATGTTTGTAGTTTGTCTCTGACTTTGAACTTTTAATTTTCTTTACCAGAGCAATTCCTCTTTCTCCGGTACACTTAATTAAAAATTATTTTTATTTTACTTTTTAACTGACCTAAAATTCTTATACACCTTGATATTCACTTATAATCAGTATTTGATTTATTTTTTAGCCTTTATTTAGGCTTATTATTATATTCATTTTGCCAAACCATTAATCAAAAGCAAGGCTACATGATAAAAAGCAAGAAATATCTTAAAGATACAGAAAAATTGCATAATTCCTGAAATTGTAAGGTGTAAAAATTACACCAAATTACACAAGTAAAAATGAATAACAGAAACATTTTACTTAATGAATTGCCATTTTAACAACATTTGTCCTTGTTTACTGGTTAAGGAAAACTGATCAATAATGTCCTCATATAATAATTCGTTTAAAATTTTACTCTCGCACTTAATATTAGTAAGTTATTTAACTAAGTGTCCCCCATGTTTGTTATGATGTGATTTTTTTACATTTTTGATCCGACTCGTGGTTCACTCAGCTGAGCAGCTTGTTGCAGAGGGTGAAAGCAGAATCCTGTAGAGCCCATTTAATTTGGAAAGCAAGAGAGCTGCTGTAGACACCTGTATGGCCAGGGACGTACGCAGGGGAGGACCTGAGGGTCCGGACCCCCCCCCGAAATTTCGACTTTTTTAAAATTTAGTATAATTTTAGGGGCAATTTTAGGAATTTTAATATAAAATACCTTCGTATTTAGTTTGGACCCCCCCCCGAAATAAATTCCTGGGTACGCTACTGTGTATGGCTTAATAAAACCTCATTTAACCCAGAGCTTCACAGAAGCTTCCATACTGTCTTCCTCTTCATCGTCGATTTTTTCTCCAGCTAAAACTTCTCTGTGAAAATCTAGCAACCCTGTAGGTCGTTCCTCATTACAATATTTTGACCCACGAAAGAAAAATTACAGAACTATGCTAGTTATTGAATTGCATACACCAGTATATACCTACTATAAATTGAAAATTTCATTTGTTAAGCCACGAAATAATATGGCAGTAAGTGTAAAATCAATATTTTGTTAAATGGACATACCTTTTATATTCTAAGATCCTTAGTTTTATTCAACTGCATAATATATGCATCATTTTTTATTTTATTTTATATATATATGTTAATTTCCCGTGTTCATATGCAGCCACGGCATATTTTCTACCTGTAATTCTTGTTTTCTTAGCAGCAACAGTTATAGATACATAGACAGGATGTGCCAAGAGGGAGCTTATAGATGATTTATAAGTGTTGAATGATGAACCGTAACTGTGTTTTGAAAAGTATCTTTTAGAGAAGAAGAAAATCCCTTTCTAGAAGATGAATTAGCTACATTGCACTGGGAGGAAGTTATATTAAATGTACGACAGGAAAGAAAACACGTAGATTGATCTCTGTTCAGCGACAGAAGTAAAAATAATGTTCCTGTGAAGAAAAAGAAGAAAAGATGGCGGGTTAACTTTGTTTGAATGGGAGGAATACCGAATATATTTTCTTTTCCTTTATTTCTATTCATACGTAGGCGGTATCGTTTTTTAAAAATGTATTTATGTCGCTACCCTTTTTTCTTGTTTTCTTCCACCTATAAATATCACATTATTTTTTGTTTCATATTGTGTGAAAGAAAAATCTCACCCTCAACATCCCCTATCGTAGAAAACAACAACACTTTCCAGCAAACGCTTAAATATTTCAAGCTTACCCTTGTTGCCACACATGTTCTTACATTTCAGAATAACTTCTGACATGTTGTGTTTTCCTCTCCTAAAATACTACGGTAGTTCTTCACTACAGTGTTTCATTAAAGAATATAAAACATATCATACTCCGTAAGTTAATATGGGATATATTTACTTATAAATTTTAGCACTTTTCGTAGAAGTCGGCAGCATTAAGAAAGCCTAAAATGTTTCTTCCTCACTCACATAACGAAATGAATAATATATATGTCAATCTTTAACATTTCGTAGAAGAATAGTTTTCATGGTGAATGCAAACTGCTCAGTTCAGTGTAAAAATATCACCTAAAGCTTAAGACATACTTGAATTAAGAGGCAGAGAATTCCAGTCTTAACAGCCTCAAATAACGGCGATTCATGGTTTCCTACGTGATAAGAGTTGCATTTATCTCCTCTCGAAAATGTATCGTGAAACTGAAGCCTTACCTCGAAAAGTGTATCTGAAAGAGTTTCTGTCTCGTCTTGTATTTTGTGACAAAAGTTATGTTTGTGTCTCGATTTGTATGCAACTGTAGCCCCTGACCATATAGCACTCAGTTAAAAACCGTCTTAACTGAATAAATATTTTGTGGACTATTACGCAAAAAAATAAAAAAAAGTTTTTAATAGTATCTGTTCTGTATGTGACAATAATATCCTGAATATTCTGGATCTTCTACTTCCGTTTGAATGTCAATAGCTCTCCATTTTAAGAATGAGGATGTGAATACCACACTAATTTTAAGTGGAATTTAAAACAAAATAGTCGTTCAATAATAATATGATCTTTCTGAACTTACCTGAAGCAATTTATAAATTAATAATTCAAAAAATATAAAGAAAATCATTAGTATTATTATTACGAAAATAATTTTGGATGCTTGTTTCCGCGAATTGAAAAACAAACAATAATTTTAGGAATCATAAAAAAAAATTGACCAAAAGATTCCGATCTTGGACAATAATTAGTTTTTGGGGACTCCAAAATTTAGAATGCCCCTAAATCGAGTTTCTATTTTTTATTTATTTATTTATTTATTTATTTATTTATTTATTATTATTATTATTATTATTATTATTATTATTATTATTATTATTATTATTATTATTATTATTATTATTATTATTATTATTATACGGAATAAGCACATCATACTGACAAGTAAACCTCACGTTTCGGTGAATCGAGTTGCTGACTGAGACACATATGAGAAAGTAGTACTAAATGTGGTTAGTATTTCAGTGAAATTGTAGGTGCGAAGCTCGAGGGGTTTAGGAGATACAGCTACCAGAACATCACATGGAAGTACAGAATAGTCTTTATACAGTTGTAGGTAAAAGCTCTGTAAGACCTCTTGTAACGACAAAAGGTGAATAAAAAATATATGGGTACATATTAGGACTAGGGGAAAGTCATATGGTAAGGGTATACTTGACGGCGGCCCTCTTGAAATCCGCCATTTTGAATTAAGGTTAAGTTTTTAAAATAGGAATAGGGTCATGTGATACATGATTTAAGGCGCAAATTTAATCAGAAGAACAATGGTGACGTTAATTTTGATTTACGCGCAATTGGTAAAAAGTTACAGGGAAATTAAATATTGTTGCAGCATATGTATTAGTCCTTTACCCTACCTTGTAAATTTTGTGTTAATGATAATAATTAAATAAAAATCACGTGGATAAATATTAGGTCTATCATAAGAGTTGCCTTGATGGCGGCCATGTTCAAATCCGCCATTTTGAATCAGACAAAAGTTTTAAACAAAACGCATAACATTGACACCTTATTAATAGCAAATTTTACCATAAATCCAACGGTATAAACATTTTTGCTTTATCATTAACCAGCATTTGTTATCGCATAAACAAGTTGCTAATTTAAGGAAAAATGACCAAAGTGGAATTGAGTCAGAATTGAACTTGGGTCTTTCTTTAAGAAAAGTCCTCAATTAGTACAATCAATATGTAGTTTCGAAAAGAGTGCATGACTTGCACAAATGCTCTGCTCATAGCGAGCACACCTTACAAAGGCAATCGAGTTACACTTGACACATTTGTCGTTAAGAATTCCGTCAAAGCAGTAGTCGTAAGGCAGTAACGATCCAGCGTCCAGGTTCTTCATTCAGATATCCAGCCTGATTGAAAGCGAATCGAATCATATTGCGAAAAGGAGAAGCACGGAACTGGTAAATTGTAAACGACTGAAGTTGTATGAACCTATCACGATGCCATATGTTCACGTCACTTTCTGTTACTGCTGTATCAGTAATGAAACGAACAAATGCTCTGTACGGGAGAAAGAAGTGAACATCTAGAGGCTGAATCATGCCAGGAGGTATCAGAACTAATACATATGTTGCAACAATATTTAGTTTCCCTGTAACTTTTTACCAATTGCGCGTAAATCAAAATTAACATCATCATTGTTCTTCTGATTAAATGTGTGCCTTAAATCATTCATCACATGACCCTATTCCTATTTGAAAACTTAACCTTAATTCAAAGTGGCGGATTTCAAGATGGCCGCCGTCAAGTATACCCTTACTATATGACTTCCCTCTAGTCCTAATATATATCCATATATTTGTTATTCACCTTTTGTCGTTACAAGAGGTCTTACAGGGCTTTTACCTCGAACTGTATGAAGACTATTCTGTACTTCCATGTGATGTTCTGGTAGCTGTATCTCCTAAACCCCTGGAGCTTCGCACCTACAATTTCACTGAAATACTAACCACATTTAGTACTACTTTCTCGTATGTGTCTCAGTCAGCAACTCGATTCACCCAAACGTAAGGTTTACTTGTGAGTTAAGTGATAGTTTGGGTTTGGCTACACTATATGTAGTTCTCCAGATGTAAGGCCTACAAGAAAATTTTTGCCTGAAATATATTGGATCTTTTGATCAAAATAAAGAAATAAATAAATAAATTAATTAGCTAACTTCTCTAGAATCCTATATAGAGTTACTATTAGAGACAAAAGACAAAAGATAGTCGATTCCAATGTTTTACTACTTGATAGTTGTTAATCAAATAACATTCATTCGTAAAATATAAACGAAATCCTCAGAGCCATTTTCGAAAAAATCGTTCGAGCAGTACTGTCCCTTCTGAGTTAACTATTCTTTGAGACTTATGTGCTAGAACAATGGAGTATGTCTTATTGTATGATTATTAACGAACTATTTATTTATTTATGGCATGAAAAGTAAAAACAAAATCTGTAGTTTAACATTAAGTGTTTATCCTCTGTAAGCTAATGGAGTTGGATGATATACGCAAGTGAATGTTAATGGTAAAACTATTGTCGGAACATGAAAATGGGAGCAAACAGAACTCTGAAAAAAATATAATGTTGTGCATTACAAATCAACATAATCTGGGATGCGAACCACAAACTTCTTGTACTAGGCAATCGCTTTACTACTAAGTCAACTTGCTCATATAAATACTATATAGATATTGTAAAATGTGAATGAAATCGTTGGAGCTGTTTAGAGAAAATTGTTTGTTTTCCCCGAAAGACATGTCTTGGGCAGGCGATCTCCTCCCCCCCCCCCCAAGAAGAGGAAACTTTTCGTTTAGTTTATATATATAAATAAAACCCATCCCAGAGTTTGGAGCTTTTAAAAGTAGCTCTAAGTTGCAGTATTACAATTCACCGCCCCCTCAGAAGTCCGTCCTGGATCCGCCCCTGGTCTTGGGCTATATTGTAAGAATTTTAATTAATCATTTATTTATATCAACAGATCGTTGGTAAATATATCTATGTTTTTTTTTAATTTTATTTTAACATCCGATGAATATTCTCCAAGGCTAACGGAGACAGTGATGATGATAGTAAATGAAATGTTTGAACGAAAAAAATAGGGGAAACGGAAGAATCTCGAGAAAATCCGCGTACACGGTGTTTGTCCACCAGAACAAACTAGTCGAGAGTTAGGATCGATGAACACTCCACTCCTGAACCACCGCGGTGCCAAAAATGATATTGAAGTTTTATATTACAATGATATTATATAACATGGACAATTCAATCGCCTATTGTGGCTTTCTACTTAGGAAAAGCTATAATTTTTTAATGTATTATTTTGTTTACTTAAGGGAAACGTTGTTTTCACAATTACCATGAGTGCTACGCTCCTAAATAATGCAATTTATAATAAAAATAAGCAATAGTTGTTGCTATTCTTGATCAAAGTTTTAAGCGTATAGTGGATTAGTGGTAAATAGTTCTGGATCTTTTGTTTGTATGTGTCGGATCTGGTTTGTAGAACCATCACTTGATGACCATTGACGAATTACTGCTATGATACCAGGTAAGACAATCTTTAGAATCTCAAATTTCTATTTGTTTATTTTTTGAACATAATTGTCATTAATTCTTGTCTATTTTAGTTACCATACTTATTTGTGATATAGAAACATTCTTTATTATTATTGCTATTTGATGCCCACGCGAAATAGTAAAATAATAACAAAATATCAATAATCCATTTCTATTAGTTTCAGGGAAGATGAACATATGTTATTACGATTGTTTCCTCTGTCATTTTGTTTGGGCTCCTCCCTTCGATTTACGGCCCTGTATGTTGTAAAGCGTGCATGCGATCACATGTATGTATTTGCTCTTCTACTTTGGAAATTTTAAAATGGAGAAGATTTTGGCTTGGAACCAGCAGATTAAGAAAGCTTATGAAGTAGTCAGTCCCTCTAGCGCCAGTGTTGAGAAACACCCTCGCACGCACAAGACAGGTGCGTCACACGATTCCATTCAGATTCTTCGAGCTTCTCAGACAACTCCTTTGGCAACTGACTCTCAGATAGCGGCGGAAGGGGGTGCAAAGGGCTACAGAGGAATGAACATACATACACTCAGATGAAAGATAGCCTCTGCAACATTTGGTGGTGGAGAATAACGGCAAAAGATGGCGCGCGTGATGCATCTCAGAATTCATCCAACTGAGATAAGTTGCTAATATGTCTTGTGTAGTCAAATGAATTAGATAAGCTTGGCTAATTGAAGAATTCATATGATTTCTTCACATAAATCATACACAAACAATCTACTGCTCGTGGGCTTTTTGTAATGTTAAGTATTTGAGACCATAAAGAAATCTTAATTAAAATGATAACACCGTCCGAGGAAAACGACGCGAATCGATTTTTCAGAGTGATACACTGAGGAACAGAAGGCATCTTATATTAAGCACTGTTGAACACAGAAAGAAATCAATTTATCAAAAATAATTGAATTCACAACCTAATATTCTGGATTTTTTTGCTAGGAATAATATGCTTTTCTATTTATTTTAACAGCTAAAGCTGGAAGAACATATAAAAAACATGAATGTTAATCATAATGCATGCAAATCTTTTACTATGGCAATGAAAGTTTTTTTTTTATTTTTTTTCCTAAGCAGAACTAGGTATATGCAGCAAGCTGAGTTGATTTCTTAGTACTGTGCATACGTACACATACTAAGACGTGTTTCTTATAAGATACAAGTCTTCATATTTTGTAGAACTTGTAAATAAATAAATAACTGCATCTTTCACAAAATTACAAGTGTATATTATGAAATACAAGTACCGGTACCAGCATTTATATACGCCAGCGATTTTTATAATTGTATGTTTTAGGGATCTCAAATGTTCTGTTTTTATGAAATTCATGCCAGTGCCCCGACGAAGACCAACTGGAATCGTAAATAGCCCGGTTTTTAATGAAAGAGGCTTTTGAAAGTGTAATTTTAATTTCTCATCGAGTGTTTTTCAGTCGTGTTCTTTTAAGTTTTCCGGGGCGAGATTCTCCACCGATATAAGTAGAACTGCACTCATTTCACAGTATACGAGGTACAGTCAAAAAGTTCCCGGAATTTCGTTGTAACTATTTCTTACTAATATAGCTACACATCACTCAATCGTCTTCAAAATAGGCTCATTGAGAAAACACACACTTCTTCCACCGCCATATTGCTAAAAAAAAAAAACGCTGAAAGTTCTGTTTTGGTATGTTCCGAAATTCAGCCATCGCGTTGGTTTGGATGTCCCCTACAGTGGCAAAACGGGTCGCAGAAACGAACATTTCCCTCCTCTATCAGCCTCCCTACTCACCTAATTTAGCACCAGCAGATTTCTGATTCTTCCCCAAGATCAGATAGGGCCTCAAACGTAACCATTTTGTTGCGGTTGAGAGACAGTGGAATGGGACTGATGCACATTCATAGACAATCATTTGTTTACAAGACAAACTCGAGGGTCATGGAACACTGTATGATGTGCAGAAAGATCGATCAGGACGACATCGCACGGCTACAAGTGCTGCATCCTCAGTTGCGGTGCTGGAACTGTTTCAGCATTCATCCCCAAAATCTTCAATGCACATGAGAGCGATGTAATTGCTGGTAGTGAGGTAAGCGTACTGAAGAAAGATAAGTTGCGTGTATATATTCCGAGATCGGCTCAACAGGTGAGTGACGATGACTCAGATCGCAGGATACAATTTTGTAAATGGATTCACGAGATAATTACACTTGAACCGTAATTTAGGAAAGCACAACCTCCAACACATCATTTAGAAGTTATGTAAATATTTATTCTCGAACTCGTGATCTCAAAGTCTCTGAATCGAATAATCCCATCCTCCTCAGGTAGCACTTGATCAGCTTCTTCCTTAGTCTAATGTTCAATCTATCAGTTAGGAGTGATCTTTTGTAGTTGAATGCCTCTATTCCTACAGCATTTCTTAACGTGTGCTCTTTAGTGCAGTAAGTGTCTCTTGTCAAATACTTCACAGATGCTTCAAATTGACCTCTTCAAGCTCTCTTTGTTCTCTGATCCTTAAGGATACGTTTCAACAGGATATTCTCACGAGTATTGACTTTCAACTTTTCGATGTTGATTTCCATTCCTATAGTTTCCCAATGTCAACTATTCTGTTCATGATCTCCTGTAGTTCGTCCTCGGTTCTAGTTATAATAACCGTGTTGTCTACATAACCCACCTTATGCAATCAATACTTCAATTTTGAAATCTCAAATTTCCGTTAATGCTTCTTTCATTAAGCATTCACTGTAAACGTTCAATAACTAGGGTGACATATTACATCCTTGTCTGACTCCTCTCCTAACCTGGGGCCCCGGTGGCTCAGTGGTAGAGCGTTCACCTCTGGTGCATGGGGTCCTTGGTTCGATTCCATCTCGCGCCAAGTGAACTTTGTGGTGGACAAACACCGTGTGCGTGGGTGTTTTCGGGGTTCTCCCGTTTTCCACACTTTCTTCATTCTACCATTTCATTCTTTTCTCATCCCCAGCATCGTCTCCTTTATCCTAGCCGGCATAATCTTGGGACACAAATCTTAAAAATGTCATTTCATTTTTCCTCTCCCAGTCTCAACACTGTTGATTTCTCCTTGGTTTAGGGACAACTTTATTCTTTGTCCTGTCGATGGGTGTATGGTCTCTCCAGTTGATCCTAATTTCATTAAGCATTTCAAGAAGTTTGGTCCAATTGACCCGGTCGTCAGCTTTTTGCCAGTCGATGAAGCACAAAAATCACTCTTCCTTTACTCATTTAATTCTCAACAATCCAATAGCAACTCTGGTGTATTTTCCTTTCCAAATTGATATTCCTCCAATACCTCTTATATTTTCCAACCGTCTATTCGATATGCGCACAATAATCTTTCAGTGTGGGAAATAAAGCTAATGGTTCTGTGGTCTTTGCTTGCCTTTCTTAGGTAATGTAACAATTATAACATCTAGAAAATCCTTAGCCCATTCTAAACTCAGGTAGATTTTGTTAGTAAGTGAAGTCAGTACTTTTATTACAGTGTCTCCTAATTCCTTGAGAAAGTCTGCTAGTAATCCATCGTCTGCACTGGAATTCCTCCTTCTCATGTCTTCGATGGCTTGTACTTTTTTACTTTTCAGTATGCTTGCGTTTTTTATCTTCTTCATTCATATCTTCTTCTGCATCGATTATGGTATCTCTTTAGTGGTTTTTCTGGTCATATGCCTGTAGATCATTTATGTATTCCTCCCAGTTCCTAAAAACTCTTTGAGATCAGTGACTGTGTGATGTGATTGATCTCAAAAGCACGTAAACTTTCCGTGTGCTTTCTGACACGTTGGATCATGTCTGCTACGGCAGTGAAGTTCCATTATTTCTTGACACATTACTTCCATGCACTTCTCTCTGGCTCTGTCAGTTTCTCTTCTTAATTTATTATTTAGTATTCCATATTCTTTAATGTCCGGGGTTTTCACGCTTTCACGTTCCTCCATCTTTTTAAGGATCTCTTCAGTTAGCCATGGTTTTCTGGGCGTTATTTCCATCTTGCCATTGTCGTTATTGAGTGTATCTTGCAGAATCTGCTTAATTTTGACCCAGTTTTTTTTCAAGTTGCCTACCCTATCGTCTATTGTACAGAATTTTTCTTCTATCTCTTCTTTCACATTACTGTCCATACCTCTTAGTCGTTCTAAATCCCATTTTCAAATTCTATCATTTTTCTTTATTGACTTAAACTATGTTTGCACTTCCATCACAACAGGGATGCAAATAACTACTCGCCCACTCGCCCGGGGCGAGTTGTTCATCGGTGCGGGCAAGTATTTAATTTCATTCCGGAGATAAATAAGTGGTTTTTATTGTAGGATGTGGGCTAGTAGATTTTTTCTTGGGTAGTAAAATTTTGTTGCTTATTTGCATCCCTGCGTTACAAGGAGATTATGGTCCGAATCGATGTCTGCTCCTGTTAGTGTCTTAACATTCCATACATTATTCCTGAAACGTTGCTTGACGAGAATGTAATAGATTTAGTAGCGTCTTTTATCTTCTGAACTTTTTCCTGCTTCTTAAACCACGTATTTGTCATAACCATATCATGTTGCCTATAGAATTTATCATCTGGCCACGTGCTTTCCTTCTGCCTAGTCCAAATGATTCAACTATCTTATTTTCAGATCCTTCTCCCGCCATGATATTGAAATCTTCCATTACCACGGCGTTAACCTGACCTCTTCCCTCCTGATGCAATACTCCATTAATCTCTCTCTATATATATTACATCTACTTCATTGTCATCATAGTCAGCTGTTGGCATATACGCTTGTACTACAACAATATCCACTAGTTTCGATATTAACTTTACAAACATTAGGCGGTTACTACAGCATTCGATCTTGGTTACATTTTGACCATTTCGTTTCTCATTCTTATCGCGATACCATTATCACCCTGAACAGTACCCGAGTAGAAAATTGTGTAGTTTTCCGACACTATTGCACCTTTTTCTTACCATCACACTTATATTCACTTTACACGTATCCATTTCCACTTTTTAATTTTCGGGTTTACCCACACGTCATAAAGTTCTTACATTCCAAATTCCTATATTGAAATGTAAATTATTGTTTTCTTTTTGATGATTCTTCCCAGAGTAGTTTCTACCAGAAGATGCGAACGAGAGACTATTTTGCCTCTGGAATATTTTACTTCAGAAAGAACAATCATTGTGTTTAGTCTCCTCCTTCGTCCTTCCTGGGAAAAAGTAATATAGCATTCCCATTTCCTTTCCATATTTCCATGCTATTTATTACCTTGTGTTTCATCAGCCTTTTAAGACAGTTTCTCTTTCCAAGCACAAGGACACCATGATCCTTTCAATGATATATCAATTACATATTAATACATTACCATTTGAAATTGCTGAATGCCCCCCAGGGTACCATGATTAAGAAAACTGTGAGACAAGGAGAGCGCTCAGTTCATTTCTAACGGTGCAGCCGCTTTTCTGTGATGATAAGACAGACAACATCGATAAGTACGTGTTTTTTTAAATGCTCCTTTTCCTCTTAAAAGTGTAATTTTTGAAATTGCTGATAGGAATATCTACTTATATACCGAGTTTCATCTCCTAACTTGAAGGACTCCTGAGGTACCTTATTTTTAGCGTAAATTTTAAGCTATGCTCTTCCCTTGAACACTACTACTTCCGCTTCAGGAGACACATAAAAATCTAAATAGCCTCTTTGATATAGTTACTTACAAGGGAAGTATCAATGAGCTCATATCGAAACCTACCGTAAAATTTCACTCAGAGGAAGGAGGTCCCACAGAAAGACCACACACAAAAAGTATCCCTTTTTAGAAGTATGCCGAACCATTAGTGTGGATTTATATAAAGGACAAGCAAACAAAAATATTTTTATACATAACAATTTGTTTTTAGTTACTCGATTCGGGAATATAGTTTTCTCACATTTTTTTTAATGTGCAGTTTCTTAGTGCCTAGTAAACATTATACATATTACCTGTGGGACAGCACCGCACCCCCGCGAGGGGTCCACAAGGTCCGAACCTTTCCCCCAAACCTCGTAACTCAACATACATTTGTGCATTTCCTTAATAAAATTTTACTTTTTAGAAGAGAAATGATTGATATAGTGTAAATATTTGATCTTACATTTCACCTGTACTCTTTCTTTTGTTATAAAAACAAATTAGTTCTATGTTTTTTCTCAGAATATCTGAGATTTTTTCAGATGCCAGTGCTTAACAATTACTTATCGTTTTTTTCGGGTACAGAATAACACCGTTCAATATTATATAGATGTAATGTCTTGTAGTATTTAAACCCCCTCCCAACAAAAATTTCTGGGTGTGCGCCTGTTGTGGGAGTTTTTTTTTTTTTTTTTAACTGGAAAGTGAACGTCGTCAATACAATTAAGTATTTTCTAGAAAACGTGTAACGAGGACAACTGAGATTGAACCAGTGGACCTCAATGACTTAGGGCGCTCTGCTATTTAAGCCACCACCGCATTTATTTTCAAGGTTGGCGTTGAGATTTTATATGTATTGTTTATATAAATATTTTAATTTAAAAAAAACACACACACAAGGCAAGATAACTTCGTCCTCTTTTTTTTTATTTTGAGATTTCCTTTTTGACTAGCTCAAAACTCTTTTCTTTTTGGTGGCTGGTGTAGGTGTTTATTGTCACCGTAAGTAGGTCATAACTTAAAAACGGTGCAAAATGGGCTCACTGAAATTTCGCAAACTTTCACTCCCTTATCTGTTGACACAGATAAAGCTGTAATGAACAAGTAACAAAACTGGAAATTGCGCAAAAAAAATGTTGTGCAACGTTGCCATCATTACCGTAAGCATTTCTATATCATGTCTATCTGTAAGATTGCCTGTAAAATTGAAACTGTTATAAAATAGTTATTCGAAGCAAATAGTTACTGGAAAACTGCAAGGAAGACAAACTCATATAAAATTACAAAACAATAACATTTCTGGAAATTTCCTTTAAATATCGTGGACAGGCGTTCGACCAGAGATAAGGATTTGTGTACATTTTCCAGTTTTGGCCAATCCCAAACAAGCATTTGTTTACATATTTCAGGTGTGTCTACTACGTATCTTAGTAACTCTTATTTCACCTTTCCATAAATGATCCTTACACTTGCATTTGCAACTTAGTTACTATTCTTAGGTAGGTACTTTAATAAAGATTTATATATATATATATATATATATATATATATATATATATATATATATATATATATAGATTATGCATAAATTGTTATAAAAATGGTTTGGGTACAAAACCTCGCAGCCAGAACCTCGCGGACCAAAACCTCGCCTCCCAAAATCTCGCGGCCCAAAATCTCGCCAGGCCGAAACCTCGCCTGGCCAAAACCTCGCCGCCCAAAACCTCGCGGGACAAAATCTCGCCGGGCCAAAACTCCGCCTGCCCAAACCTCGCCGCCCAAAACGTCGCGGGCCAAAATCTCGCGGGGCCAAAACCTCGCCTGGCCAAAGTAGTAATGGCCTGACTATAGGAAACTTTTTGGCCCCTGGGTCCCTGCCTCAGGACCCATGGTCCCTGGCCGGGGTCAATGACCTAGGGGTACCTAGGACCACCCCCTCTAAATTTTGGCAGGGGTACCATGGCCCACCCCCTAAATTTTGGCAGGGGTACATAGGACCACCCCCCTTAAATTTTGGAAATTGCCAAATCTAAAAATTTGGTATGGTAGCCTAGGACCATAGTATGTACCTCTATCAGTATTGGGTGTCTATGTCGTTCCCTTTCATGGGTAAAAAATTGCCAAAAATTCAAATTTCGGGGGTTTTTGACCTAATTTATCCCCTTGGATGAGGTGTTATTACCCTATATGGTTATATGGGCGTATACAGGGGTCCATTACCTTTCATAAGACATGGGTATATTAATGCACCCCTTGAAAAATTTGGGAGGGGTACCTTGGCCCACCCCTTAAATTTTGGAAATTGCCCAATTTCAACATTGGGTATTATAGTACAGGACCCTAATATGTATTATGATAAATTTGGGTGGTCCACCTCATTCCCTTTTAGGGGTACATAGGACCACCCCCCCTTAAATTTTGGAAATTGCCAAATCTAAAAATTTGGTGTGGTAGCCTAGGACCATAGTATGTACCTTTATCAGTATTGGGTGTCTATGTCGTTCCCTTTCATGGGTAAAAAATTGCCAAAAATTTAAATTTCGGGGGTTTTTGACCTAATTTATCCCCTTTGATGAGGTATTATTACCCTATATAGTTATATGGACGTATACAGGGGTCCATTACTTTTCATAACATATGGGTATATTAATGCACCCCTTGAAAAATTTGGGAGGGGTACCTTGGCCCACCCCTTAAATTTTGGAAATTGACCAATTTAAACATTGGGTATTATAGTACAGGACCCTAATATGTATCATTATAAATTTGGGCGGTCCACCTCGTTTCCTTCCAGGGGCACAAAATTGCCAAAATATAAACGTAAGCAATACGTTATACCACGTGTTTGATTTTTGGTCGATTTTATCCCCTTTGATGAGATGTTATTACCTTATATGGTTATATGGTCATGTATAGGGGTCCATTCCCTTTCATAAGATATCGGTATATTTGTACACTCCTTTAAAAATTTGGGAGGGGTACTTTGGCCCACCCCTTAAATTTTGGAAATTGCCCAATTTAAACATTTGGTATTATAGTACCGGACCTTAACATGTATTATGATAAATTTGGGTGTTCCACCTCGTCCCCTTTTAGGGGTACAAAATTGTCAAAATATAAACGTAAGCAATACGTTGTACCACGTGTTTGGTCTTTTGGCCCAATTTATCCTCTTGGATGAGGTTCTATTACCTTATATGGTTATATGGTTATGTATAGGGGTCTATTCCCTATCATAAGACATAGGTACATTTGTGCACTTCTTTAAAAATTTGGGAGGGGTACTTTGGCCCACCCCTTAAATTTTGGAAATTGCCCAATTTAAACATTTGGTATTATAGTACCGGACCTTAACATGTATTATTATGATAAATTTGGGTGTTCCACCTCGTTCCCTTTTAGGGGTACAAAATTGTCAAAATATAAACGTAAGCAATACGTTGTACCACGTGTTTGGTCTTTTGGCCCAATTTATCCTCTTGCATGAGGTTCTATTACCTTATATGGTTATATGGTTATGTATAGGGGTCTATTCCCTATCATAAGACATAGGTACATTTGTGCACCCCGGGAGGGGTACTTTGGCCCACCCCTTAAATTTTAGAAATTGCTCATTTTATATATTTGGTATTATAGTACCGGACCTTAACATGTATTATTATGATAAATTTGGGTGTTCCACCTCGTTCCCTTTTAGGGGTACGAAATTGCCAAATTTTAGTACAACCACGTGTTTGGTCTTTTGGCCCAATTTATCCTCTTGGATGAGGTCCTATTACCTTATATGGTTATATGGTCATGTACAAAGGTCCATTACCTATCATAAGACATAGGTACATTTGTGCACTCTTTAAATTTTTTTGGGAGGGGTACTTTGGCCCACCCTTAAATTTTGGAAATTGCTCATTTTATATATTTGGTATTATAGTACTGGACCCTAACATGTATTATGATAAATTTGGGTAGTTCACCTTGTTCTCTTTCATGCGTAAAAAAAATTGCCAAATTTTACTACAACCACGTGTTTGGTATTTTGGTTCACCCCTTGGATGAGGTCCTATTACCTTATATGATTATATGGTTATGTATATTGGTCCATTCCCTATTATAAGACATGGGTATATTGATGCACCCTTTAAAAAATTTGGGAGGGGTATCTTGACTCATCCACTCAGTTTTAGAAATTGATTAATATAAGCATTTGGTATCTTCGTACAGGTCTTCAATATGTACAACTATAAATTTGGATGGTCCACATCGTTCCCTTTCATGGGTAAAGAACTACCAAAAATCAAATTTCGGATGTTATTGACCCCTATTTAATATGTTATATGGTTTATTACCTCTATATGTTTATGTTCTCTTTTAAATTTGGGAATTATCAAATAACAAAATTCGGTAAACGTTTTCTAGGACCCATTGGTATTCCTCTTATGGCCAAATATTCAAAATTTAAAGGTTATTGACCGGCTTTATTATTGAATAAGTACAGGATTTATTACTTTTTCATAAGACACAGGTGTATTTGTGTACCAATCTTAAATTTTGGGAGGGGTACATTTCTTATTGTCATATCAATAATTGGTAATTGTTCTTTGGGTAAATCATTGTGATCACGTGATCAGTTATTGACCTATGATGGGATTAGGAGTCCAGGACATTGGTACATTGAAACTTTGTAGGATAATTTGAGAATGCGTCATTGGTATTGATTATTACAGCCAAATATAAACGTAAGCAAGACGTTGTACCACGTGATTGACCTTGATGAGGTAGTGTACAGGGATACATAGCTAACCTTATTGAATCTTATGACTCATAGTCTTAAGGGAATACATGCTACAACGCTGGCAAAGTTATTGTTAATGCAATTTCATTGGCTGATCACTATCTTTCGTGCAATCTGATTGGTTGATGAGTTTTAAATCTTTGCTGTATTCAGTTTTTAAGTTTTGTTTTACATTTAAAAATCTTGCTTTCGTTCAACATTTTGCACTCAATGATAAATATGATCAAAACCGTTTATTTGTTAATCGAATAGTTAAAAACCGGATAAAGTTTGACGGTTAACCGTGAAACGTAAAAATTTTTTAGTTTGAAATTTTTTTGTTTGAAAGTTTTTGTTTGAAAATTCTTGCTTTCAAATTTTTTGTTTGAATTTTTTGTTTGAGAATTTTGTTTGAAATTTTTTTTGACAACTTTTGTTTCAAAATTTTTTGTTTAAAATTTTTTGTTTGAAATTTTTTTTTCGTTTCAAAATTTTGTTTGAGATTTTTTCGTTTGAAATTTTTGTTTGAAATTTTTTTCGTTTGAAATTTTTTGTTCGAAAATTTTGTTTAAAATTTTTTGTTTGAAATTTTTCGTTTCCAAATTTTTTGTTTGAAATTTTTTGTTTCAAAATTTTGTTTGAAATTTTTTTCGCTTTAAAATTTTGTTTGAATTTTTTTCGTTTGAAATTGTTTGTTTGAATTTTTTTTTCGTTTCAAAATTTTGTTTCAAAGATTTTTTGTTCTAAATTTTTGTTTCAAAGTTTGTGCACTTATTAGTAAAGAACTGGAACTGTTTAGAACAAAAACCTTTGACAACATTGTGGTGCAATAGTACACGTCAGAACATGATAATGCAACGTCATCAGTTTTGCAGCATCGTTCGAGTTAGTATTCATGATAACATCATCATGGCTACTTGTCTGCAGTTTCTAAACACACGTGATGTGATGAAATCATTTACCAAGATTACTGATTTACAACAGAATGTACCTTATAGAATCTTAGCTAGCCAAATGATCCCTACAAAGTTTGGATTAAGAATCGTAGTGAAGCTTGAAAATGATAAGAATATAATTTTACCAGCAAGATATTTACCCATGGAACCATCAAAACAAGAAGAACTGCTGCGTTTCTTAAATACTGGATCTGTATCTTTATGTTACAAAGGATTCTTGGGTCGAAGTCATCAACTTGAATTTATTACACAGCCAGATTCGTCAGCCATTGTGATGAAATCATGAATCAGCACATCAGCTGTAGTTGTATGAATTTGGTTGGTCGGCATGACGTCAGCAACTGTGATGAAATCATGAATTCAATCGTCAGCACATTCCTTACCAATGACGTCAGCAATAACTATAAACCAGCAAATACAGTGTCATCCCACGAAATCATTTGAGCAAGTGCTTTTCAGGAGGAAAGATGTGTACTTCTAACGATAAAGAGTTCATCTTCGCAAGCTATTATCCAATAAACAAAACATGTGATGATTGGTATCAGTGCTAGAACATTTGAACCTGTGATTCGATTGGGCAAAGCAGAACAATTTGGTGTACAACTGACCTGTGAAGAATGGCACGAATCGACCAAATGAACGATTATTTTCAAGATGAGCTAAATGTGACCATAGTCAAATCATTAGGCTCAAATCATGAAGTGGTGATGCGTACAGTCCTCGAAGAGAAGATGGTGTTGTTACGTAAAAAGAGTACATTCCATGTCCCTCGCAACATGGTGTATCTAACACAAACAGAATGGAACAAATTCATCAGCGTATTCCAGTGTGTGAAATATGCAGTGGAAGTGTGCAACAAAACTAGTATATTCCTGAAAAAGTACTATTTTGAAAAATGTGTTATGCATATTGTACAACATGTATCTAGATATTGTGATGGTTGTCAACATCGTTCGTGGGTGCATACCTGTATTGATAAACAGTTTATTTGTGATCAAATGGACATTGAGTTTCCACCAATTGATATTGCATTAGACCTTAAAAGACTTCAACTGGAATTAAAATTATATGCTAAAGACAAACTAGTGCAAGAAGTTCAAAATACATTGTATCGACAATATCCAGAACCACTATCTGGTATGGATGTATGTGGAGTGTAATAAAATGATCCATTTCAATGAATTGTGTTTTTTCATTTCAAGTACAACCCCAGGTTCTGACGTGTACTATTGCACCACAATGTTGTCAAAGGTTTTTGTTCTAAACAGTTCCGGTTCTTTACTAATGGGTGCACAAACTTTGAAACAAAAATTTCAAACAAAAATCTTTGAAACAAAATTTTGAAACGAAAAAAAATTCAAACAAAAAATTTCAAACCAAAAAAAAATTCAAACAAAATTTTGAAGCGAAAAAAATTTCAAACAAAATTTTGAAACAAAAAATTTCAAACAAAAAATTTGGAAACGAAAAATTTTAAACAAAAAATTTTAAACAAAATTTTCGAACAAAAATTTTCAAACGAAAAAAATTTCAAACAAAAAATTTCAAACGAAAAAATCTCAAACAAAATTTTGAAACAAAAAAAAATTGGAAACGAAAAAATTTCAAACAAAAAATTTTCAAGCAAAAAAATTTCAAACTAAAAAAATTTTACGTTTCACGGTTAACCGTCAAACTTTATCCGGTTTTTAACTATTCGATTAACAAATAAACGGTTTTGATCATATTTATCAGTGAGTGCAAAATGTTGAACGAAACCAAGATTTTTAAATGTTAAACAAAACTTAAAACTGAATACAGCAAAGATTTGAAAATCATCAGCCAATCAGATTGCACGAAAGATAGTGATCAGCCAATGAAATTGCATTAACAATAACTTTGCCAGTGTTGTAGCATGTATTCCCTTTAGACTATGAGTCATAAGATTCAATAAGGTTAGCTATGTATCCCTGTACACTACCTCATCAAGGTCAATCACGTGGTACAACGTCTTGCTTACGTTTATATTTGGCTGTAATAATCAATACCAATGACGCATTCTCAAATTATCCTACAAAGTTTCAATGTACCAATGTCCTGGACTCCTAATCCCATCATAGGTCAATAACTGATCACGTGATCACAATGATTTACCCAAAGAACAATTACCAATTATTGATATGACAATAAGAAATGTACCCCTCCCAAAATTTAAGATTGGTACACAAATACACCTGTGTCTTATGAAAAAGTAATAAATCCTGTACTTATTCAATAATAAAGCCGGTCAATAACCTTTAAATTTTGAATATTTGGCCATAAGAGGAATACCAATGGGTCCTAGAAAACGTTTACCGAATTTTGTTATTTGATAATTCCCAAATTTAAAAGAGAACATAAACATATAGAGGTAATAAACCATATAACATATTAAATAGGGGTCAATAACATCCGAAATTTGATTTTTGGTAGTTCTTTACCCATGAAAGGGAACGATGTGGACCATCCAAATTTATAGTTGTACATATTGAAGACCTGTACGAAGATACCAAATGCTTATATTAATCAATTTCTAAAACTGAGTGGATGAGTCAAGATACCCCTCCCAAATTTTTTAAAGGGTGCATCAATATACCCATGTCTTATAATAGGGAATGGACCAATATACATAACCATATAATCATATAAGGTAATAGGACCTCATCCAAGGGGTGAACCAAAATACCAAACACGTGGTTGTAGTAAAATTTGGCAATTTTTTTTACGCATGAAAGAGAACAAGGTGAACTACCCAAATTTATCATAATATATGTTAGGGTCCAGTACTATAATACCAAATATATAAAATGAGCAATTTCCAAAATTTAAGGGTGGGCCAAAGTACCCCTCCCAAAAAAATTTAAAGAGTGCACAAATGTACCTATGTCTTATGATAGGTAATGGACCTTTATACATGACCATATAACCATATAAGGTAATAGGACCTCATCCAAGAGGATAAATTGGGCCAAAAGACCAAACACGTGGTTGTACTAAAATTTGGCAATTTCGTACCCCTAAAAGGGAACGAGGTGGAACACCCAAATTTATCATAATAATACATGTTAAGGTCCGGTACTATAATACCAAATATATAAAATGAGCAATTTCTAAAATTTAAGGGGTGGGCCAAAGTACCCCTCCCGGGGTGCACAAATGTACCTATGTCTTATGATAGGGAATAGACCCCTATACATAACCATATAACCATATAAGGTAATAGAACCTCATGCAAGAGGATAAATTGGGCCAAAAGACCAAACACGTGGTACAACGTATTGCTTACGTTTATATTTTGACAATTTTGTACCCCTAAAAGGGAACGAGGTGGAACACCCAAATTTATCATAATAATACATGTTAAGGTCCGGTACTATAATACCAAATGTTTAAATTGGGCAATTTCCAAAATTTAAGGGGTGGGCCAAAGTACCCCTCCCAAATTTTTAAAGAAGTGCACAAATGTACCTATGTCTTATGATAGGGAATAGACCCCTATACATAACCATATAACCATATAAGGTAATAGAACCTCATCCAAGAGGATAAATTGGGCCAAAAGACCAAACACGTGGTACAACGTATTGCTTACGTTTATATTTTGACAATTTTGTACCCCTAAAAGGGGACGAGGTGGAACACCCAAATTTATCATAATACATGTTAAGGTCCGGTACTATAATACCAAATGTTTAAATTGGGCAATTTCCAAAATTTAAGGGGTGGGCCAAAGTACCCCTCCCAAATTTTTAAAGGAGTGTACAAATATACCGATATCTTATGAAAGGGAATGGACCCCTATACATGACCATATAACCATATAAGGTAATAACATCTCATCAAAGGGGATAAAATCGACCAAAAATCAAACACGTGGTATAACGTATTGCTTACGTTTATATTTTGGCAATTTTGTGCCCCTGGAAGGAAACGAGGTGGACCGCCCAAATTTATCATGATACATATTAGGGTCCTGTACTATAATACCCAATGTTTAAATTGGTCAATTTCCAAAATTTAAGGGGTGGGCCAAGGTACCCCTCCCAAATTTTTCAAGGGGTGCATTAATATACCCATATGTTATGAAAAGTAATGGACCCCTGTATACGTCCATATAACTATATAGGGTAATAATACCTCATCAAAGGGGATAAATTAGGTCAAAAACCCCCGAAATTTAAATTTTTGGCAATTTTTTACCCATGAAAGGGAACGACATAGACACCCAATACTGATAAAGGTACATACTATGGTCCTAGGCTACCACACCAAATTTTTAGATTTGGCAATTTCCAAAATTTAAGGGGGGGTGGTCCTATGTACCCCTAAAAGGGAATGAGGTGGACCACCCAAATTTATCATAATACATATTAGGGTCCTGTACTATAATACCCAATGTTGAAATTGGGCAATTTCCAAAATTTAAGGGGTGGGTCAAGGTACCCCTCCCAAATTTTTCAAGGGGTGCATTAATATACCCATGTCTTATAAAAGGTAATGGACCCCTGTATACGCCCATATAACCATATAGGGTAATAACACCTCATCCAAGGGGATAAATTAGGTCAAAAACCCCCGAAATTTGAATTTTTGGCAATTTTTTACCCATGAAAGGGAACGACATAGACACCCAATACTGATAGAGGTACATACTATGGTCCTAGGCTACCATACCAAATTTTTAGATTTGGCAATTTCCAAAATTTAAGGGGGGTGGTCCTATGTACCCCTGCCAAAATTTAGGGGGTGGGCCATGGTACCCCTGCCAAAATTTAGAGGGGGTGGTCCTAGGTACCCCTAGGTCATTGACCCCGGCCAGGGACCATGGGTCCTGAGGCAGGGACCCAGGGGCCAAAAAGTTTCCTATAGTCAGGCCATTACTACTGCCAAAACCTCGCCACCCAAAACCTCGCGGGCACAAGTGGATGAAATATGAGATCATAAAAATTTTCTTAGCACTCACAAAAACTATTTTTTTGTTCTTGAAAAAGTGCTGCGTCATCCACTCGTCATGAAACTACATCCACCAACTGGCAGTTGGCGTTTCTTTGATGGAAACGTAATGCTACCAGCATTAAGAAAAAAAAATATTAGCACTGTCTCAACCAGCCCCGGTCTTCCCTATACGCTTGTGTGTGTGTCCCCTCATGTGTTTCTGGCTACTCCACTGCTGTAACTCATGATCATTTTATATCTACTGTAACTTACTTATCCTTACAAAAATAGTTAACATTTCATTCTAAAAGGTTTGTAATTCATCACTCATATCTTTGTAAAGTATAATGCAAACAATTTTTCATCTTTTGGATTTCTTCAGTGAATTTTAAATTACTTTCTTTTTACTCGAACAAATAAACAATAAGAGTGAAGAATGAAATTATAATGAAATGGCTTGTTAACTCTTTCGAAATCTTTGCTAAAAATTACCACACCAAGGTCACAAAGTCGGAGGAAAGAAGTTTTTGAAATTCCATATGTTGTGCAGTTGTTTGGACAGAAAATGGTGGATGGATACCAACAAGGAAGGGGAAAACGTTGCGCCTTCCTTTGCTCAGTCAAGGGACGTGTTTCGCTTATGTTCTGCAATGTGGCGCTACAAATCAGATGCCTTTTCCAGTTGCAAAAGAATGGGGCAGGAATTCAGAATAATTTTTCTTCCAAAGTTTCTTTCTGTCTGAGGGGTCCAGAGTTCAGTTTGTGTGTCTAGTCTCTCGTTTTCGATCCTTCCCAGTCTTCTCTGGCTTTATAAAATGCCTCGTTTGTTGGTAGGGTTTTTAGAAGATAACGTGTGATTCTTTTCTCTTCTTCAGCACATTTCTCATATGTTTCTTTGCTTTTAACTCACTAGAAAAGGTTACATCAACTTTTTCATTGCTACTTGCACTCTAAACATAATTTTTAAAAGAAAAAAGACCTTAACAGTTTTATTGTCAAAACTTCCACTTCTTGAAAATACTAACTTTGCAAATTAATCTGCTCGATATCATCCGGAAATTCTTACATATATACAGAGTGTATATGTGTACACTCTGTAATACATAAGAAAGTTCTGCTATCACTGTAATCAGTCACAGCGCACAAACCAAATGACATAGAGCATTGCCATCTACGATTCCCAGATGTTCGACTTTTAGCCGGACGATCGAATTTTAAAGGACCAATATTGATGTTATCGTTTGTAAATAAGCCTGATGCGTTTTGTCCAACTTTTGTGGCGCTAAAAATAGTTCTTGTTAAAAACTGAAATCTTAAAGTGGATGAATTCTATGAAGAATAGTGTTTGGTTAAGGAAATATTGTCATCTGAGAAGCTAAAACAAATAAATTTTTATACTAGCATCTCATAGTAAACGCTAGCAACAAAAATTTTAAAATGACAAAACAAATTGGTTTATTATATGTAGAAATATCAAATTTTGGGATCATCGAAACTTGAAAGTTATTGCAAGCAGGTTGCGAAATACTGGAGAAATAAGGAGTTTCCCCCATTTAATATTTTTGGAAAATAATTCCCGCCACTGTGACACTATTGTCAGAAGTTGATGATTAATTACAGTAATTATCATGTATTTCACATGTAATTAGTGGTCAGCAATATCTCTAATCTTATATAGTTTAATAATCTTACATAGTTAATTTTTTTAAAGACCCTCATTCCTACACTCCGACGAGTTCCTCGAGGTGCCAGACCAGCTATGGCTCACTCCTTACGCGAAGTTCTACAAAAGGTCACGAATACTAATAGTATTGATGCTTGGCTAGATCTTTTAATTTTCCCTTATGTGGTTCTCTGTATTCCACCATATGCCGAGAAAGTTACCAACCTCACCACATGAGTGAAGCAGAGACTAAGAAACTGGTCTGATAATCATCGAGAAGCTTTGTCAGTCGAATTCATTAAATTGTACAAAGTTCGTGATTTGTCAAAATCCGTATCATTCCACAGCAAAAATATTGAAAATAAACTATCTGACGGTGATGTAAGAGGAGCAGTAAAACTACTAACATCCGAAGACTCGATAGCAACGCCAGATAATTCAGTGTTAAAAGCACTCAGAGCAAACATCCAGCTCACTCACATTTATTAGCCATCCCTGAACCTCCTGAGACATCAGCATCAGCAACTAAAGTATCATCAACGGAGTTATTGAAAGCTATTAAATCTTTTCCTTCTGGACCCGCCGGTGGAATGGATAACCTCAGGGCTTCAATTTTAAAAGATTTAGTCCTATGCCAAGATCACGAATCAAGAGATCATCTCATTACGGCTATTAGAGAACTGTTACACCTCATTATATCGGGAAATGTACCCACCATATTGAGACCGATATTCTTCGGTGCGTCGTTACTTGCTCTTAAGAAGAAAAGTGATGGTATTCGGCCAATAGCCGTGGGCAATGTTTGGAGACGATTATCGACCAAAATAATCTGCAACGAGATGCGCGAATCACTAATCAACATACTATATCCACACCAACTAGAAGTCTGCGTCCCATTTGGAAGCCGCGGTACATGCACCCCGCAGCATTATTCTACTTCGCACACCAAGTGAAAGCATTTTTAAAAATCGATTTGAGAAATGCCTTCAACGAATTAAATCGAGATTCCATGTTATTATCTGTTAAAAACAATCTTCCATCATATTTTGCGTACATCTCTCAATGCTATTCTCAATCAAGCAACCTATATATAGGAGATAACACTATTCCATAACAGCGAGGCGTTCAACAAGGTGATCCTTAGGCCCAGCGCTGTTTGCTTTGACTCTCCAACCAATTGTTAATAATATTAAAGCAGAGCTGAATGTCTGGTATTTGGATGATGGAACAATAGCTGGAAATACAGACGTAATACTGCAAACATTAGACTACATTCGTACACATGCATAATGAATTGGGTTATCGCTAAATTACTCCAAATGTGAAATGGGATTCCTCGGTGCTACAGAAGAACAAATTAAGAACCTATCTTTAATAAATCAGCACCTGGTATCCAGCTCCTTACTCCAACTAATGCAGAGCTTTTAGGTTCAACTATCTCAACAGAAGTACAGAGCAAAATGTTATTAGTCAAGACCTCCAAACTAGAATTTTTTGTCACGACTTTCCAAGCTTTCAGTCCACTCTGCATTTTATTTATTAAGGGCTTCATTTGGAATGCCGAGATTATTTTATTTCCTTCCATGCTCTCCATCCATTGGAAAAGTTTGACAATACTCTTAAAACTGGATTGGAATCCATTCTCAATTGTTCTCTTGATAACAACTCTTGAATACAAGCTTCCTTACCAGTCAAAAATGGAGGTCTTGGAATCCAACGCGCTACAGATATGGCTATTCCGCCTCTTCTTGCGTCTTTCTATGGTGCAAGTCAATTAATTAGCTCTCTTCTTCAATGGGATAACGACGAAATCACCAATCCAGATGTGCTGACCTGCATAGCTAAATGGACAAATTTAGTTGGGTTAGACCCTCCAGCTCTCGAAAATCGTAACAATCAGTCGGCCTGGGACGAGTCCATTCGTTAATTACCATGTAGCTTCTTTATTGCAAACTACAAATAACATTGAAGATAAGGCCAGGCTTCTCGCGGTCATGTCCCCTGAAAACGGAGCATGGCTTCAAGCTCTACCATCACCTTCTCTGGGCCTACATCTATCCAATGAGAGCTTCCGAGTATCCGTCGCTCTACGGTTGGGAGCAGATATGTAAACCACACCACTACCCAATTGCAACACCTTAGTAGATAAAAAAGGTCGTGCAAAAGCAGACATCCATGTCACTCAAGTGTGAATGATATAATATTAAGAACTTTACTATCTACGGGGCTCCCAGTAGTGAGGGGACCAAATGGATGTAGCCGTTCAGACGAAAAAAGACCTAATGGTATGACATTAGTACCATGGAAGAAAGGAAAGGCATTGATTTGGGATTTCACATGTTCAGATACTTATCCTACACATGTTCAGATTTTACATGCTCCAACCTTCAATATTCCTCAGTACAAGCTTGACTCTTGCTGCTTGAAGAGCAAAAGAAAGATGGAATAAATATAGTAATCTACTCAATAACTATTGCTTTGTTGCAATAGCAATTGCGTCTAGCGGTTCTTGGGAAAAAGGTGGCCTCAAATTTATAAATGAAATCGGCCACCGTCTATCAATTAAATCAGGAGATACTCGAGCAAAATCTTTCCTGATTCAACACATTAGCATAGCCATTCAACGTGGAAACGTGTCGGCTATTATGGGAACGTTACCCACCGGTAAAGACCTAGAAGAGGTCTTTCTTCTGTGATTGCAGAGCAGGGAGGTTTCGAGTAAAAACAAATCATTGGTGCAACAATTTATGTAACAACCGAGCAAGGAGTAGGGAGAGACAGCTCACAGTCCATAAGTTTATATGAAAAATTACGGCTGTACCGTACGGCAAGACAGTGACATAACATGACCTGTTGGAGCCATTGAAAGCGGAAGATTTAGTATTACCTGCCAAATAGTATGAGAACAAAGGTGTGTATGCGAGTTGTGGTTTCTTGGAAAATATCTCCGATCATGCTGAACGGATTAGCAATTCGAGGAGTCATGTATGTTAGGAAGCTTTCTGAGGCCAGCAAAGTGAAACAAGAGGCACGTAGCACAGGCAATAAGAAAGTAAAAAGACAGAGAAGAGTTTAAGCGTTCTTGATGTTAGTAAAATTGTAAATCATAAAAAAATTACAATAATTAATTCATACAATTATTTAGAGAAAAAGTACCAAATTCACAATATGATGTAACTGAAAGTGGCGACCTTTCGAAAATTAAAATAATCAATATTCAAAATTATATGTAAATGATTTAATATTATGATGTCTCTATTACCTACATTAATATGAACATACATATTAACGTCTGAGGAAGATAACGTTACGTTATGGAAACGGTTACGAAATATTTTAATTTTTAATAAAGAAATACATATTCTGGTTTAATAATTATGGCTGTTCGAATAAGTGAACATTTTATGTCGAAACATTCCAGTGCGAAGAGTCATACTTTAAACTCCTGTCTCGCTGCCCCCTTTACACCTTGATCCTAAGATGGCTGTCTTAGGATCAAGGTGTGAAGGGGGAAGCGAGACGGGAGTTTAAAATATGATTCTTCGCATTGGAATGTTATATATATATAGGAAAATATATAATTTATTCCCAGCGATATTTGCCTTTTTCCTTAAAAAAGTTCTGGAAATAGAAATAGAAATATAATGAAAGAAGTAGATCTTCAAATTTCTATAAATTACACAGCCACACACACACACACACACACACACACACACACACACACACACACACAAATCAAAAAGTTCTGTGTACCGAAACCTAGAGTATGAATTTGATGTATTTTGTTACACAGAATCCAAATTTCAAAACCCCCAAGATAATCGACCATGTAATTTTTTTAGGGGCGAAAAGTTTTAGCGATTTTGCACAGGGAGAATGCACATAAGACAGCCATACAAAAAAACAAAGTCCTGAGCAGTGGATCCTAAGGTATGGATTCGATATATTTTGGTACAAAAAATCCAAATTTCGAAACCAAAAGATGATCAACCCTATCATTTTTTATGGGCTAAAGATTTCAGCGATGAATTTTGGTGCGAATTTTGATACGTAAGACAGCACATATGTTTTTCACCCATGAAACAAATTTGACACAGCCAATCGTCTTGGGATTCCGAACTTTGGATTCTGTGTACCAAAACACATCGAATCCATATCCTGGGGGTACGCTGCACAGAACTTTTGTTGTTTTATATGGTTGTGTTATGGACAAATTGATGATGATAGTGAGAAAAATCTGAAACATACGTGTGTGCTACAATGTAGAGCAAATTTGTAAGTGACAGAGACAGATCATAGTGACAGAAAATAACCTGCTTTCCTTTGCTGAGTTACAAATATATATATATATATATATATATATATATATATATATATATATATATATATATATATATATATATATATATGGCCGGATGCAGGGGGTGCACCGGAGCACGTGCACCCCCCTCCGTTCTGAATATACACTATCTAAAGTGAGAAGCTGGCAGTGAAAATAGCAATACTTTCCTGAAATTTCATGTCATGTTTCCGTTTCGGGCTTAAAAGAAAGTGAAGTTTTACAAAAGCAATAGTTTAAGTCAATTCCTCATACACACTACAGATGCCTAAAGGCATTTTAAAAATTTAAATTTGATTCTAATGTACTGGTAGTTATTGGTGCACCCCCTGAGAAAATCCTGGATCCGGCCCTATATATATATATATATATATATATATATATATATATATATATATATATAAGGATTTTTATTTATCATTTTTGCGATACTTAATGGATGACGTCAAACGTTTTAATATTTTATCCGTAACCAGGCGAACCAACTGTGACATGGAAACGAGTTACAATGTAGGATTTCCCCCTAAACTAAAGGTATCACTTTATATATATACTACTTGACATATCGAAAAGTGTTTTACACAAGTTAGAAGTCCACAGGGAGTATGATGGCTTCTCAATTTTTATTTCAAAATTTTCATACATAAACATCGGATAGACATTATATTTCACAGAAGAACATACAGTTAGTTTAAAGTAAAATTGAAGTTACCTCAGACAGATACGAGGCAAATATACAGTACAGTATTATCCATTACCCTCTGATTCGCTCGAGTAGAGATCAACATCTTCAACAGGGGTCTAGTAGAGATCATCTTTAACAAACTTCCAAGAGGAAAAAGATCCAATGGGAGGATATCAGGAGATCGGAGGACTAGAAGATTGCTCATCTGCTTAGTATCTATCTCTCAAGGAAATGAGACCAATAAAGGGACGCCTTATCGTGTTCTAAAATGTGATGGTTGCAACTCCTCCACTTATGTCAAAAATTATTCTTCTGCACGTCACAGTAAATGTTCCCTGTTAGGTTGCATTATAAGAAGTTCCCATACGACCTTAAACTACATCAAAAAATAACCTTAAGTGTACTGGGAAAGGTACGTATAGTGGCAAGGGGATTTTCAGTGACATGGGATCCGTGCATTGTGGCGGTTAACATATCCGTAAAATAATAATAATAAAAAAGATCGTTGACTTTTTTTTTAATCTGCCATTGCTGAGGATACAGAAAACGTGTAGTACTGTAATGTAAATGTGGCTAGAGTATTGCTTTCGGAAGCAAAGGCTTGAATTAAAACTTTAACATCATTCAGTTCCTTACAACTAACTAACGTCTAGTTCACCATTTAGAATTAAGTTGATTGCTTATAATGGAGATATTATTTACAAGCTCTCTCTGTTTGCTACATGTCGAATAATTACCTTCTTAAGTGGGTATAATCATGTCAAGTGAGTTATGAATACTCACTCTCATTGCAATTAAAACGAAAGTTACGTTGCATCACACTAAACTTTCCCGCCCCAATTCCTGATCGACTATCGCCAATAGATAACAGCTCGTTTTTCCAATATTAGCAATGTATTTTATATGGAGCGACAATATTCAAAATAATTCAGTCCAATTCAAGAGATCAATATTCAAACTTAACTCAAAATGAAATGAAATCATTAATCCACCAGTAGCGTAACCAGGATGTGTGTTTGGGGGGGGCAAGTGCTGTTATAGGTACATATATAAAAATTACAAACAAAAAATATATAAACATAAAAATATATAAAGATCACGAACACCAAAGTACCAAAGTACATTGTCGGACCTCTTTGGGGGGGCCGGCCCCTCTGGCCCCCCTTCCCTACGCCACTGTCCAGAGGACAATCCACGCACTTTTTAATTATTTTGTTTCATTTATTGTACGGCATGCTTAATTTTACTTTTCTGAAACACGTTTTCAGTAATGAAACTCCCAACAAAGAAAAGAAACAAAATATCAAACAAGTATCACGGATTATTCTCTAATTTATTGATTCAATTTCTTTTTGGGTAAAGTTTGAATATTGATTTCTTGAATAGGATTGAATTACTTTGAATATTGTCGCTCCATACAAAATATAGATACATTGGACTAATAGGGAAAACGTGCTGCCATATATTAGTTATTAACGACCCTTTAAACTCATCTTTAAATTCACCTTTAAAATCATACAGTATTATGCAGCAGTTATTAGTGTAATATTTTCTTCAGAAGTATGAGCAAAATTAATCGCTTACGGAAAACTTCGCCCGAAGAAAAACCCATCCAAACGATAAACTACTACTTGTGTATTTTTCCATAAGAAATGACATACCATGTGTTAGACTTATTAATTAAATGTTTGTTTATAAAATATAAATACAAAATCCTATGTTGTATTTGAAAAAAACATTGGGGGGAAGAAAAAAGGACCCGCGAGATTTTAACTGATTCTTGTACTCGACGAAAGAAATCTATTTGTGAAAGAATTTTCAAAATCGGCGCATGCAAACATGAAGAAAATCGCATTTTCATGTACCGGTTCAAAATGGGGAAGGAAATCGCATTTTCATGTACCGGTTCAAAATGGGGAAAAAAAAGGGCCCGCGAGTTTTTAACTAATTCTTGTAGTACTCGGCGAGAGAAATGGATTAGTGAAGGAATTTTCAAAATCGGAGCAGGCAAACATGGAGAAAATCGCATTTTCCTGTACCGGTTCAAAATGGGGAAGAAAATCGCATTTTCCTGTACCGGTTCAAAATGGGGAAGGGAAAACTCGCGGGCACAAGGATCAGTTAAAAACTAGCGGGCCCTTTTTTCTTCCCCATTTTGAACCGGTACATGAAAATGCGGTTTTCTCCATGTTTGCCTGCACCGATTTTGAAAATTACTTCACTAATCGATTTCTCTCGTCGAGTACTACAAGAATCAGTTAAAACCTCGCGGGCCCTTTTTTCTTCCCCATTTTGAACCGGTACATGAAAATGCGATTTTCTTCATGTTTGCCTGCTTCGATTTTGAAAATTCTTTCACCAATCGATTTCTCTCGTCGAGTACTACAAGAATCAGTTAAAATCTCGCGGGCCTTTTTTCTTCCCCCCAACCGAAAAAACTATATATATATATTTCAACATTATATGATTATTAATTTATTTATTATCAACAAAATTATTTCAGTCGTTTTTGACAAAATCACGTCAAAACCAACTCACCCTCAAGATTTAAGTACTCTTGTGGACTTTTTCTAAGAAGTCATTTACATAGCATTATGGAATTATTAATAAGATGTTAATTTATGAAGTATGAATAAAATACCGTGGTTCATTTTTCTCCAGAAAGACGTCTATAAATTACCCCTCTTGGGTGTGTAAGTTGGGACAAATGGGTTATGTCATATTGTCAGCTTTTGAGATATTAAGAAGATCATCTGCTTCGTTTCTGAGAAAGTCGTGCGAAAATGTCACAGCCAAGAATAAACTAACGCTCGTGGATTGTTTAAGAACAAATAGGTTATATCATATTGAAAATGAAATGAAATATTTAAGTTTATGTCTCATGCTTATGAAGGCTAGGCTAAAGGAGACGGTGATGATGAGAAATGAATGAAATGGTGGAATGAAGAAACGGGGGGAGGAACGGGAGAATTCCGTGAAAACCCATGCACACGGTGTTTGTCCACCAGAAAGTTTATTTGGCGCGAATTGGGATCGAATCAAGGACCCCATGCACCAGAGGTGAACGCTCTACCACTGAATCACCGTGGTCTCAAGCTTATACCATATTGTCAAGTTAGTAATGAAGTATTTGTTTACGAATTAAGAACAAAATCGCTTGAGTCATTTTTGAGGAAATCGTCTAAAAGAAATTTAATCCCAAGCCTCGTAAATTAATTTTTTCCAGAAAAATGACTTGCAACACAGTATAGGGTTATTATTAACATACTGATATATGAAATACGTCAATCATCCGAGCCGTTTCGAGAAAAGGTATTTTTTGTTTTCACCCTTCAGTAATTCATCTTTATTTTTTTAGAGTAGGAAAATTCAGAACCCCACCTATAGAATTTCATAATAGAATTAAGTTTAAAATTTAATCTGAAAACGTTGAATGGTATGGTTTCTAGATAACTGAACACGTTTGCACGGAGCAAATGAACGAACGGATTCAAAAATAACTTTTTTTTTTTTTGCTATGTAGGGCTATGAAACTTATAAACCCATTGAAATTTTGACTTCGATTTTTTTCTTCACGATCACCATCGTTTCTTCTCTTATAGAAGTTTGATCTTCCTCATATGCTACTGCTGTAAAATATCCAGTGTCTCAGACTAAAGATTTCAGTAAGACTGCACTGATCACTCTTCATTAATCTCATTATCTTGCCTTGCCTTATTTCCTGGTGGTAAGGAAGTAAATTATTGTATACTATTTACATTATTCAATTTAGTAGACTTTAGGGAACTATAGCTACTATATCGAATAAATCTGTCTGAGTTGGGTTTATTTCCACCAATTAACGAAGAGCACTATTATTCGAAATTATTTTAACAGACCTATAACTAGAAAATATCATTCGAATATAAGAATTTCACCAGATGCAATATTGTTTCATCACCAGTCACTACCTGGTGAAGAAAATTGTTTCCCTCCTTTGCGTTATGCTGCAAAATTATCAATGGCGTCACCATTCTGGTTGTCTTATAGTTCTTGGATAATTCTCGTGGTACCCGTTTCGCTCACACTTTCCTATACTTAAGGACATTAACCACAATCTTCTGCACAACACCATATGGTAGATCTAACTCGGCTATTATAGTTCTTCTGTCTACACGAATACACTCATCTACATGAGCACAGTTCACGTCAAGAGTTGAAGTACCCTCGAGGTTGTTATTAACAATACTAGTCCGTCCTTCTTTGAAGCCACGACACCACATCGCTACATGTTGCCTTAAAATTGAGCCCTCCTTATATACTACCATTATCTGAATATGAATATCTGCAGGTGTAGCGTCTTTGGCCCACAAGAACCGCACCATTGGCCTCACATCTACCCTTCACCAATATTCCAGATGAGTCACCACATTGTAAATGTCAGCTTCTCGGGTATACGTGGTCAAAATTCGAAGTCCTCAAATCTGCAACAAGACAAATATGTGTTTACAAATAATTTTTTGTTAAGTTACAGTAAATAACACAAAAGTTATATCTTTTGTAACTTTTTTTATTCATCATTCCTCGTAAATACGTACTTGCATTTACATATTTATATACTGGATATGTAAAATTAAAAAAAAATCATATAAAATAAAAGCAAAATAAATGTCTACTGGAAGGACAGCCCACTTAAGACTGCCAAAATTTGTTAAGAGAAAGGGGAGTCATGTGGTACGATAGCTTCAACATAGAGATGATTTTTT
Source organism: Thermobia domestica (assembly GCF_964235325.1). NCBI lineage: Eukaryota > Metazoa > Arthropoda > Insecta > Zygentoma > Lepismatidae > Thermobia > Thermobia domestica. Next base: position 193,359,641 of record NC_137454.1, read on the forward strand.
TTAAGTGAATGGTGTCATTGCTGTAAGCAGATCACATGTGCTGAGTTAAATCTCCTGCGGTTTATTTATCCAGAAAATTGTGTTTGACATGGTAAACCAGTGAAGGATGTATGTGCTTATGACGTAAACCAACTGGTAAAATTGCCGCCATCCCACCTACCCTCTACGATTTCTGGAAATTATTACTTTTATTTTTCTCATTAAACTGACTCTTTGATCCTCAACCATGAAAAAAAGTCAGAGCTGATTAAAGGACATAAAAAACGAACATGATTGAGAAAACTGCTACCAGTCATACACATTAATGATATAAACAAGTTTTATTTGTTTGTTTCTCCATGAAAAGTATAAAATTTAAAATTAGACTTTTTTTTTCAATTGAAGCAGGTGTGAGTTTCTTACATAAACATTTTATAAATTCGTACATAAGTATCGTATATACATACAGTATAAACAGGGTAGTAGAACAGTAGATGTTTAGGAAAATGCAAGACACTATTCCGTTTCTCCAAAATCTTTATTACATTTTTTTTAAAGTTATTTTGTCCTCTATGTTCAACAAGATGAGAAATACATTAAGATATTAACAAGGATAATAATGATGTAAAATTGAAGTTGTTTAATAATGAAGTAAAATCTTTTTTCTGCTTTCCGCAACCAGTAGTGATTTCAGAATATTTTCCCCAGGTGGAACTTTCAATACACAGTGGGTTAAAGTAATACTAAGAAAGTAAAGTACTAAAGGTAGTAACGTACCTTGAGCACGATCGGAGATATGGATGTATAATTATATTGGGGGTTTGGCGTCCTAAACTGCCAGGATGGAGTGTCTTCTGGAGTTCCGAAGAGTTTCACTTCTTATGAAAAAAGTGGTTCCATACTTGTATATGGTATATTTATATTATTTTTTCTATATTTATAGTATATTTCTCCTTTTCCTTAGTATTAACATTTAATAATATTTAAGTTGTATTAGAATGTATCAGAATCATAAAATCAGGGAGATCAAATTAAAATAATTTGTAAAATGTCCGTTTTTTTCTTCTTTTTCTTAATAAAGAAACTAAAGATAAGTCCCTCTCCCTCTGAAGTCATTATTGTTTGCAATAATACTAAAGATGTCCGGGTTCAATTCCCGGCGGGAGCTAAGGTGGTTCGGATTCCACGTTAATAAGTAGGTCCACGTCTCATATAGCCTCGGGGGGGGGGCGTTAAACTCAAAATCAACTCAACACAATACTAAAGATGCATAAGCTTTAACTTAATCCCTGTACACAAAGTTCATAGGCAAGGAAGCTTAAGAAAGTGTATGAGATTTTCACTTGTATCAATGCTACTTCTTTATATTTTTTAAAAATGTTTTAGCATATTCGATGGCAGAAAGGCAATTATGCAGTACTAGCTGAAATGACTGTCTTTAGCGCGGAAAGGATAAGATTTAAGCAATATATATGTGAAAATAAAGAAATAAGTGAAATAAAAGGAAAAGAAAGAGCAACGCGGTAGGCGTTGCCCGTACCCATCTGAGTAAAACATGCAAATAACTAAGAGCAGCGTGTTACGGTTGGTAAAGCAGTTAAATAATTTTATCGGACAAAGTGTTCGTTTTTAAAAGAGACAATTGAAGAGTGTAATTATGTTTATGTAGAATTAAGGTTGTGATGAAAGTTATGTCATGTTGTTGAATTGAGTATAAAGTGGCTGTAACATCGGTAATAGCTTTTGTAGAAGTATAAGTAGATGGAAACAATATTAATTATTAAAGTTTGTGGAATTGTAAAGAAGCCTAAGGTCTTTAAATAAAAGAGACAGGTTTAGTATAGTGAAGAATTAATAGTGAATTAATAGTGAAGAGTTTTATATACATATACATACATACATATATATATATATATATATATATATATATATATATATATATATATATATATATATATATATATATATATATATATATATATATATATAGATAGATAGATAGATATAGATATAGATATAGATATAGATATAGATATATAGATAGATAGATAGATAGATAGATAATGCTGCTGAAAAGTTTCCGGACAGGCGCTTCAACTTACATTTTTATGAGCTAATCAATTTATATTCGATAAGGAAAGCCACCAATTCGAATTTTTTAAAATTTTTTTTTTAAGTCTCTATAATGTCTCAGGAGGATAAATAGACGCTTTTCCTTTCTGTAACATGTTTACATGTAGTAAAAAAAGAAAGATTATTGAATTATTGTAAAGTCGACGATTATTTTATTTAAAAATTGCGTGATCAGGATCATGTAATAACTTTGCCAGATCGAAGTACGGTTAAACATTAGCAGTTAATTCCTTATTATAGTTACCCCTGGAATATAATTCCTTGATATACAGGCCTTATAAAACATAAATAATGTCAGGAGTTTACATTATTAGTGAACAATGTTATAAGATACAGTACAGTGACGTTTTGAATCGTGTTTGTGTGGATGTTTTTGTCTCTTCTGAGGGTTTGTTGCCGTTATTGTTAGAAATCACGGACAGAGGTAAGATCTTAAGTAAAGAGGCACACGTTGGAATCATTGCGCATCATAATGTGAGCTTTTCTATTCGTCAAATACCTTTCAAACTCAAATAGACTTCCATCTACTTTTGGTGACTCCATCAAGCGTTTTCAGCGAAGACGAAGGAACGTGGACGAAAATCAAACTTTAAGGTCTCATATTACGTCACGCACGAAAGATCATATTATTGTATTGTTTAGTAAAAGAAATTTGAAACTTACTGCAGCGGAACTCCAATTAGAATTTAATCATAGTTACCCTACAAACATTTCAGTTATTACTGTGAATCGACATTTGAGAGAAGCTGTACTCTGGGTAATAGTTGCTGTGCAAAAACAGTTTATAGTTCAGTGGAAACAAGTAACAGAGGCTCCAATGGACCCTGAAGAACAAAAATTGGACAACAAAGCAGTATAAAAGCGTATTATGGACTGCTGAGTCAAAATTTTAAGTTTTTGGGCAACGACACCGAGTTTATGTTCGAAGATCTGTTACAGAAAAGATGCGTCCTAACTATGTAACCCTGATTATTAAAAATAGAGGAGGTTCTGTGATACTTTTGAGGTGTTTCGCAAATTCTGGAGTTGGTTGTATTCACAGAATAAAGGAAATCTGGACAAAAATGGTTATCATTCCATTTTAAGCATCCATACTATTCCCTCAGGATTTGATTTGATTGGTCGCAGAATCACTTTTCTGCAGGATACTGATCCGAAGGACACGTCCAAACTTTGTTCTAATTATTTTAAGAAGAAAGAAGCCAAAGGAGATATTTGTATCATGGAATGGCCTCCCCAGTCTCCAGATCTTAACTCCATCAAACTTCTCTGGGAAGAGCTTGGCAGAAGTGTACTAAAAAATGTCCAACATCTGCTGATCATGTTTTTGATATGCTGCAGAACGCCTGGAATAAGAATTCGGATGAAAATCTTCAAAAACTTGGAAGCCACATACCCCAATTGGTGAAACAAGTGATAACTGCGATGGGCGGTTTCATTGACGAGAAGAACATTTAAGAAATTTGTCAATTTTTTTTGTTGGATAACGTTATTATATTATTTTGATGTTAAAATTATCACTGTGTTCCTAAATTACCAGCTATGCTGTCCAAAATTGCATCGCATTACAAACCTAACTTGATATTTCCGTTTTTTGATCTGTCCGGAAACTTTTGACCGGCAGTACATATATATATATATATATATATATATATATATATATATATATATATATATATATATATATATATATATATATATATATATATCCTTAACACAGCGCTCTCGGTGTTGCATCTGTCAATATGAGTGAAACATACAATTAACGAAAAGCAGCGCCAATCTCAATGTCATCACCATCATCATTGGTATTCTGCTATTGTTGGCAGATCACTTGCCCAACTGACAAGGAGACTTATGGAAGTGTCACTCAGCGATTTGAATGAAACTTTGCACACTTGTAGAATATCGAAAAATAATCTACACGTACTTTTTTGTTTCAGCAATGGTGAAGATTTAAGGGTAGAAACAGCCCTCTGAATGTTGGGGGTGATATACAAGCATGGACAGAAAACAATCATTTAATATAGAAAAAAGCATACTGCCGAGGGGTTTTAGAACAACTGATTCAGACCCGAACGTCAAAATTACAAAATCCAAAATGGTGGATCCAATATAGTGATTACAATTACAAAATGTCTTCTGGTTTGAAATTTTCTGCAGTTAACCAAGAACAATTATAGCTGGCAGGGGTTACTATGAGGTTACAGACCGATTTGAAACCCTTTTATTTTAATGGATTGCTTGATTAAAGTGAGTCTATGCACCTCTCCTTATTCGGGGTGCTTATGTATAGTGAGTCCCCTCGCCTCTCACTATGTCAGAACTTCATATATCCTCAATTGTTATAATTATGAATTTACTGAAAAAAAGCTTCATAGTAATGATATTTCGTAAAAAAAAAAAAAAAAAAAAAAAAGTGTGATACATAAACATTGTTTTCACCATGCTCACCTTATTACAACAATAACTGTGACAAATCGCAACATGCAGCAGCATAATCTTTTTCCAAATAATTGTTTTTGTATCACGCATATCTAATAAGATTTGCAAATCTGGGAGAAGAAAACAGATTATGAATCAGTGATTTGGATCTAAATTACATTATTACGGAGATGTAAATTTATGTTATAGTTGTAGAAGACACTATCGGTAAAATGTCTCAAAAAGTTTTTCCACGGCCTAAAGACGAACACATCAAGAAGCTGAATCCTATCAATTGTTAGTGCAGAATGGTTTCTATTTTGAGGTACTCCTTTGTTCGTAAAATAGGTTGAAAAGTTGATGAATTGCGACCACTCCACGAATAAAATTACAAAATGGGCTTTACATTAGACACTGGGAGAAAAACCTCTTGAAACCATTATATCACATGACCTTATGTTAATTTTCCCGAATTTGAAGCTTTCTCAAGGACATTTTCAGATTAAAAGAGATTGTTTTGGATTATAGAGTCAAATGTTCCATTCTTTTCCTGCAAAATAATTAACAACGGTGATAACACCACCATTTTCACAAATTAAATGCTGTATGGTGTAACTATGAGTCATAGATTTGTTGACAGTGCCACCCTTTCTACTGTTTGTGTCTCTGTAAACGCTATAGTGAGAGGTACAGAGAGTCACTTTAAAGCATCCAATTAAATTAGGGATGGCCGGAACCGGTTACTGGTGGAACCGGTTTTCGACTCTGAACGGATTCTGTTCTAGAAGACCCGGTTCTGGAATCGGGTTTTCAGATCCAGGTCTGACACCGGTTCCTAAGATCCCGTTTCGCAACCGGGTTTTCTGGATCCAGGTCGGGAACAGGTTCTGGAACCGGTTTCGAAGACCGGATCTCCAAGAACCGGTTTCTCGCGGAAGCGATTCCGCCGGAACCGGAACTTTGTGGCCATCCCTAATTAAAATAAGTACAGAAAGTGGTTTCAAATTGGTCTGCAACCTATACGCAGTAATCTCTGCCAACAATAATATTAACACATATTTAAATATATAAATAAAATAAATGAAATTGATTCTCAACGGTGTAATGGGTAAAGTGTATTAGTATACCACAATAATGGAACGGGTAGTATAGTGGGATTAGAGTTATAGTGTATTGCCTGTCACATGGAGACTATTATTTAAATGATTTATGACATTTCATTCAGATGTGACAGATAGTAAAATAAAAGAGATTGAATAAAATATATAAGAAGAATGTATAATGTAATTAATTAATATTTAGAATAAAATAAACAATTACACATAAGTTAAATACACAAATAAAACACGAAAAGAAAGAAGCATACAATAACTACAAAAACATGTAAATTGCTAATAAATAATTTTGACTTTCCAAAACAAACATCTCGTGACGTGATGGACTTTCCTAGAGAAAAATAAGAACAAAAATACTTACTAAAAACAATTTTTGGATTTTTCACCATCATACGTCACAAAATTCAATAATATAAAAAAGCACGGGCAAGAGGCAGAAGACAAGAAAATTGATCCATCCTTCGTTCCATACAGTTTGGGTCAGAACTTTAAGAAGCAGCCATGGAGCTTGGAACTTGTACCTTGTAAGTATCCTTTCTTTACTACAATATCCCTTTCCACTTTGGAAAGGAAATTCAGCAAAACTCTGCCATCTGACATGTAACGAGTCATTTATCGTTGTGGGTGTAAATCTCCTGAGTGGCACGCAACCCACTATGCTATGCTTGCAAATATAAAAATTTTATTTTCTTCTATACATGCAATTTAAAAATTTTATTTTCTTCTATACAAATCAATAATAATAAATTGTATTTTTAAATGGGGCCACTCATTTTATTTTAAAGCCCTAATATATCTTCTTTAGCATTTTTTTAATATTTTATGGCTCCCCGGAAAATAAAATTTTTATATTTGCAAGCATAGCATAGTGGGTTGCGTGCCACTCAGGAGACTTACACCCACAATGATAAATGACTCGTTACATGCCAGATGGCAGAGTTTTGCTGAATTTTTTTTTCAAAGTGGAAAGGGATATTGTAGTAAAGAAAGGATATTTACAAGGTACAAGTTCCAAGCTCCATGGCTGCTTTTTAAAGTTTTGACCCAAACTGTATGGAACGAAGGATGGATTAATTTTTTTGTTTTCTGCCTCTTGCCCGTGCTTTTTTATATTATTGCATCTCGTGACGTATGATGGTGAAAAATCCAAAAATTGTTTTTAGTAAGTATTTTTTTTTTATTTTTTTTTAGGAAAGTCCATCACGTCACGAGATGTTTGTTTTGGAAAAAGCAACGGGCCGAGAAGCTTATGTAAAGGTTACCTGGCTGTTGTTGTTTTCGATGAGAAAGTTTGTTTCCCTATTCACACAACCTTGACCAAGTTGTCACTTTTTAATTACTGTGTACGAAAATGTACACTAAAATATAATTTCAATTAAAAAAAAACCTTATGCATTTCCAGGTGCCGAGTATTATATGACAATCCCCCTCTGGGGTTTATTGAGCGGCTACTGAAAATGTCCGCATTAGAAAAAAAAATAATAATAAAAAAACCTTTATGCATGGAGTGTGGAAAAAAAACTTTATGCACTATTGATAATTTACTTATTATATGATAATATAATTGTTCTTGGCTAACTTCAGAGAATTTCAAACCAGAAGACAATACAATCACTATACACTGTAATTTTGTAATAACAATCACTATAACGATCCGCCATTTTGAATTTTGTAATTTTGACGTTAGATTCTGAATCAGCTGTCCTAAAAAACCCTGGCACCCCCCATAAACCTCTTCTAAATTAAATGATTGTTTTCAGTCTATGCCTGGAGACCACCCCTAACATTCAAAGCGTGGTTTTTACCCTCAAATCTTCACCATTGCCGAAACAAACAAACAAAAAAAATACGTATCGATTATTTTTTAATGCTCTACAAGTCTGCAAAGTTTCATTCAAATCGGTGGGTGACACTTCCGTAAGTCTCCTTGTGAGCAGCTTCCATCCTCAACGGTCTTCAGCTAACATCTTCGTCTTTATATACGATGTTTTTGTTCTGATACCGTCTATCAATTGCAGCCTCCTTCATCCCTCCCTCTCTTTCTTCGTTGCTACATTCTCTCTAGCACGTCCCTCATGATACAGTTCCTTTTTAGCCAATGTCACAACCAGTTTCTTTTCCTCTTCTCAATACTATATAAAATTGTTCTTTTCTCTTTCACTATTTCTAGCACCTTCTCATTCGTTTATCTCTCAATCCAACTAATTCTCCCCATTCTTCTCCATACCCACATTTCGAAACCTTCCAGCTATTTTTCATCACTTTTGCGTAATGTCTATGTTCCTACCCCATACAGTATAATACTTCACACGAAACATTTTATGAGTCCTTTCCTGAACTCTTTATTCTAGGTCCCAGATAATAGTTTTCTTCCTGCTAAATTCTTCTTTCGTCATTCCTATCCCTGCTTTTTTATTTTACGTTCGCATATCATATCATCACTAACATAATACTACCCAGGTTTCAAAAACGATAGTAACTTGTTCTATTTTCTCTCCTCCTACTTCTGTTTGACATCGACCTCTTCGTTCCAATCATCAAGGCTTTTGTCCTTTTAACATTTATTTTCATCTCATATTCTTTTCAGCCCTGCCTCAAGTTTTCTAATATCTTATTGATTTTCTTTTCAGATTCTGCCCAAGTTCCATATCATCTACAAACCGTGTACACCTAATTGTTCTACCTCCTACAGAAATCTCGTCTTCATTTTGTAAGTTCTTTTTCATTATCTGTTCTACAGGGTGTCCAATATACAATGCAACCCGGAGTTTGGTATAGTAGAACTTTTGAACCTGAAGCGATACACAATTAATGATTATACCAAAAAAATGAAGCTTTGTTCATGGATATATTTTTAAACTAGGAAGCCACGATTGACAACGATTGAAGTACACTACGAACCACACAGTGTTGCCAGATGTAACCGAAGTTTTTTTTTTTTTTTTTTTTTTTTTTTTTTTTGCAAAACATGTAAATTGACTCATAACTCATACGTATGGATGTTCTGTTGTTAATTTTCAGTTTGTTTAGTTGAAGTAACTTATAAACTGTGAGAAGAAAAAGGAATTTTTCATTTCCACCGTTAATTAATTGGATGAGGCCTCTGTAAGGGGGAACTAGGGAAATCGTAGTTTTCATAAATTAACACTCTGAATTGACAACATTGCTGATGCTTCAGTTTATCAAAAGGTGTGTTAAGTATCTGTCTACATTATGCAATTCCTGAAAACAACGAAAAAGAAACTTTGAAATTATCATGATAAAACATATAGTTACATGCATAGATTTGTTTCAGGATGTTTCAGATTTGATCCTAGGATAAATAGGGATGTCTCAGGAAATTTTTACCTGAAATCTTGTTTTATACGGGAATCTGTTGATATTATTTTTTGGCTGGCTTACTTTTACAACTAGAAGACTGAAATTTTGCACACATATTCAGCGCAGCAATTAGTATTTTTCAGATCTCTGCGCTAAAACAGGGGAAGTCCAGAGGGGCAAAAAGGTAAACAAAAAATAGGGATAGTTATAAAAACAAAAAATCCCTTTTCATGATTTTCCCGCCTCAGATACGTGATGGAGACATATGAATCGTACCGTTTGAAAGTATGTTCTATTCTGAGGAGAATAATGTACGTTCCATAAAGCTAGGATAAATAGGGATGTCTTAGGAAATTTTTATATTACATCTGGGTCATCTGGGACATTGTGGGGATGTTCTTAGGCCATTGGTAAATATTTTCTCCCACTTTTACTATTCAAGATAGAAACTTGAAATTTTGTACACATATTTAATACACAATATATCTAATACTTTTCACTTGATTTTGAGATCTCTGTGTTAACACGGGATGAGGATCCAGAGGGGAACAAAGTTTTCAAAAAATCAGAAAATCCTGATTTCCATAAAATTTCCCGCCTCAGGGACATGATAATGAAACGTGAATGGTACCGTTTGAAAGGCTGTTCTCTTCTGAAGAGAATGAGGTACGAACCATGATCCTAGGATAAGTAAGAATGATGTTGTACGGTAGCTGCTTGACTGAAAGTCTATAATTTACCTTTAAAAAAGATATAATTTAAAAGGGTTAGAGATACCAGGTTTCTGGGTATGACGAAGTACAAAGTACTAAATCTAACTACTAAATATTAAATTACCTATAATAAATTTTTGTGCTATTTATGCCTTAAACCTACTTGTAAGGTATTTATAAGAATTATATTTTATTGTTATCAAAAGAATAGGTTTATTTATTTGTTTAATTTTCATTGTTGTGCCTTACTATCGCATGACACCAATAGTTTTCATTGCTTTCGATGGAAAAGAACTAGAATGAGTTTTCTATTTATGGTGTTTTCGTCTTTCAAGAAAGCAGAAGCACCAATTCTGTTCAAAATACGACAGTATATTATTCTTGCTACACCAGTCAGTAATGCACATGTTGAATGAGTGTTTAATGTGGTTGTTTTTTTATGGTTGGATAATAGAAAGAATATCAACAGAATTTGTAATCGCTGAAATTCGTGTCCAGATTTACTTAAAAACGACCTGTCAAGATTTCTACGAAAGCAGTTCCGGTTCTTGAAAAATCTGTTCTTCTAGACGTAGCGAGAAGCTCCAAAAAATATTCGTAGTCCGGTAATCGTCCTTAATCACGAATTTATTTTCATTTGGTTTTAGTTTCGTACATTATAGTTCAGATAATAGTGTTAGTGTTAGTAATATTAGTATTAGTATTAGTATTAGTAACAATAGTGAATGTAAGTGTCAGAAGTAGCGGCGGTAATAACATGCAGAAATAATCAACCAGTTTTAATGTTGTGCCACTGATCTTCAAGTTCCCTATAGTTCAATCAAACAATTCTACATTAAATATGAGGGGCGTCCAATAAGTTATCTACCTAGACAGGAAGGTTGGGGCGGAGCATAATGATGCCTGACTCGCACGCCAAGACCATTGTGGGGAGCCCCGCCGTGCAATTCGAGGTCAGTCGGAGGAACGCAGTGGCCGTGTAGCAGAGTGTTTGTGTTACACCGCGAATAATGGATTTGCAGAAATTGGAGCACCGCTCGGTCATCAAGGTTTTCACTAACGAAGGGAAGGGACCAAAGGAGATCCACGAACGACTGGTAAAAATGTACCGGGTTCCAGCACCGTCAGAATTCCAGGTCAAAGCAATTCAAGTGGGGACGATAGTCCATTGAGGACGACCCCCGCTTCGGGAGATCTGCGGATGCAGTTACCACGGAAATGTGCCGCAAAATTGAGGACATGGTCCTGCAGGATCGCCGTATGAAGATAGCCGAGATTGCAGCAGCATGTAGCATATCCAAATGATTCGTCCTGACGATTCTGTATGATCGCTTGGGCATGTCAAAGGTCTGTGTTCGTTGAGTCACCAGAATGCTCACGCCTACACAGAAGCAGTGCAGGATGTAGCTGTCTCAAGACTTGTTGAACTTCTTTGAAGAGGACAAGGACGAATTCCTGACACAATTGGTGACAAGGGACGAAAACTGGATCCACATTGGGATCCTGAGACCAAGCAGGAATCCATACAGTGGAAACGCAACGATTCCCGAAGAAATTCCGCACACAGGGTTCTGCGGGGACGATCACAGCGACCATCTTCTGGAATTCTGAGGGACTTCTGCTAGTGGAGTATATGCTTTACAAGATCACAAGCACTGGTGATGTCTATGCTGCCTTCCTGTATCATTTGAGAGATGTGATGGCAGAATAACGTCCAGAAAAGTTGGCCAACGGGAATCTCTTGCTCCACGACAACGCGCCAGTGCCAACGGTGTGGAAGATTCAGCCTACCATTGCTGAATCCAAGTGTTGTATCATCCTCCCTTCAGTCCGGACATGGCCCCTAATGAATATTTCCTCTTCCGAGACCTGAAGAAACATCCTGGGGGGGGGACAACGTTTTCCGTCAGACAATGAGATCCAACAGGCTATTTCCCAGTAGTTTGCAGTTCAACACAAAGTCTTATTTTTTTTCCCTGAGATTCCTTCGCTGTCCATAAATTGGTGACGGTGCATAGACTTCCATAGGAACTACATAAAAAAAAAAAAAAAAAAAAACAGTGATGACCAGGTAGGGCTTGATGTGACTCCAAGATATTGCAGAAATGATTACTAGAAAAAATATTTGCGGAATTAAGCAGATCAAGAGGTATGTACAAAGTACCAATTCCGGCGTGCAGTGTCCTGCAGTTCACATGTCACTGATAATAATAGTGTTAGTGTTGCAAAATTGAGCACTTTTGTCGTTTGAGGGTAAAATGTTCACATCTACGTAGGAAAAAATGTGTATGCGCAAATTACCCTAAGAATGTGATATGAACGCTAAGATACCCCTCTTAAACCCCCTCAAGCTGTGATTGACTGATCTAAATAAGTATTGTCGTATTTTCCACGCATATTAGTTCGATCCACATTCCCTTCTTTACACAGCAAAACATGATGGTGTTTTAAAAAAAAACAAACAAACTTGTGTACCACTGTTAGCACATTATTACAAAACAAAGGTCATTGCCTTCGTAGATTATCATAAGTATATAGTATCTAACATTGAGAATGTGTATTAATTGTTAAGTTTTAGCTATGAACAAAGCTTTACACAACATATTTGACATGCATACCAAATATTGAATAACTTGTGAATTTTCTGTAATCGTTCACGAGAATAGAGTTTCAGCATATAAACTTTCATACATAAGTTCCACCATCTGTTGTTCTTATTGGCATTACGTTCCTAATGCACATAGGAACAACAGTACTTTTACTTATGTATATGCCAGAAAATTCATACTTGCATCAACTATTTTCGTGAAGGATTGCAGGAAATTCATAAGTTGTTCATTATTTTGTGCGTATGTATACAGTATATATATTATAAAGCACACTACGTACTATAATGTGGCCCTCCCTCTTCAACTATGAGGTTGAAACTCAGTGTTTCCATCAGGTTTCTGAGTTGTTTCGTAGACTATAATGTAAAGCGAACAGCCGAGCTGCACTGGAATACCGGTCCTCTTGAGAGTAGCAAAATTAAGCCTTTTTGTATTCTGTCAGAGAAAAGACGGGCGACTGTAATGTTGGCATTGGCATTGCGGCTTCCATCCAGTCATGAGAACAATTGAGGAGCTATTTGAAAGAGAGAAGTAGGGACCACCGGTGTAGAAAACTAACATTAACGGTGACGGAAGCCGATGTGCCGACCACACATCACCCCAAAAGCGTGAGTGCCACCAGCCGGATGATAGGCCCTAAAGACGGTTGTGCCAGGATTTTAATTTTATATCCTAATTTAGAGATCTCTTGGTTTTTCGGGCATGTTATGCATCCTATTCACTTGATATTTGGTACAAAACATCATTATTAATAAACATATTCCAAAATCACATTAAACAAACAAACAAAAATAATAAAGTAGACTAAAGATAAATAAACCACAAACTCACATTGTCTGAGGACGTATTCCTGGCTAATATTGAGTTGACAGGAAGATTCCTGTAGGTTCCTTGAATTTTAAATGTTAAATAATTCCTTGGGATATTACTTTATTTTCGCAAGTAAAAGGAAGTGAAGTTATATACTGCCTATCAGTTATGAATAAATTATAAACATTTCTTCAAGGTGACTTAACTCATGAAATTATAAACTCCTTCTTTTAACTAATAAACATATAACAAGATGGCGATTTGATAAAGTGCCAAGCGGGAGGCGTTTGTCAACTGTCAACTTGCTGAAGTAGCAACTCTCTTTTTTTGTTTTATTTATTTAAGTCCGAAAATACATCCTTCCTTTTCCCTGTTTTCCCTTTCCCAACACCTCCCTAGATGTTGCTACTGATACCAACAGGAGAAGGAGGGAAGTGTTTCTCTGACTTATTTTTTTTTTCAGTTACTATCCCATCCAGTGTTCTAAAAAAAAGTGCTTTTTTTAAAGGTACAGAAACAGTTTAAGTTATTCTTGTAAGAGATTGTCCGTATTGCTCTACCCTTCCCTTAAAAAAAAATTACGGCCTGTGTAGCGTAAATTGTAATGCATTCATTGAAGAACATTTCCGGTCGTTATTTGTAACACGTCTTCATCTGCCAGTGAGGCTCTTGTCTCATGGTTTGATTCTTGACAATCTGACACAAAATTAACTCCTATCCATCAACAAAAATTGTGCCATGGAAGTTCTTTAAGTTTTTTTTCTTTTTTTTAAAAAAAGTTTTACGCCCCATGGTTATGCCGGTTAGGCTAAATGAACAAACACGAAATGAATTATTTCTTTGGAAGAATATATAGATATAAATTTCTTTAATAAATAATAATAATAATAATAATAATAATAATAATAATAATAATAATAATAATAATAATAATAATAATAATAATAATAATAAATGTATTCTTAAAAACAAAAAGCAGAAAACACTTCCCAACCTGGCTTCTCCGACTAAATTAAGCACAAAGCATTGCTTGCTGGTACACAGAGTTAAGCAAATTTGTCTTCATATTTGAAAGTACTCTCTTTTTTCTTTCTTTTTTTTCTTTTCTTCCTTCACGTAAATGACATGTAAGTCATACTTGTTATTCTCATGGCAACGACCGCACTGTAACTTTACTGACTTAAAAGAAAAAACTGTATTTGAATTGAAAATACAAAAGGGCCTATCAAGTTTGCTATAAGGACCAGACTGTGTCATATGATGAGGTCAAAAGTCCACGAGTCTGGAGATTCCAAATCCAGATGTGACATATTTCAAGCACGTAACCTCCGCGTAGAGCGCCCTGGGTAAATCGAAGAAGATGCCTACAGTTTATCATTATTATTGATTTTACTCAAACAACTTGACTTTTGACAATGTTCTATCCATATTTACTTTACGTGCTATACATCGTTATTAAGCTCTTCAGTATGTGTTTACAATAAGCTTTTAATTAGCCATTTCCTTATTTTATATATATATATATATATATATATATATATATATATATATATATATATATATATATATATATATATATATATATATATATATATATATATGTAATAAGGAAATGGCTAATTAAAAGCTTATTATAAACACATACTGAAGAGCTTAATAACGATGTATAGCACGTAAAGTAAATATGGATAGAACATTGTATCCATATAAAGTGGATAGTTTCAAATACCTAGGATCAATATTAACAGAGGAAAATCATATTCGCGGAGAAATTAAATGTCGACTAAAAGCAGGGAATTCGTGTTACTATTCGGTTCAAAATCTCTTGGCGTCGCGAATTCTGTCGAGAAATTTGAAGCTTAAAATATACAAAACGGTAATCATGCCTGTTGTTTTGTATGGCTGCGAAACATGGTCACTTACTCTGAGGGAAGAACATAGACTGAAAGTGTTTGAGAACAAGATCCTGAGACGAATATTCGGACCCAAGAGGAACGGGAATGGGGAATGGCGGAAACTTCATAACGAGGAACTCCATAATTTATATGGTTTACCCAACATTGTTAGGGTAGGGGTGTTCGATAAGGCTGAGGACCTATCGAACTTCGAGAGTGAAAATTTATCGAATTGTCATCGGTTACTCGAAACCGTTCGAGTATTTGAAATTATCGAAGTTTCGGGTATTATCGAAATTTCGAGTATTATCGAAGTTTCGGGTATTATCGAAAGTTCGGGTATTATCGAAGTTTCGGGTATTATCGAAGTTTCGGGTATTATCGACATTTCGAGTATTATCGAAGTTTCGGGTAGTATCGACATTTCGAGTATTATCGAAGTTTCGGGTAGTATCGAAATTTCGAGTATTATCGAAGGTAGTGATGGACAGTTCGGTTTTCTTCACCTCTCCAATGATTCCTTCTTGCAGCCAAACTAGTCAAACAGCTTTTTTTTTTTTTTTTTTTTTTTTTTCATCTGATAAGTTATTGCAAAGTTGTATTTGTGAGGAGAAAGGAAAGCGTACAGAGAGGGATTGCTTTTTCGTCCGACACACACACACACACACACACATAGGAAGCTCAATTTCTTTCTGAATTTTATCTCTTGTTTGTTATTTGCTGACAGATATTGGTGTTGTCAGGCATACGGTCTTAAACGTACAAATAGGGTTATTTGCTCTTCATACGATATAGTATACGCCCAACACCTCAACCATATTAATTGTGTACGGTGTTGCTAAAGTGTTATAGCAAAATTTTATTTTTAAACCAAATGTGTTATCTTCTGTCGTGTTTGCTTTCTGTTAATGGCCACTAGTTCACACATTGCCGCAATCAGATATGTTGATGCTTTGGGCGCAAACTCCCCCTTTAGCCTTGCAGTAAAATAAATGTTGTCAAATCAGTGGTGATTTCAGGGGGTTGTTCAGGAGAAATATTCTCTCACAAACATATCTCTGATCATGTTCACCGTGGCTTACCAGTATTTTTGCTACTTTCACTCTCCGTGTATTCAAAATCTCCCCGGGGCACGATTATCATAATTTCCGGATATTTTTAAGAATGGTGTGTGTTTATTGAGAAGTTAAGAAAAGTCTAATCTTAAGTTCCAAATATGCTTATGCTCATTTTCTATACTTAAAATATATTTTTATATTATTGTCTTAATTATTTTCCTGAGTAAATTATTCTTGCGAAGAACACCTTATCGCTATTTTAATTGTTTTAATAAATATCAGCACAAGACTGAAATGCAAGCCAAGCACTTGACCAGAGATAGTGAAATTTCCCAGTCTTCCATTTTCCCTAAAATTTCGGACATTAGTTAATCTCAGACAATTTTCCGGACACAGGCTTGAATCTAGGATGTATGGTAAGCCTACCGGGGGAAACCTTGAAATCATCACTAAGTTTAATCAAGGTGAAAAACGGAAATAAATCTATTTCCTCGACAGTGAATATACAGTGTAGCATATGTTCTATACAGTCGGTTTGTATATACATTATGATGAATCCACACACTAACGGATCCAGAAGCGTCGTTTGGTGGAGGCAGATTGCTTCCTGGACGAATAATGTAGGTTTTAAAAACGTAAGACTTTTGCATGAATTCAGAATAACGTGGTGCATTATTTTATACAGAGTGTTTCAAAACAACACTGCCAACGTTTGGGAGGCGATTCCTGACATAGGGTTGCCATATTACCTGATTTTAGCGGATGCCACCAGATTTTCAGGTCTTATATTCGTCTGCCGCTTAATCATCTCTTAAACACGTAAAACCACCCGCTTTTTTGGATTGGAGAAAAATCTAAGACGACTTTGTTGATAAAGTGTTGTTACATTCAACGTAAATCGCTACATTTCTTTGTCAATCTCAATCGCGAATGGACAGATGACAGAAACAAGATGAACGTAGAAACTGCCAAATTATTACTACTGGTTTTATACAATATGAAACACGTATCATGCGTAGAATTTTATGATAAGATTTTATGCACTCGAGATTTTTTTTTAAAAAAGTTAAAGGGAATGAAAAATGTAAAAACATTTGACATAATCATACACATTTTGGTTCAACCCATGAATACTAATATATGATCTCATGGGTGCGTATTTCTTTGATCAGAAATGATTGCAAATTGAACTACGGTGTCCTTAGCATTTTGTTTAGATTAGATTCATTATTAGTATTTTTTCTTTTAAAATGTTTATACTGTATTTCATATATTGTGAAACTGTGGTAATTTCGTATGTTAGTATGATTTCAAGTAGCAATCTTTGAAAATTATTAGAAATTTTATAAGAGATGGACCAAGACTCCTAAATATGTTTTAGCTTTCTTACGATAAAAGTTTAGAAATTATTTTGTTCTTAGAGAGAAAACCGTATGAGCATCTGCCATATATCGCTTGCTTTTTATTTATTTATTTATTTATTTATTTTGAAAAACAACTTGTCTTATAGATATCCTTATTAGAGATATCTTACTGTAATACTTACTTTACAATTCGAGACTCACATTTGTTGAACTTAATAAAACATTAAAGGCAAAAACTAAATTTGCTTTACTTTAGTTTTGTTAGAAAAGTACATTGGAAGTGTCACTTATAGGGATGCATTCGAGTCGAGTCGAGTCGAGATTTAAGCCTGTCTCGACTCGTCTCGAGAAAATGTTGTCTCGACTCGTGTCTCGACTCGAAAATATGTTTCTGTCTCGACTCGTGTCTCGACTCGACAGTCTCTGTCTCGACTCGACTCGAATTCGAGTCGAGACGTCTCGAAATTCGAGTCGAGACAAAATGTACGAGTTAAAATATACGCACACATCAGCCAGACCATCATGACTACCTACCTAATTGTCAGTATGTCGACTTTTGGCATGGATAAAAACGGCGACACGTCTTGGCATACACGCAATGATCCTTGATAGGTCGCTGGAGAGAGCTGGCACCACATGTGCTCACTCAGTCACCTAATTCCCGTAAATTCCGGGAAGGGGGACGATGTGTTCTGACGTCACGTTCAATCACATCCCACAAGGGACATCACTCAAATGTCCGGCTCCAATTTCAATGAAACTTTTTTTGCTGATAGAAGGCATGTATGCATAGGGATGCGCACGAGACAAGATTTGTGGCTGTCTCGACTCGAAAATGTGCCGTAATAGTGATGTCTCGACTCGAAAAATGTATATTTGTCTATTGAAAGAGCCGTGTCTCGACTCGAATTTTGTCAGGAAAATCCTGTCTCGACTCGTCTCGTGCGCATCCCTATGTATGCATCATTACTTGTGATGACAAATTTTTGCCATGGTGCATGTTTTCTATTTTTTTTAAATAACTTTTAAGAGTTGTGATGTGGTTATTAGAGATTACCACAGAAGTCCTTACTACCCTTTGTAAACGGAACGTTAATGAAGAAAAGTGAAGAAAAACCATGTGGATACATATAAGTCCTGGGGGGAAGTCGTATGGTAGATATGACCTTGATGGCAGCCATCTTGAAATCCGCCATTTTGAATTAAGGTCAAGTTTTCAAAATGGGAATAGGGTAATATGATACATAATTTCGGGCTAGAATTTAATTAGAAAAATAATGGTGAGATTAGTTTTAAGATACACCCATTTGGGGGAAAGTTACAGGCATATTAATTGTTTTTACTTACTGTGTGCGTAAGACCCTTCTTACTTTCGTCTCAAGACCTGTAAATCGATCGCAATGGCAGAGCCCGGTTTCGCACTAGTGTTTAGAAATCTTTAAACTCACTTGAGGCAATATTTGTGGATTATTGTATTGTATTTTGCCTTTAATTAAATTTGAACCCACTTCATGATCTTATGTAAAGTATCACTAAAAGAGAATTTCTGTTTTTATGGAGAACGTAAGCGTAGCAATTATAAAAGGTGAGTAAGGTGCGTATGTATTTATAAGAAAGTTTATTTTACGAGTCTTTTGTGGTTCCGCCAACCTATTCTTTAGTTTTTTTTTTTTTTTCAAAATACTCATATCTCATAAATAAAGGAGCTATTATAAAATCTCTTACCACTATTCTTTAATACTTATAAAATTTTATTTATTGTAAAAGCACTGGCGAGATATTTCTTATCGCCCACTAAAATTATGGTGGAGCTCCTTCGTGGCTAACGGTTAGCATACTTGCCTTTGGCGTGGGAAACCTGGGCTTGATTCCCGGTGGGAGTTCATGAGGTTCGGATTCCACGTTAATCAGTAGGTCCACGTCTCACATAGCCTCGCTGCTGAACGGGACGTTAAAATCAGAATCAATTCAACTCAAAATTAGGGTTTTGACTTTATTATGATGTCATTAGTTTAAACGCCCAACTGCCCAGTAATTATAAACATTGACTACATTATAAAATTGTAATTTGTGACGACTAAAATATCAGAAATTAAAGATTATTCTTTGGGTTTTGGAACATTTTGAAAAACGTGAAAAACTGGTACTGCACCGATACAACACACCTTTTGGATTTGTCATTGTGTAAAGTGATACAAACTAAAGAAGAATTACAACTTTATGAAATTGTATTAGGACTTATTATTTAGAAATAAACACCAAATAAGTGTAATAGTTCATATCCGTATCAAATACCAAGTTTATGATGAATCAACTACACAAAGTAGGATCCAAAAACGCTCATTGCAATTTGTTCCATCCTTCAGTCGAACCAGGAACTGAAACATAAAGAGTGACATTTTCTTTTTAAAGATACTTTGTCCAGCTAAGTATTGTGAAGGTTTATGTCAGTAGAAGGAATTGCATTCCATTATACAAGCGCAATTTCACAACTTTATGTACACATTACTAAATATCGAACACCCCTGTCCATATGATTAGCGTACGCGTCTTTGGTGCGGGAGACCTAGGTTCGATTTCCGATGGGAACTCCTGTGGTTCTGAACCCACGTTAATTTGTAAGTTCACGTCTCATATAGCCTTGATGCTGAAAGGAACACTAAACTCTAATCTAATACTAAATACAAATATTTAAAGAAAAATGATGACGCACCAAGATGACGTGAATTTGGCTATCAAATCCATTTTGTGTTTTCAGTTATTTTCTAGTAGTATTTTTTCTAGGCATCCTTTCAAAAGACAGTGATGCAAATTTCGTAACTGCGAATTCCTGTTAGAAGCCATGAAATTATCCGATTAGATGCAAAATTTCCCGTCCACTAAAATAGATACCATAAATTTACAATATCTAACAATAAATAATTTTGAAAGATATCGCTTTCGAGGGAAAAAATGAAGTGAAATCTTTGAGTTTTACGTCCCACGCTTATGCCGGTTAGGCTAAAGGAGAGGGGTGATGATGAGAAATTAGTGAAATCGTGGAATGAAGAAAGTGGGAGGAACGGAAGAACCCCGAGGAAACCCACGCACACGGTGTTTGTCCACCACAAAGTTCACTTGGTACGAGCTGGGATCGAACCAGGGTCCCCAAGCACCAGAGGTGAACGATCTACCACAGAGCCACCGCGGCCCCGCTTTAGAGGGGCCATGACGTATAGTTGAACTCATTCAAGTAGTATGAAAGGCATTATTTATAATTATGCATGATAGGATCACAAACAAAATTTAAAAATATTATGTGCACTTTCTTTTAACAAACATTATATTGTCTTTTATGGTGTGGAAGGGAATGTTATGTTCGAAAAAAAAAAGTCCTTAACACGATTCTTGTTGCTACACACTGCATGTTTCTAGCCACAGAAAAGATGCAGCGATAGGTAGGCTATTTTTCAATTGCTTTACATTAGCCTGATGTTTCAAGTCTTTTGTGTGTTTCTGAAGTTCACTTTTACCACAAAAGAGCTCAATATTAACATGTCTTACATAGCTTTGGTTCGATTCTCAACACGGACTGCAACTACCCGTTAAATTGTGCATCCGAAAGGCACTCTTTGTTAAACCTCGCTTATCACCGCTCATCTTAATAATATATATAACTTCACCTCGAAGCAAATGTTGCATTTCTCTCTTTCATCCTAACACAAAACAAAACTAACCGCAGCTGTGACACGAAGGAGCTATTTCGAAAAGAAACAAGCTATGCTTCATAGAAATGTGTACCAAATGATAGAAGTATAAAGTATTGTTTTCTTTCCTGTTTATTGATATCAGTTGGTGTTCTTAATGAGTTTACTCATTAGTTTAGAAAGAGTATATATGGAATTCGGACATATGTTGTACGTATTCTCCTGAGAAATTGATAAGACCAGAAAAAATATAAGGACAGATGGAATAGGTTTAAGCGCATCTACGTGACTTTATCAAATATTTATTCTCCATAATGGTACCACGCGGAAAACTTGGTATAGGCCTACTTTTATCTTTGCCTCCCTCTGTTAGCTGTTTTGTATCATATATATCGGATGGTTTTGATATTTCTTCTGATCATTAAAACAACAATGGTACCTGTGTGCGTGCAGAAATGCAAAAGCACAAGGTAACTTCCTATTTGTTTTGGAAACAACAAACCCATTTCACGTGTGCGAGAGAAATTGAGCACAGCGAGATCGGGTGTTTACTCACGGTCAGTTCGCAGCAGGAGTCCATGGTAAAAATTTGGCTATCTCGAAAACACTCGCAAAACCTTACAAATACAAAAGACTGCGCTTCAAAGAAAGTTTAGACACAGATGTTTCAATTTTCTTTTAGCATCGTTCTTCAGCAAAAGAGTCGGTTCATTGTATTCGAAAAAGAGAAGGGAGAAAGGGTGAATTTATATTTTATGTGGGGGTAACGTTGTAAGTAGTATAAACAATACATAACGCTTCCGACTCTGTACGCATACACTAGCCGCGGAGTTCACACACACACACAGAATCAGAGTCCTCACACACCAAGGGTGAGAGCTGTGCCACTGAGTCACAGCGGCCACGGGGCTAGATCGAGTCCACTTTACGTTCATAGTTTCTTAGTACATAAATGTTACGATTATGAAATAGATTTTCCTTAATGAGCTGCATAAAAACAAAAGCTTTCGAAATGCATTAAACAATTAGCTCGATTTGAGTGTGAACTTAAAGTTATATCAGAGTGTAAATACGGATACGCACCATAGCTCGAAAACTTAATACACTATTTCTCCTATATAGTCAGCATGTATCAAGCAATCATTCAGCTTTCATTTGAGAGGATGGAAATCGAAGGCCCCTGAACAACTATGTTACTAATGTGCGGAATGTATTTATCTTAACAGTGAACTGCTTTGACCAAGTGGCCTAACTCCAAAATTGAAATTTTCCAGGAGTGAAAGTTGAAGTTCAATATCTCATGAACAATCCATATTTCTTTTATGTTGGGAACCAAAACCATAACTACTGTATGTAGTTCATTGTTTTATAACTTAGTGTTTACAAAAATCCTTTTAAAAAATACCTATTCATAGAAGTGGATGGTACTTATCTGTACTAGTTCTTGGCATCCAAGCAGTCCATTTATTGTAATACTAGCTTAATATATCCATTCTTCGCGTGGGGGCTGTATTTGGAAGTCAACACCTGTGGAAGTATCACCATTCATTTCAGTGACCGCGAAAACTAAGGATTTGACACTAGTATCAATCAATATGGGCTATTTATACGTCTCGGTATTCCTCACCCGCTGACACCCGGCCCGCATACAGTAGTAGCTGAATTTGCAAGTCATCGCTGATGGAAGTGTCACCATTGATCTCAGCGACCGTGAAAACTATGGATTTGACACTAATGTCGATCAATTTGGATTACTTTTACTACATGTCTCGCTAAACGCCCCCCTGAGACTCCCTGGTTCCAATTTTGACAAAAACGCTTCGCCTTAGACTGGGACCTGGACCAAGGTATCCGTGACCAAAATTTGGTAACTCTCGGTCAACTTGTCTGGTCCCCAGGTCGGTCCCAGTAAACGTCCCCCCCCGAGACCCCCCTGGTTCGAAATTTAAAAAAAAAAAACGCTTCGTCTTGATCTGGGGCCTGGACTAAGGTACCCGTGACCAAATTTTGGGAACTCTCGGTTCACTCGTCTGGTCCCCAGGTCGCACAGACAGACAGACAAACACACAAACAAACTCTTTATTTTATTTATATTAGATAAGATATACTATGTAAAATAGTCTCATATCATAATATGTGATGTACAACAAATGTTACATTATATATTATCCGTAGCTCGTGATATGCTGCAACATATTAAAGCCTCAGAATAGTTGGGCAAGCGAATAATCCAGAAGTTACGTAACCCTATTGCGTTCATGGGAACGAAAACACAATAATTATAACTATGCTAAATTACTATAGACTACCAACTGCTCATTCAGAGAATTTATGAAGTTCACTCTATCGCAATAGTTTTATACAAACTAGATTTAGACTACGGATAATAGTTTTATACAAACTAGATAATCAATTATTATTATTATTATCATTATATTTGCAGTACAACCAAATACAACGACATTAACTATTAGTTCTAATTAACTGAATTGAGCTGAAAATTAAATCTTGATCTTTAAAGATTAAGTATTAATTTTATGCGTTCTGTACCTTTCTAAAGGAATAAAAGCTGGAATTGGTTTCAAGGCTGTTTCTGAGTGAATACTTTCTTCAAAATAATATTAAAAATTATAGAAAGATTTTCGAGACATTCGAGTCGAGTCGAGATTTTTAAGAGCCGTCTCGACTCGACTCGTGTCTCGACTCGAAAATTCGAGTCGAGAAATACATTTGTCTCGACTCGTCTCGAATTTTACAAAGTGTGTCTCGACTCGAATCTCGACTCGAATTCGAGTCGAGTCGAGTCGAGATTCGAGACATGTCTCGACTCGAGCGCATCCCTAGTCACTTAACAAAGAAATCACTAAAAAATTGTCAGAAGGATCGTCAGTATTTGTAATACACAAGTTCACATCAGTACTTACGGTTTAGAATCCCCCGCTTTTCTAATTTCAAAATATGGCAACCAAAGTTATCGTCGGATACCACATAAAAACAGACAGACAGGACGGCCTGTAATAGGGAGCTTTGTACCCAAAATTCTCAAGGTTTGTTTCACGAGAATCTCAAATACTCGAAGGCATCCGAGCGCCGGATAGTAAATTTTCGAAACGGGAGTTTTATAAGTTTTCAGCCTTATCGAATTTCCTTACTTCTACATACAGAACTTTAATTAAACCCTCGAAATCATATGTAAAATTATTTTTCTGCCGTTATTGGCGCAATCGGCAAAGTGACTATTAGTAGACTAATAGTGTCTTGGATTCCAATTCCATTTAGGTGATGCATGTTTTATCTTCCTTTTTCTCTCTTCTGACAGACTGCTTAAACCTTGTACAGATCTGTGGGGAAAAAACTTTTTTTTAACTTCATTGCTAAGGAGAAGTTTTAAAATGAACACCCTGCATATATGTAATACATATTATATACAACTATGATAACTTCGAATACATTGTTTCTTCCGAACACTCCGATAATCCCGAACTTTTCAAAATATTCAAGCGACTCGACAAATGCGATCTGTATTTGCTGCTTTCAAACAATTAGAGACTCTCGAACAATTCGAGTGTCTCGAAGTTGTCTAATGTTTCTTACATTTCGAGTGCCTCGAACACTTCGAGAGTCCCGAACATTTCGGGAGTCTCGAACATTTTGAGAGTCTCAAACATTTTGAGAGTCTCAAACATTTCGAGAGTCTCAAACATTTCGGGAGTCTCAAACATTTCGGGAGTCTCAAACATTTCGGGAGTCTCGATCATTTCGAGAGTCCCGAACATTTCGAGAGTCTCGAACATTTCGGGAGTCTCGAAAGTTCGATAATCCGATAAAATTAAAATTCTTTATCGATGGAACGGTTTTGAAATTTTATCGAATTGTTATCGATTACTCGATTATCGGAACAGCCCTATGTTAGGGTCGTGAAGTCTAGGAGGCTTAGGTGGGCGGGTCATGTAGCTAGAATGGAAGAAAGTAGAAACGCTTTCAAAGTCTTGACTGGAAGACCAATCGGAAAACGACCATTAGGAAGACCTAGGCGCAGATGGGAGGACAATATTAAGATGGATCTCGCAGAGATTGGAATACAAAGTAGAAACTGGATGCAGTTAGCTAAGGATAGAAGTCAGTGGAGAGCTTTTGTGAACGCGGCATTGAACCTCTGGGTTCCATAAGCCATAGACTTAGTTATATATATATATATATATATATATATATATATATATATATATATATATATATATATATATATATATATATATATATATATATTAGATATGTGGACGACTTCATTTTTTCACTGATTTTCCATTGACTTTAATGTTCATGTTTCGTGACTTTGTTGACTATGTTCCATCCATTTTAGGACAATTTTCTTTTTGGAATATAGCGGGTAATTTGGTGTATCGTAAGGGAAGTCACGCGGGTAAAAAATTAAGCTTTACCACTTCAAAGTAAGGAAAGAAAAGTAACCTAATGTTCCCATTGTTGTATACCTATGTACAACATTTTGAACATTAAGTAATTTTTATTCCTTTAGTTTGAAGTGATAAAACTTTATTTATTATAGTTTTACCAGTGTGATTTCCTCACGATCTGTGCCTAATAAGCATTGTATGAAATCATTACTGCTGTAAAACTTATGCCAGACCAGGATTAGAGGCTAGGGTGGCGTATTTGGCTTCTTCTCCGCAGCTGTATATATGGCAGAATAAATTAATTTATTGTACTACAAACTTCCTTTGTGGACGTTTTTGCATTTCTGACTGTAATAGATTTTTTCCCTTTGATCAATAATTCGATCAAAATACAAAATTTTATTCGCTTATTAAAACAAAATTGACAAGAGTCCTTTTTAAAAAAATGTATTTGAAATTACAATACATGACTTTTTTATTTGTGGGAGGAGTATTTCCGGAGGGATATTTCCGAAAGTATAGCGTACAGCGTCAGAATGTATTATTCTGGCTCCAAGTTATGTCTATAAACTTGATTACCTACGCCTCACTAAAGAAGCCTAACATGTTTTTAAAAAATATTTCGGTTTCTCCTATCAAGTACAGCGAAAATGGATAGAATGAACACTATTCCATGGTTGGAAGACCCAGCATTATTGTTGGACAATGTGCCTCATTCTTTGAAATTATTGGACCTTTTAAGTAAATAGCATCGATGGTTACTTGAAAGGCACAGTGGTTCCAAAAAATGCGGCGTATTTAGGTAAAATAAGCTTCCCCTCCTTGATTTCTCTTGCTTCCATTCTTAACAAACTTCAACTTTCAAAGAGGAATGAGGTGCGGCAACGTCCCTTGACTATTAAATAACAGCGTGAAATGTTAAGTATTTACCGATAGGAACAGGAGGTAAGGGGTTGGGACATAGACACGAGTGTTTGCAGTGAAGCTGTCGTCAGCGAACCGTGCAACTTCTCAAACAACACAAGCACTTACACGTGTTGGTGTGTGAAGATGCTCAAAACGTCGACAATGTGGCTTTTTTTCTGCTTCGTTTGACTCATGTCAACACAACACCTTGCGCGTACTCCACAAGAAGAAGGAAAAGAGACAATCTCAGTATCTGGCATACGCTTAAGAGAAAAATGCTTTTTCGGCCGGAAAGGGTGTTACACCATATGTAATTAAAAATTCGCCCACAATTTCAAAGGAAACGGAGATGTAAACATAGTAACCACCCGCACAAAACCAGAAAGAATGTAAATACACAGCATCACGCCATTCACCATGTTACTACACCGTTATGTACACAGAAAATAGGCTATAACAAACGGTAGTTTACACTATGATGGGTCTATGTATATTGTATTCACTTTAATTTTGAAATCTACGTCGGAATATTTGCTTAGCTTTTACTGGATGACATATTGATCTGGATAGTTTCAAATATGTAACTAATTAATCTATCTGTATGTATATATAGCACTAAAGTTACCCTATGAATCTCCTGTAGATTTAAGGTAGTCACTTCCAATAGGATGCTCTGTGATGTTACAGTTTCTTGCTTATGTTCTAAGGAGAAGCTAGCAAGTGATATGTGACAGTGGTGACGGGCAAATAAGGCGTAGTCGATGGTTTTGAAGATATACTAGTCGTGAATTCATGACTAATCGAGCAATGCCAACATTTATTTCATTCCTTTATCACCTTCCTCCTTCTAGAGGTCTGCACGGGTCTGAAGTTTTAGCCCGAATCCGGCCCGGCCCGTGAATTTATAATGTGAGGACCGACCCGAGTCCGAAATATGTTTTAGTCTTGAGGCCCAAGCCCGGCCCGAATCCATGTGATAATCAAATGAGTCAGAAAAAAGCCCTAATTACAGAAACTCAATAATTATAATAAAACTATTTCCGTTTACAGCAATTACTAGAGGTTCAATTTTGCAGTTATTCAGAAAGAATGATCCGATAAATATCGTTGTACAGTATACTTACAAAGTTAGGCCCCAGAAATATGATTGTATATGTAAAAATTTAAGCCCGCCCGCTCGGCCCGAGCCCGTGCAGACCTCTACTTCGTTCCCTCCTCTTTTCAGTTCAGTCTGTTATCTTTCTCGTGAGTCTTTTCGTGTCATACAACTACTAGTTAAAAATTATTGCTGTTAATGGTTGGGACTTGTTGAGATTCACGTATACTGCTCCTTACCTTCAAATATTGTCGACTAAGATTGTCTCCTGTAGTTGTCGACTTCTTCAAATGTTTTTAGCTACGTATCCTCCTTACAGAAAAGACAATACAAAACAACTTCAAACAGCAGTAAGACAGATGCACCGCAATAGAAAATAGGCATAGTCCCTCGACGAGATAATGTTCCACACGAAGTACTGAGCCTGTGGCCCCCCTATTCGCAATTTCCCCCTATTACAAATGGGAAAAGAAAGATATTCGCGAGTTACTGTATAGAAAACTCAAAATTCACAGCGCCAGGTACAAATGAAAATTATCATAACAAAATTGTAATACCGTGTTATGATTTTAAACACAGTAACAATGAGAACCAAAATTTTCAAATAAACTCTATATTATTAAACAATAATATTTCAACTTATTGAATATCGTCTTAACAAGATTGTAACACATCAATAATTCTGTGAGTACAATTTATCGATGAGTTCTCAGATATAGTGTGTTTCCGGTCCGTGAAAATTGAAGACATGGTTGAATGGTTGTTTATTGTACCATTGAAAATTATTGCTGTTAATGGTTGGGACTTGTTGAGATTCACATTTTGTATGGTTGTCGATGATATTGAAAACAACTGTAAATAATGACCCCATATAGTATATGGTGTTTGTATTTAGAATCTTTTCGCTAACGAAAATAGTTTGTCATCTCAATCTTTAAATTAGAGTTGAGGAAAAGAAAGTTCGTATCTGCCACCATCCTTTTAGAAACAAGTATAATTACATAAAGACCTCAATATTGAGGTGAGATAAAGAATGTCCAGGTTGTAGCCAATATGAAAGAAATGTCCGTGGCACCACATCAAATATCTTTATGGAATACAAAATTTGTTATTATTATTATTATTATTATTATTATTATTATTATTATTATTATTATTATTATTTTGTCATGATTAACTTTTCTGTTTCTTTTTTAGGATTTCCCACAATAGATGCTGTCCTGAAGATATCGATCGCAATTATTTAGTATAATTATTGGTTCCAATATATTGAGTTAATTTTGAGGTACAGGTGTACTTTCCGCGCACCACATTTTGGAAGATATACAGGTAAAATTCAATACTTTGCATGAAAAGACATGTTTATAAGGTACAAATTTCTACAGGCGACAGAATTAAATACAAAGTAATACAGCTGTATTTTAAGTTTTACAAATGTAGGGTTGCTAGAGCAAAATCATTACAAGTGCTTTACGAAGGATAAAATAAGTAAGTGCATATGAAAGATGGGTCTATTAGATGCTACTTTCTACCTGTGGCATATTTCTGCACAGTATACAGAATCTGCATTACGTTTACAAGTGAACCATTACTAGTATAAAACTATGATAAGAGCTATTGAAACTCGTATTATTGTAAAAACCCACTTATTTTCACTACCCTCGCTTGCACGCATACTCACAATCGCTGACGCACCTGCTCCCTTCGGACACCCCCCGCGCGGGCCCACCCGCTTAACCCTGCCGTGACTCGGTTAGATAGCATTTGTGGCTTTTAGTGGCCAAGTAGCACAAATTAGTTTTTGCTTTTGCACCGTAGTTTTTATGCTACACATCCGGAAACCGTATTTATACTCAAATCGTAAAAGAATTGTCATTTTCAACAAATATTTCTGGTGTCCCCCTTGAATTTTATCTATACCAGGTGAGATATTTTCATGTCGCCCAGTGGAAACTTTAGGGGACAATAAGAAGTAAATTAGTGAAAGAACTATAATTTTTCAACAATTCTTTTTAGTGGTGCGCCAAAAGTAAACATGTACGAATTTTGATTTCTAACATAATATACTTAATTATAACATTTTGTAGTATTTTTTCTTTCAATTAACTTTTACTTATTACTTATTTTCGTTTGTTTCTTTCTTTTGCACCAAAACATTATTACCGCTGTCCAAAAGATACAAGTGCTCACTCGAAGCACAATTATTTCTGTGCGTCGAAGGTTCCAATTTATTCTAACTTAAGTTAACGTTTATTATCTTCATGAACTCCAGTCACCTATATCATTATGAGCTTTGTTATTCAGTAAATAATAATTTTACAATATAGTAATTTGTAAAAAATTATGAAAGTGATGAATGAAGAGGTAAGATGGCGAATTAATCTCGGTCAAAGTTTAGAAGGATTACTCTTGAGAAAAACATACGAGTACCCCAACCTGCACTAGGTGGTTGCTACAGGCGATATTTCCATCTATTTTGGTTCAGGGCATGGTGAGTCCATAGGTAAGTAAGCGCGAAGCAAAAGTGGGTATGATCATGAAAGAAGGCAAATACAAAAGACATGCACAAATCTGTGATAAATAGTCAGTGCAAGATATCTTTGTGTTAAAATTTAAAAGTAATGATTTACACTTTTGTTACACAGTTGTTTTTATAGCATAATAATAATAATAATAATAATAATAATAATAATAATAATAATAATAATGAGTTTTATTGTCGTTAAGCTATACATAGCAATAGGCAACGTCAAAATGTGATACAATATTGATACGTAAGTATAAATAAATAATGATCTCTAACTAAGTTAATGGTGAAATGACATTACAAAATAAATGACAATAACAATATGCATTTTAAATACTAGCTGAATACAAAATGAGAAAATACGTTACACTTCTATTGAACAATTAAAATACTCCTGTAAAGAATAAAAGGGCATTGCAACTAAAACCAATTGTATAACTTACTTTTAAATCTATCTATATGTTCATCTTTTAGTGTTGCAGGCAACTTCTTATACAGTTTTATTCCAAGTGTCTCATAACTATTTAACGATTTGGACAGTCGTTGATATGGGTCATTTATGAATTTACTGCTTCTAGTATTATACGAATAGATGTCGTGCCTGAGTTGTAAATTTTGGTGATTACTTTTTATATAGAGGAGTACTGTGTAAATATATAGATTGATTATCGTCATAATTTTAAGATTGATAAACAAAGGTCTGCAATGAGCTAATTTGTCTGCGTTTGAAATAATTCTGATGGCCTTTTTCTGTATTAAAAGAATGCTATTTACATGATAATTGTTACCCCAAAAAATATACCATACAAAATTATACTCTGAAAAAAAGCAAAGTAAGCTGATCTGACACAGTTATCAGGAACATGATTTTTTAGCAGATATATTACTCTTGAAAGTCTCCCAGAAATATAATTAATATGCTGTTTCCACGATAACTTGTTGTCAATATAGATACCTAGAAACTTCACACATTTTGAGTTATTCTCAGCAGGCACTTCTTTTAGACTAAAAGTCATATGTTGAGTTTTATTCTCGTTAAGTAAAAAACTATTAGCCTTAAACCAAATCACAATCTGATCCAATATATTTTCAGTTATAGCATTAAGTGTACTAAGATCAGGGCTAGCCTTTAGGTCGTATCGTCAGCATATAATATAGACTAATCAGATAAAAAGTAAGGTAGATCATTTATCATTAGTAAAACTAAAAGTGGCCCAAGTACTGAACCTTGGGGTACTCCGTACTTAACTGATGCAATACCAGATTTATTATTATTTGCAAAAGAAATTTGTTTACGGTTTTCTAAGTAAGACTTGAATAATCTAAAACTTAAACCCTTGATACTGTAGTACGCTAATTTTTTAAGGAGAATTGTGTGTTCAACACAATCAAAGGCTTTGCTTAAATCACAAAATGTTGTCTGAACAAAATCCTTGTTTTCAAAGCCTCTAATAACCTTCTTTACTAACAAATCGATCGCTCAAACAGTAGATCTACCCTTTACAAAACCAAACTGTGAATCACTAATTACGTTTTGCTTATCAAGATAATCACATAACTGCATATATATTACAGTTTGAAAAATTTTTGAGAAGACTGGTACGATAACTAGATAGACAATTTCCAGCAGTATTACAGAGTCAATTTCGTTAAGTTTCTTTTTTTAACCCGGACGCCTATTTATATCCGTAAGGTGAAGTCCTCGTTAAAGGAATCTGTATCAATGAATGCAACTCCTACTCTAGAAACAATTTCTATGACAGTACGAGTGAGTTTCGTGGTGAAATATTTACAGCATATTTACAGTAGAATAGCATATAATAAATTACAGTTGACATCAATTTGCAAGCACATACTTAATGTGTACGTGATTATATGGACATGCACCAGGATAATAATAATAGTCCAGAATGTCTTAGGGAATTATTGACCTATAAAGCAAGGAAAGTGAAAGACAAAGACTTTTTAAAATTTAACACGCTATTCTAACTTACACCTTTAATTATATTGATGTACTGTTAAACAACACATTAGAGAGGTAACATTGTCCATCTGTCATATTCTATGTAATGATTGCAAAGATTGCAAATTATTAGATGTACGTGATTTTAACCCTTTAACGCACTATTTTTCTGATCAGAACTGATTTTTTTTTTTTTTTTTTTTTTAGCTTGGAGTGGTTTCGGTGTAGAAAACACGGGAATTCTTTTTTAAAAATTAATTCAAATAATATGGGGTTTATGGGATATTTTATGATGTTTGCATATAGTGTCTATGCAAAGTTGCGCGTTGATATCTGGAAGTTTCACTAAAACTAGACAGAACCAGTAAAATGCGACGAATGCCAGGCGTACTTGCACTTTTGCACTCATTACACTTCTGTCTAACACAGAAAAAGTCAACAGTTCAAAACCTGTCCACCTAAAATTGTAAAGAAAGCTCGAACATGACAATATAGCGTAACTCCGCTGCAACAAGTAACACCAAGAGTCCAACGGTGGCTTACTATGACATCTAAAGGAAAATTCAGAACTTCATTGGTGAAAGAACATCTTAGCTAATACACAAAGCTGCTTTTCCATGTGCGAACTAGAAAGAAACTACATGGTGTAATACGATTTCAAAGTAAGCTTTGCATATATGAAAAGCTGCGCGCTAAAGGGTTAACTATGCCATTTTGATTTATTTGCGGTGAAAAATTTCTCTTCCAAACTAAAGCTCGATTAACCTCACATGTTCATATTGTTTATTTTGGCACCCCCAAATATTTAAATTTGTACAAATTTACGTTACTACTCGATGGATCTTTTTATTTGAAGACTACAAAGGAAAAATGAGGCAAGTCAGTTTTTTTTTTTTTTATGACTTTACACAATTGCTCTGTTTTCCACTGACTTATTTTCCACGTAAATTGTTTGTCATGAATTACATGAATTACTCGTATCCTCAATATTATTTTTGTTTGTTGTGTAATGCAAGGATAAGGTACTAAATAGTAAAACCTAAAGTACAGTTGGTAGAAGAAGTTGGAAGTGTTGTGCAGAATCATATCAAAATTGTTACTACAATTGCAATGACTTCTGTTATCTACTGTATTCAGCAGCATTTCAGTTTAAAAAAAAAAAAAAAAAAAAAAAAAAACAAGAAGAAGAAGAAGAAGAAGGGGAGATTCTTCACCCGACAAAAGGGTTTTACGTTTTTATTAGTATACACTTGATCAAAACATATATACAGTCAAGCACAAAAAAAGAACCACTGAGAACAGCAACTTTAGGTGTTTCCTGATATCCATTGCATTGAATTTGTGGATTGTAAGGTCATTTAATGTATAAATACTAGGGTTTTCTTTTAACGTTCATATGTGTACTATAATAGCAACACATAAAAATGAAATCTTTCAGTTTTACGTCCCACGATTATGGCGGCTAGACTAAAGGGGACGGTGATGATGAGAACTTAATGGAATGGTGAAATGAATAAAATGGGAGGAAAGAGGAGTACCCCGAGAAAACCCACGCATGCGGTGTTTGTCCACCACAAAGTTCACTTGGTGCGAGCTGGGACCCCATGCACTAGAGGTGAACGCTTTAGCACTGGGGCACCGCGACCCAGCATCACATAAGCCTTAGGGTAGCCTACTGTTAAAAGAATAAGAATAGTACTAATATTAAAAGTATAACAGTTTTCTCGAAGTGGTGCTTTTTTTGTGAGGGACTGTATTTCTCAAATCCAGGGAAAGCCTCGACTACCCTCCCCAAATGACTCCCCTGACTATATTATCAGTCATATATAGAAATTTGTCATGTGATGAAATGTTACGTGAGTTCCTTAAAATGATAATTTTCAGTCTTTGAATCGTCGGGAACAGGTAAAAGAAGTGAAGTTTTCCCGTGAAGGACCAGAAAATGAGGAGAAAAACTAAAGTTGTGTTTGTATTAGAGAAGATGCAAGAAGTTAACAGCTTACGGTATATTACGTTGTCACAGAAATCTGAACTCAAAGTGATCAACTCATCCTGTAATTGATGGCAAAATTATATGTCCAAAGTTCTACTTCATAGACATTTTTGGTGGTGGCAACCAAGTCTTCGTACGACCAGCTGTCATTCACTGTTACTTTTAGAGCAAGTATAAAAGATATGTTAAAATCTGAAAAGAATTAAATATAATTTTGAAAAAGAAAAGAGAAGTTTGTTCGACAATGCTCAATATGGCTGCGTTCGTAGACCTAAATAGTAATTATCATATTCCTGCCAAAAGTGAAAGTAAAGGGAAAATTTTTTTGCAATTCATTTAAATTTGAAGCAACATTAAAGAATTGCCGCCAACTTACGCCCAATGTGTTTTTTGTTTTAGCATTTAATTAACAGGCGAGTGCGCCGTGACTACAGCTCTCTTGCTGCTTTCAAAACAGAGGAGTTTGTTAATTTGTAAAGGTTTCAGATGAAAATTCATATGTATAAGATGCATTCATTGACGTTTTCTCTTTTCTACCGTAGAAGAGTAGAGAACCAAGTCACTCTAATGTTGAGAAATACTACTAAATATACAAAATTATGATATAAAAAAGAAAATATTTCGTGTGTCTGGGATGTTGGTGGTCGTTTACCTACAATGTTTGCTAAAAGGTTATCGACTACGTTTTCGCCCTTCATTAAATTTTTCTACGATATTAAAACAAGTAGCAGTACCACATGTACACTACGTCTCTACGTGAAGGAATTTGGTCAGTATGACGTGATAATTTCTCAATTAATATTGAAATCGAAAGTGTTAGTAGATGCTTATCACTCCCGGTTCTATGGACATGGAATACCAATAGCCCTATTCTTGAGACGCTTATTGTACTACAGGAAACTGATTCTCGACATTTATGATATGACTGATTTTACTCTATGGCAATGAAGGTTCCGGTTTGAAATAAAGAGTTAAGTGAAAAATATTCTAGACCTATTCTTAGAACGATAAATCGATTTCAAAGAAGCGGCTTTTGGCTAGGTCTTGTTCTTTTTGTTTTATGTAGATCTGAAACTGAAAATTGTACTGGTTTTCTATCACTTCTGGTTCTAATAGAGGCTTAAGGATGAGGATGAAATGTAGGTATCTTTGAGATGCTTACTCGATTTCAGAAAACCGCGTCTTGCTATCTTATTACCATTTTTGCTCTCTAGTGATCAACGTTAAAACTGGAATGGTTTATTTCTACCACTTCTGTTTTGAAATACATATCTTCTCCATCGACAAGTTCGATTCTTAACTTTGAGACGGTTTACATCTGATCAATGGTGATCCATCAAGTAGTACTTGAGATATTTCGTCTCCCGGATAGGCGAACACACGAACACACATGGT
Organism: Thermobia domestica; assembly: GCF_964235325.1. Taxonomy (NCBI): domain Eukaryota; kingdom Metazoa; phylum Arthropoda; class Insecta; order Zygentoma; family Lepismatidae; genus Thermobia; species Thermobia domestica. Next base: position 193,395,040 of record NC_137454.1, read on the forward strand.
AAATATATAAAAGATCACCTTTGGTAAACCGAACTCCTTAGTCATACATGACGCATATAAAATAGTATGGCCTACAGATTTTTACTTATGGGTTATGGGCAATCAAAGTTGGAGTTCGAACTTAGTGAAATTTTCGGGAAAAAAAAAACTCTAATTGGTATTTAGAACTAAAATACGTGTAGTATAAGGGAGTAAGTAATGAAATAATTTATTATGTATGTTGTAAATGCAATGTGTGTATATATAATGAAGAGTATGGATCTTCACCACAGTAGGGAAATTTAATAAGACCGGAATCGTTTATCTTTTAATATACAAGTAAAAATTGCTGCGCTGTAGCCTAATAGATTGTGTATCTGTCCAGAAAAGCATCAGAGGTAAGCATTTGCATAGGTGGAGATGCGAGAAGCGGTTTCCATTCACTTTGTTCGGACATTATGCAAGAAAAGCATTCGAGGTTGTTCGGGCATTGCGCACTTTACAGCTTTTTCCTCAACACTTTGTTATTGATCATCTATAAAGCCTCTGGTATTCCCATGATAAACTACCTACACATATTACTTGTTCCTGTTATAAGTAACTCAGAACTGTGTAAGAACTTCCATGCTCATGGACAAAATCATATACGAATAAGATACGGCCAGGTGACAGAAATTTGACTCAGGTTCTCTGTCCCATCGGAGCCTTTTGATAATTCAACAACGGAAACTGTGCAAGAGATGAAACGCTAAGGGATACAAATAAAAATAGATAATGTGAGTTGACACACGATATAATCCAAAGAGAAGAGAGTCATGTTTTATTTAAACAAGGATCGGAATAAGAGACCGTAGAGAGAGGTAGGTTGATAGATAGAAGGCGGGTGTTCTGTATTACTCATTGTTGACTAAAAAAAAAAATACAATAACGAAGAAACAACCCCATATCTACTGTCTCTTCTCTCTCACCTTCTCGCGTCTGTAACCAAAGAAAATATTTACCCCATAAACGCATAACACAGCAGTTACCATATTTTATTTTCAGCTTTATAATGTTTATAAACAGGGGGGTGAAGATGCTGTGATTAAGGTGTGTGCACTCACTCGACAAAACAGAACTTCACAGAAATATGAGGGCTGAGGAGTGGTGGCCTGGTTGAGACAAGATATAACCGAATGTTGACAGAGCATTAGTGGCATTTTACTCCCTGGAAGGGGATCTTATTCCCAGTCGGTGTGAAGAAGAAACCCGACGACAAAGCATGAATATTCTATTCATATATATAAAAGAATTCTACGTTCGCTAGTGCTTGCGTATTCTTTTTCTTCTCTATGATTTCTTGGAGCAGAAAAAACAGAAGTTACATATCGTCAGGCTTTGTGCCAAGTATCATATAGATTTCTCAAAGTTTCTAGCAAGAGGGTTGTTCTCAAGGAGCTCTTCGAAAAGAAAATGTTATTTTATTATACGAATATCACTTCTCATCCATTAAAATTTAAAAGAGAACGTGTAGAATGTTTACCAATATGAACACCATGTACAAAATGTTCCGTTCATTTCAACCCCAGACTTCAGGATTGCACCTTTCTATGGTACTTTAATATCTGTTTGTATTTTAATTTCTGTTTATGCTTAGCCCTTATCTATATCTGTTTAAATTTTGACTTTTGTCGATAATATTTGTTTATATTATAACCTTGTCTATAATATCTGTTTATAGTATCCGTTTATATTATAATCTTTGTCTATAATATATACTTATATTATAACTTGTCTATAATATTTATTCATATTATAACACTTGTCTACAGTATTTGTTGGTATTATAACATCTTGTCTACAATATTTGTTTAAATAATAACTTTTGACTATAATATCTGTTTATACATCTACAAAATTGTGACGAAATGCGTATACTTAGGAAACATAATTGAAGTGGCATATAAAGATTAGAATTCTTCAGTTTCTTTAGGGTCTATCTATACATGCATTTAAACTCGGGGTCAATAGCCTAACGGTGTAATGGGAGGTAGCCTTTGGCACAACTCAAAAAGAAAAGCGTATTTAAATTAACTTCCTATTGCAATGTGAGATCTTGCAGATAGAATAACCCGAAGATTATGATAGAATTTCATTACTACTGGCTGCTTACAAGCTATAAAAATGCCGATTTATCTGTAACCGAACAAGTACTTAGATCACCTTACAGGGTCCATTTTACACATCTCAGAGGTTCGACTTGAATTAGGTTGGCAAAAGTGAAATTCACTTTGATGTCTGGTAGAAAACTCAGCTCAGTAACACAACGTAGGGATGAACGTAGCTAGTGCGTCCGACGTTCCAAACTTAGTACACGTTCAGAAAACAGGCGGGAATACCCAGATGGTCAGGAGACCGTGCGTTGTTGATTAGGTTCTTATGAAAGTTCATCATGAAAAGCACAATCTTTTTTTTACTAATCCAAACTGGGATATTCTGTACAGCGAGCCTCGGAAACATTCACGTTAATTTGGGCCAGGAATGTTGAATGAACGCACCCTTTGACTTTGGTTTGTCAATTTTATTTCGGTGGCACAACATTGCGAAAAAATGAACCCTGTGGGTACCGACCAACATCATTTTCGGATAAATTCCTCAGAAACAACATCGAGGGAGACCCTCGGAAAAATATTGGTGCTATTAAGACGAGTTAGACATACACCATATCTCTTGTCGTTCAAGGTTTCATGCAATTGAGAAGATGAAAAAGTTATACTCATGGATGCAGTATGAGTTGACACTGACCAACAAGAATGACCGTCTGAAGGTGTGCAATTCTCTGAGTGTAAAGAATACCCTGAAAAGTGTCTTACAATGGATTGTCGGTTCAAATGAAACATGGATCTGTTATGACACGGTCACGGTTGGAGTGTGATCAAGACCCAGGACGGTTTCCTAAACCATTTCTCCACCCCACTCACAGAAGGTGTTACTACTGGAATGGTGGACTATGGTGAGAGTAAGCCATCATGACTTTCTGAGACGAAGTAAAACTAATAATGCAGATCGTTATACTGCTGAACTCCATAAAATGCGCCGCAATCTTGTTCGAGAGCATCTAGCAATGGTCAAAAGACATGGAGTCTTCATTTTAGACGACGTTACTAGCCTAGTCTTCACGCAAAGAATGATGGAGGCTCTCCATGAGATGCAGTAGAAAACTCTTCCACATCCACCATATTCCCCCGATATCTCTCCCACTGATTATCATATCTTCTCGCATCTAGGTCACTTCTTGGGAGGGAAGACCTTCCCTAATAACCGGAAGGTGCAACGTCAGGTTGAGGACTTTTTCGTATCGCAGACTCCGACACGGAATCCAATAGTTAACTGAATAATAACAGAAGGGTGTGATTGCATACGGCAACTATTCTGATCAACCAGGTGTTATAGTTTCCTTTTTTTCACATGGAGCGGACATGAACCCAATATATACGGTAGTGGTATAATTGGTAAATTTTAGTTAGTTCTATGGGTTTAAGTTCTTCTCTCTTTTTCTTCAGGAATATGCAGATATTTCGTAGATAGAAAGATATTGGAGTGCAAGACGAAGCGTACAATAAATAATTTTTATGTTGCTACTAACAAATATCCCCACGAGTTACTGCGGGCAATATTTTGCGCTCGTTATCCTGTACTTTTCATACGGAATTGGGTCAATCCATCTGAAGTGGTTCAAAGATAGGGAAAAGGGTTACTTGACCATCTCCGAAAATTATAGAAATTGGAGTGTGGTGAACCTTGTGTATGAGAAAGTCAATAACATCATTCACGTTGTCGTATGTACAGGTGTTCCTGAATGGCGGCCATCTTTGTTGTCAGTGGAGCGTTATTTTTTGTATTTGTAAGCGTATACGAAAACTACAGTTGCTCAGAACGTACGTATCAGACGAACTCCAAACAAAAACGAAAGTTTAGAGGAGAAACTTAAGTACAAGGAGAATATATACTTTCGCTTCTAAATAAATATACAGGGTTGCAAACCAATATATGAAATCACTAGAAAATGTACAGAAAATTACACTTTTAAAGGGGCTATAATTTGGAATGTCATAAAGTGGGGGTTCATATTCATAAATTTGTGATCAAACTAGAGATCCCACGCATCAGAGATAAGCGTTATGCCATTGAGCCATCGTGCTCCCTGTTATATATAGAGATTAGTGCCTCATGCCAGTACTCCGCTGTACGTACAAAAATAAAATATACTTTTTAGATAATTAAACCCAGAAGTCGTTTTCTTCTTGCTTATCCAGTTGAATCATAATTAACAAAGCAGTTAAATTGACTTTAGGTGTTATTTGTTATTTGAATCTTGAAGAGGTTTTACACTTCTAAACGCTTAATTTTGTGTGGCTTCTAGGCTATAATTTGAGACAAAATATAAATTTACCTGACCACAGTATTCGGAATGGCATGGATTATATTCGAAATAAGAGATCAGTAAACATGAACTTTTCGCCTAAAACTTTTCATTGTACGGTAGCTTTCAATTCACGATAATTACTGGAAATTTACACATCATGCAATAATTAATTATTAGTCAAGAAAAGGAGGGCTTCCTTGATGTTTAGTCCGTTTCAGGAGCCGTTACCCTCCTTACCCTCTGTTTGTCTTCAGTTTCCCTGTTTCTTCCTTGGAACAAAAAAATGGGAAAGGATATCCAATGGGCATTACTCCAAGTACATAAGAAAATAAACGAATTCGATCCTAGGACCTATCAACTATATAGCGAACATGTTGCCACTTTGTCAGGATACTCCGTTTGATATTTTGGTAATTGGATGAATTGTGTAAATACGTAATTATGAATGCACGACGTACGATATAGAATTCAGAGGGTTTGATTGTGTGGCAGACGTGGTTTATACATACTCAATGTATCTGGTGGGAAGGAACGAGCTGTTTGTAGACGATTAGCGATAGAAATTGGCGCCAATTGAGGAGACAATCTATCTGTACACGAACACCATACGTGATGCATTTATCCACAATGATCATTAAAAAAAAAAAAAAAAAAAAGTCCGGTTATTGTTCATGCGTAAGCACTGATTGCAGTTCAAAATAATAAGATAATACAAAGCAAGTTCAAGGTTGTCTATATGTGAAAAAAAGAAGCTAACCACATGGCGAAGCATTGTATATGTAATGTTGTCTGTTATGTATGCACTCACTTACACGTGGGTCATTGATGAAAAGTGAAGGCGTTGATAGCTCAGGAGACAAAGAAAGAAGCAGGAGAAGGGTGTCGGCCGGCTCATTGTGAATGCAATGAAGATGTCAACAAGCGAAACAGGATGTGTAGAAATGGTTGTAGATTACACAAGTAGTAACGGCCATGTCGAATGTCACTTACACCAAGGAAGTGGAGGACATGTGAAAGAAATCACAACCAGAGTACCAACGGTGAGTTCGATATAAAAGCAGTTATATCTTCATTAGTTAGTAGCACAATGGTGTACAGGGGAAATGAAAAACTCAAACATAATTAAGTTGATTGTAGTGTTTATGTTCATTTATTAAAACAAGATTTATCTGGGAGCCTTGTTGGACAGTAACCAAAGATGACCTTAATTCACTTGAGGGAGTGGATACTATTAAGATATTCATTCACACTTCGTATGTCTTCTGGTCAGAAAACGCATATGACATTTCCAAACAGGCTATGGCTACTCAAAACAGATATGGTTGATTGGATTCGACCCTACCCTATTCGACCGTGTCATTTTTAACTTTTATGAAACGTGAATTAATAGTTTAATGTGGAACCCAAATCACTGTAATTGGTTCATTATTAAGACTTTCCCACCGGGAATCAAAGCTCAGTTCCGTGCAGCAAAAGCGCTCATGCTAGCCACCAGACCACCTAGGAGATTTGGAAAACAAATACGGTCATTACTCACTCTAAATAATCAGTTTTACTACCTACATCAATTGATAATTAATACATGAAGCATTTCCTCCTATATAACAGAAATGTTTCCAATTGAATTGTTAACAATTGACTAAGAACATAATCTTGTCCGGGTATTCTATTGAAAAAAAAAAATGGTCCGTTTACCTCACGTAGTCTACCTTGGAGAGCTCAGTAAGCTAGTAGATTAGGGATGAAATCACCTAATCCTTTTCGTTCTTTTTCTATAGAAAGCAGCAAAAGTAAAGAGCTGAAGTGAAAGAATAAACCGAAATTTGAATTCATCAATATTACATATCTAATAAGAGTTAGATTTGGTTTTATTACAAAAACATTTATCCCTTACATTAAATTACTATTATTCCGATGAGGACATTGTGAGTTAGTATAGGACAGTGGTTCTCAACCTTTTTTGACAGACAACACACTCTACTGAGCGTCCAGGACATCACAACACACTTGTTTGATATTTTTATTTAATAATAATAATAATAATAATAATAATAATAATAATAATAATAATAATAATAATAATAATAATAATAATAATATCTATTATAATTGTGAAACGAATTAGTTTTTATAATGACTCTATATAGCACTGAGCATTATTGCTACCGCTGGACGTGTTGACTGGTAGAAAACGATAAATTACTGTTTTACTGACTCCTGATCTTCCAATTCAAAAAATAATGTTCAATTTCTGTTCCCACCTTCATAGAATTGTTAATGTTTGCTCCGTACTTCTTGGCAGTTCACTTAGGGATTTGACATTATGATTGGATTAAGGATATATTTCTTTGCGATAGGAAGCTAGAGTGGATATTTCATTTTGTACGATTTCGTTCATAATATAATATTTTTCGTTTGGTCTATCCTTTTTTACATGCTATTCTTTAACTTACAATGATTCAACCGTAACATCAAAATTTTTAACTTCAATTTAACTCGTTCCCGACGTAACACAATGATGAAATTTTGCACAGCAACATATGTCAAGTGGCAATATAATATCCCATTGTTAGTGTTATGTTCTTTCTGTGTATTTAAAGGTCTATACTTTTTAAAGGTCTATACTACAGGGTGCGGCACGTAAAACCGGCCCGTAAAGTGAACACATAAAATGAAATGTAATGTATTGAATATGATTAACTACAACACATAAATGAAATGTAATGTATTGAATATGACTACTCACCTTCACAGCAGGTGCTGAAAGTGTCCTCCTCCCACTTCAACACACATGTGAGCACGATTGAGAAGATTCATATATACCCTTGTCAGTTCTTGTGTTGTAATGCTATTGGTGACATCCTGGATCCTGGTCTTGAGTTCTTCAATTGTGTGTGGATTTGTTTCGTATACTCTTCCCTTTAACAGTTCCCATAAGTAAAAGTCATACGTGGACAAGTCTGGTGACCGAGGAGGCCACAAGCCTTTGCTGATTGTCCTCTCTGGTGTAAACATCTCATGCACGAGGGACAATGATGCAGCTGATGTGTGGCATGTTGCACCGTCCTGCTAAAAGTAACATAACTGACGCTCCTCTTCGGTCAAGTGTGTATAAAACTCCTCCAGGATTCCCATATACACGTCACTGTTCACTGTCGTCTCAAAGAATATGGGCCCAATAACGCGTGTGGCGGAAATGGCACATCAAACACCAATCTTCTCATCATGCAAGGGTACCTGGTGGATTGCGTGTGGATTTTCTGTCGACCAATACCGGTTGTTTTGGGAATTTACGTACCCAGACAGGTGGAACCACGCCTCGTCACTCATGAGGAGCATTAGTGGATCCAAGAAACCACTGGCAACATTGCTCAACAGCCATGAACAGAAATGCACCCTCTTCTGCAGATCAGGCTCCTTCAGTTCTTGCACAACACTTATCCGATACGGTTTTAACTTCAGTCCCCTTAAAACACGTCTGCAACTTCTCTCACTCGCATGAACCTGTTGACTCAATCTCCTGGTTGACTTTCGAGGATTTCTTGTCATTATCTCCTCCACCTGCATCTTTAATTCAGGTGTGCAGACAGATGGTAGTCTGTTCCTGGGAGCATTTTGAACCGATCCTGTACGCCGCCATTTTTCAATCAATTTCTGAATGGTGCTTTTTGCTGGCATAGAACGTCCTGGAAATTTCTCCCGAAACAAATTCTTTGTTTTCACAAAAGATCCCGTGAGAATGAACCCTTCAACAATGGCAACACGCTCGGGTATCGAATACGGCATTATCACACACTGACACTCACCCGGCTTAACACAACGAGGCCTTTTTCTCAACTGGTTTCGACAAGTTTTACTGGCTGCGGCTGCACGTGACTGCTGCAGGTCACGTAAGTCGACCCGACCTCGACACGCCATCTCTTGGTAGGAAGGTAGATTATTTAAGTGTTGCCAAAAACACAATATACCAGAATATTACGACGGGCCGGTTTTACGTGCCGCACCCTGTAAATTGTTAATAATGCTCTATACTGACCATATCCCATTTGGTTATGCAACCCAAAATATTCCAGAGTTGGATAGTACAGTATACCATCCAGGAGATCGTCGTAAATTACGAAGGAAAAGAGAAGTCATTAGTCTTGCTTTTACACAACTCAAACAATACAACAGGCACGTGCATACGCTATGGTCAACCGTGAGTGCAAGGTCAAACTCACCCAAGAGTAGTGTGGAAAGCGAACTTCCTAACACCGAGGCCGTCTCTCCGTCAGTATCTGCAGTCAGTTTTTACTGGCAATAACAATGAACCGACAGCAGTGTCTGAGACGTAAACTGGTAAACTGTTACTGTATGAGTTCGTACTTGTGCATAACTCTGCGGCAGAAACCCAAAACATTTGTCATGTGAAAGGAAAAGGTACAGTGAACCACAGGACAGCAACTCACTACTTCCAGAAATTTCATGCTGGTTGTGAAAATGTAGAAGATCAGCCAAGGGTATCAGATTATACGATATCCCACTGAGGAAAACCTATTCACCAGCACACGACGCTTGTCACACTAACTCGGTATGTTCCAGTCCACTGTAGTGCGTCACCTTCATGAACTTGAGAAAGCCATTAGGAGCAACCGCATTCTGTTACTTCAGCTTAAGCCCAGAGGACGGTAGATGTGTGCAGACAATTCTAAAATCCACGTGAGCGCGTTTTCTGCAACGGATTGTAAAATGCGACAAAAGCTATTTTTCTGAAATCTAAATATACAAAAACAGTGTTAAGCAAGAGCCAATTTCTAAAACTGGACGTCAAACAGGACCGTTTCAAGCATAAAATTCCACTTTGTGTGAAGTGAAGTGATTTCTTCACTGTAGAGTTTCTAAAATATGGCTATGTACGTGGATATATTTTTGTCCCGGTAAGAATATATGTAATATTTCGGGACAAATCCCTGTATTTCACGGACAGTCTTCTTCTCCCTCTCTCCTCTAATATGTTACTAACATCTTCCTTTACCTCTTCAGAGCGGACTCGAACTGTTCTCAATTCAATGATATAGTATTTAGCACAGAAAACTTCGCTTGCCTTTCTGCAATTTAAAAATAAATCTGAGTACAATACAGTAGACAGATTCCAAATGGTTCAGCCGTTTTCAGGTGACAACAGGCAACATCGATTTTAATGTAGAGAAAAATACTATAGAAATTACCTCCACCTCCTTGATAGTTGAATTTTCTAAAACGTTGGGTCATACATATCCACTTATTTTTAATATGGAGTTTATATAGAGAGTTTCATCTTCTTAACTTAGGGGGTTCCTGATATGCTAGATTTCTCGCATAAATTTTTAACCCCTAGTAGTATTCGCAGTTCACTCGCGAATTAGTCACAGTCCAAATAATTTAACCAGAATAGATTTGAAGCAAGATATTCCTCCTAACTTGGCTTTATTTTACTATTATATATCTATTCGTTTTGAGCAGTCAATTTTCTCCGCTTCTAGTGTCTAAATTAAACATTTTCGGATTATTTTTATTACTATTATTGTTATTATTTTCTATATATTATTGTGGTGAGGTTTTATCCTCCGAAGATTTCGAGCTCCGAGTTTTGCACCAGTGATACTTAGTGCGCAAGGTTTTGTCCAAGCGAGCTTTTGCGCGGCGAGGTTTCGGCCATACGAGACTGGCCTGCGATACTTTAAACCAGCGTTTCCAAACCTTTTTCAACTTGCGGCACACTACAGGTGCAGCTTGAATTCTCGCGGCACACCCCTATCTATCTATCTATCTATCTATCTATCTATCTATATATATATATATATATATATATATATATATATATATATATATATATATATATATATATATATATATATATATATTACTTGTAAATATAAAATACCGTGGTATTTTAATATAGTTACTGATCTCCTTCTTACAGAGAAGAAAGCTCGATCACTGATTTTCCACTGTGGTAAATCATTATACTTATTTTTCATTCTAATTTTAAAATAGAAAACAATTGCAATGAAATATAGGACTCGGGTTTTTAAAAATCCACTTTCTCTTTCGAAAACTGTATCTAACCTTTAACTAAAAGGGAAGGTCACTAAATAACGAACGAATAAACAAATCTCCTATACTTCAAAAACACAAATGTAGGTAATTTGTATGCATGTTTGCTTTGTTGAATTTATTGAATGATATGTTAAAATTTCAAGTTACGAAATAGTCTGTAACAATAAAGAAGCAATAATGGTCATGACAATGATAAATACGTTTTTCAACATTAAAATTGTACAGAAAAGTAACACAGTATGAAACTTAAAATTGTAGATTTATAGTAGAGGTTCATAGTAATGTGAAATACAAATATATATCTTCCCCTATGTCTTGCAATTTGGTTCCTATAGAATTAATAATTTGTTTCGATTTCCTCGCGGCACACCAGCGGACCATTCGCGGCACACCAGTGTGCCGCGGCACACCGGTTGGGAAACGCTGCTTTAAACGGATATGTTTCGGCCACAAGATTTTGTCCGTATATCCAAAGAAAATGGAAGCTGACTAATATGATATGCTTTCTCATCCTTTGAATCACACATTACGTACGCCCTATATTCTAATTCATTGAATGACCAACAATAAAAACTGATTCTAAACTAAGCAGCTCAAGATCTTGAACTATGTATGTTGACTTTGGTCTAGCAATCGGAATCTTCGATTGCTTTTAGTGAGATTTCTTAATTTCAGCACGTAAAAGCTCCAAATTTGCTAGCCAATAATTCGGAAACCAAATTACATCATATTATCTTATATGTATACGAAATTCTACAATAGATTGTATACTATAATGCCAAACTTGGTGAAGATCAGATGAATTTCATTGGAACCTAACTTTGGTGGCTAACAAATTGGGAACGAGAGGTCTGTACTCTTAACCCTTTTAGGATTTATGGTAATGTTTGTTATCATGCCGTAGTGTTGTCTTTGGCCGCTTATTTAGGTTCTATAACAGGTATTTAAGCCGATTTTTGTATTGGTCAAGTCAAACATGGTCCAAACAACATTTCAGATGTGCTTGGAATCGAATTGCCAACTTTTCGACGGTTTTTCTCTTTTCTTAAGGCAAATTTCAAAATTTTTTTCACATCCTTAGTTTTTAAGATATCAGATTGAAATTTTACATATGGATTGTGTGTACCCTTGACTATTATTCATTTTTTAGCGATCCCTACGTGAACCGGGTCCGAGAGGCGCAACTATTCCGCAGGGGTGACTTTTTCAGAAAAATTTCCGGTTTTCCCGATTTTTCCATTTCAGGTGTATACTACGAACAAGTATGTGATACCTTTGGAAAGGGCTCGTTATACCGAAGAAAATGGCGTTTGAACGATGACTCTAGGCCAAATAGTAATGGCGCAGTAATTTTTTTAAATACATACGAAAAAAATGGGTCACTTTTAAACTTCCAAAAATTTTTCAGCCCTTAGTTTTTAAGATACAAGATTGAAATTTTGCACAAACAAGCATTGTGTACGTAACTGCGGTATTTTTTTTAAAAAAAAAAAGCTTTCAGATCCCTACGTGAATGCAGGCCCGGGCCAGAGGGGCGCAAAAATTTTGAAAAAAAAAATCGACCCGGTTTTTCCCGATTTCCTCGTTTCTGGTGTATAATATGGACAAGCGAGTGGTCCGGTTAGAAAGAAAAACAAGGTATGAACCATGATCCTACAATAAATAGTAAGGAAGCAGTAGCTGTTTGGCTGAAAGTCTAATATTTACCTCAAAAACTGGAAATCCTGAAAGGACTAATATTGTACGTACATGCATATTAGTTTCATGGAAGTCTACCAGCATACCGAGCTTGATTAAAATCAGATGAATTCTATCTTTCGTATCTTAGTGAGATGTTTTGTTTTCATTGTCAAAATCATTTAGAGTGCCAATGACACCGAAGGTAAAAGCCTCTACAATTTAAATTTCATACACGGACTAAGCAGATAGAAATTTACCACCATGCCAAGTTTGGTCAATGATTTAATTCATGTTCAGTTTAGTGTACCTTTCAGTAGCGAGACTATATGAGACGTGGACCTACACCTTAAAGTGAAATACGAACCACATGAGCTCTCTCCAGGAATCGAACCAGGATCTCCCATGCCAAAAGCACGTATGCTAACTACTTAACTACGAGCAGCTCCAATTTCTTGAATTCATTAAACTTAAACTTAAATTTGATGGTCAATAACTCGGAAACTGAAAGCCTGCAGACCACAATATTTAACTAAATGCTTCAAGATCTATAACCATGCTCATTTTCGTCATGATCAGACTAGTTTTGTCCATAGCTTAAGTTGTACTGTAAGTTCAAACCTAATTTTTATGGTCAGTAACTCAGGAATCAAGATCTACATTCATAATACTTCATATTTGCACTAAGTTTGTCAAGGTCAATCACGATGATAATTCTGGTCAAGATCGAATGAGTTTAATCAATTCCGTACAATATACACTCACAAGCCAAAACATCATGACCACCGCTGCGTTTTAAAACGAAGTTATTGGCCGACCACTCACCAGACAATGAAAAGGATCTCACTCGATCAGTCAGGGTGATGCTTGTGCGTAGAATGGGGAAGGCCAGCGATATATCAGAGTTTGATACGGGCGAGATTGCGATGGCCAGACGGATGGGAACGAACATATCGAAAATAGAGCGACTTATCGAGTGTTCGCGAACTACCGTGGCTATTGTCTTCCAAAAGTTAGAAAAGTGCGGTGAAACCAGCACCAAACGACAAGGTGTAGAGCGGCGACAAATCATTACAGAATCGGATATCGTGGACTGTCAGGTTGGTGCAGCAGGATAGGATGCAAATTAGATACAATTAACAACAGAATTGAACAATGACAAAGTATGATTATGTCTGAGCACACAAATCACCGTATATTATTCGATATAGGGCTCTGCAGGCAATATCGTACACGTGTACCAACGTTAACCGATTACGGCTGGAATGGACACGTACCTCCTGTCATTGGACCGCCGAGCAATGGCACAACGTTGCAATGGTCGATGAATCACGATACTATCATTATCATATCATTATCGATATCTCGGTCGGAATCCATCGTATTTCAGGGAAACGGTTGCTCGAGACGTGAACAGTAGGAGGACGACAGGTCAGTGATGACTCCATTTTGATTTGTACTACATTCACATGAACATACAAGCCGGGTAGTGTAAGTGTGTCTGGACTGGAGGACATCATGACGGTTCCTAACTATCGGCTGGTTATTACCGATCATGTCGGTCATGTTTCTAGCTGGCAAAGGCATCTTTTAGCAGGACAACGATCTTTGCCATAAGTCTAACGTTGAGCGGCAGTGGTTCGAGTAACATAGTGGTGAATTCTAACTGATGCAATAGCCTCCAAACTTACCAAATTTTAACTCAATTGAACACATTTGGGATGTAATTGAACAACAGATTCGAGTTCATCGCCCCCCTCCATGGAATTTACAGGAATTAAGTAACTTGTATGCGGCTGTAGTGAGCGATGCTCCCAGTCACTTACCAAAGTCTCGTTGTTTCTATGCCGAACTGCATTGCTGCTGTCCTGTGAGCCAAAAGTAGATATACCAGAAATTAGGTAGGTGGTCATAATGTTTTGTCTGGTCGTCAGTGTATACTATCCTTGTGACTGACTTTTTAAGAAAAGAAAAATCAAGTTAAGGACGAGTAGAAAATACGATATTGCGGAGCTATAGTAATCAGAAAAATCGCTAAAGTTAATTAAATCTTCTTTAATTTGTTGTCGTACTATTTGAATACAAATAGTACAAATTACCGAATATATATATCTTTTTATTATCAGTGAACCATGCTACGCAAAACATGTGAAATAATGTTTAAGTTTGAATTGACTTATCGATTTTCTAACGTTTGTTTTCAAATTTTTCAGATATCCTGAATGAATATTGGATATCGATCAATACCTACAAGAGAGATAGAGTGGAGCGTTAACATCAAAATAAAATCCAAAGAACGTTTATTCGTCAGTTGAAGAAGTGGGTATAGCAGTAGCGCTGTAAGAATACAGATCCTGTCAGAAACGCTGGAAATACTTGAAGTGAACAGTGCCGTGCCGTGAAAAATCAGTGCCCGGGGCGAAAGTATACGACAGCGCCCTCGTACATATGAGTGATCTTCATTTTATATATATCTTTTCTTTTTTCTGCTGAATTTTGCCCCCCTTTTTCTTCGGCACCCGGAGCCGTCACCCCGCTGGCCCTTCTCACGGCACGGTACTGGAAGTGAGTGTGAGCAGAAGCATCATCTTCACCTGTAAAGGCAAAGGTTGGATTAATACGTAAATTTTTTATACACTGTACACAGAAATCCAGTAGGCATCAGTCACAAGAGTTGTAGCTAAGTGGCAAATCGTTCACAGCTTGTTGAAATAATTAACTTGAAATAGTACATAGTTTATTTGGTTATCATTAAGTGAAAGAGATTCAGATAGGAGAAAAAGTATTGTGGGAATACTGATTGGACAGTTTACGTGGGTTATGATGATCGAGTAGAGATACGTTCAAACCGTATGAACATATGAATCGACACAATTGTGTGTGGCAGGCCTGTAGGAAGGGTGTGAGAATTTTTTTCAGGTCTTTTTATTAAATAACTCTGTAGCCTATGGAACCCGGAGGTTCAATGCTGCGTTCACAAAAGCTCTCCATTGACTTCTATCCAGCCAACTGGATCCAGTTTCTAGTTTGTATCCCTATTTGTGCGAGATCCATCTTAATATTGTCCTCCTATCTGTGCCTAGGTCTTCCTAAAGGTCGTTTTCCGATTGGACTTCCAGTTAAAACTTTGAGAACGTTCCTACAGGTCTCTTTATATTATACAGAATAACTGTTTTAAAAATGCGGTTTGACCTCTACAATCTTCTATTTAGAGTCATCTGCTGCGGGCGAGTCTAGTATGAATTCAAGCATTTTAAATTTACACTTATTGTATTTTAGAAGATAATAACAAGTAAGAGTTAGAATTGGGCAGTAATTTCTAGCACAAACTTAGTGGACTTATAATTATTGATGCTTTTAATCACGGCAATAATTTAGATACTCTACAATCAGAATCATATTCTAAGATTAAATATTGTGCAAAGATTTATTTTCAGAAGGATAACACTACAAAACAGTATTTTGTTCTGGTATAACAGAACAGAGCAACATTCATTTGCATGGCTATCACGATTACAATGTGTGGGCTGTATAACATTAAAAAGTAATAATAATAATAAAAAAACACACACGTACACATAATTGTTGTTGTGTACTGGATTATTTTTGTACTCATGTTCTGAAAAATGTTGCTTAGTGGATCTTTTTCCGTAAACCTTGTAAAGTTAATGGGGCTCAGATCATTTCGCAGGGTGAAGTTATATGCCTTCCTTTTAGTTTCCTTCACTTTTTATTGTAATGAAAAATACTTTATACATCTGAAATATTGAATAATAATAATAATAATAATAATAATAATAATAATAATAATAATAATAATAATAATAATAATAATAATAATAATAATAATAACCGTAATCGTAAAGTAAGTTTTTAAAACAATGCTCTTATAAAAAACAATAAAAAGGAGAAAATAATAACATGCACTAAACAAAGAAATAGAAAAAAGAAAGCGCTCTTCTTAAGGATGAAAGCTAGCGCTCAATGCTTTTAGTGTTCCTTTTTTCCTTTTTTCCTTTTAGTGCATTTTAGTATTTTCTCCATTTCATTGTATTTTATACTTGTTCAACGGTTATTATTAACAGTAAGTTCTTAGTCTTTATCCAGTATCCTAACTTCCTTAACTTGAAAATATACGTACTACATAATTTCAATGTTTGATCTTACGCAATGTATTTCCTAATGACGATTTTTGCAGTACATTAAAATGTGAATGTTCAACCTTGTTGATATGCAGTCAATAGAACTCCTCGTCGTCTGCATCCAATCACACTTCTGTGATGGTGTGGGTCGTATAAGTCTGACACTCTTAATAATTCATTCTAAATAATTAATTTCCCAACAAAACGATAACCAACAGAGAACATATGTGAAAATATTGTAATGTTATCTAGAAATTAGTTTTCATGACGTGATTCTAACAAACAAAAAAAGTAACCGAATGAAAGCATAGTAATAGAAAAAAAAGCTCCTTTCTCTATCTTCTTAAATCTACAGATGTATGTCTCCCTTGAGAATAATAATAATAATAATAATAATAATAATAATAATAATAATAATAATAATAATAATAATAATAATAATAATAATAATAATAATATAATAATAATAATAATAATAATAATAATAATAATAATAATAATAATAATAATAATAAAAGAAATTTGTTAAAATTGGAAACTGCCTAACAGTTAAATAATCGTATTCTCTTAAAATACAGAGTTTTTAAAATTTATTTATTTTCTTAAACAACCTTATGTTAAATCATTTTAGCGGCTATCAAGTTTAAACATTATCTGTATTGGTCACGAATTCTTTCGTCGTTAAGAATCAAATACATGTCCATAAACATGTGAACACTATACCGGTACTACAAGATAAACATCCCACATTAGTTGAGTAGGAGATGAATGTTGTCTGTTGTTTTGTTGCTATGAGTTTTTGGTATCTTCTTTTTTCTGTTTTATGATACGTAATAAATGTGGAATCATCGCTGCACGCGCAGTCACTGACTGAGTATATACGCCTTTTTATACGGAACGAGATTTCTCACCAGACGTCGTACAAAGAACTTGCTTGTTTTCTTATATTTCTTCACTTCACCTTCACGTCATCTTCTGTGGAATTCTCAAGCTTTGGCTGTACAGGTGGAATCGGATGAAACATATTTAAGGAAAATTCTTAGAAGATTACTACGTCCTATGTTTTGAGTTTTGTTAGTTACAGTTCATGTTCCATGTCTATCATACTTGGTCCAGCGTCCTTACTCCATCTGAAACTACTTCTTTCTTCAATGTTATGTCCCATCATAGTGCACAAGTTCCTGAAAAAAAAAAAAAACACGCACACAAATAGTCCTGAAAACAGAGATAATTAGTGTGTTTTGAATTAGTTCTCACGTTCTCATCTTCATTCATTAACATTTCCTCGACACTTCAACTAAAATTATTGATTCTTCAACATAATGATTATGGTATCTTCACCAAGTGAATTTTACAAATTGATTTGTACAGCAAGAATTACTTGCAAACACTTTCTTTCAGTGATAAACTTTGTAGCGTACATGTGAAATAAAAATATTTCCTGGTTGCACTTGTATATTGATCAACATTGTACGTGGTATAATAATTATCAATCTATTGCAATCTATTTGATGAATTTGGAATGAGAAGCATACAACGAGATACTTTGTATCGTTTAATAATTACCTGTACCTTGGGCAGAAAGTGCTCATACTCAAGCAATATACTTGATATAATGTTAATTTAAAATAACAAAAGAAGAATGTTTTTAATATATGTAAAGAAATATGCATTATTGTATAATTCGTTGCTATGTAGTTGTTTATAGTTACCTAATCAACATGTATGTTTGCAAGACAGTTTGAGTGAAAATACGTTAAAAGAGTATCAACTAATAAACCATTTAATACCGATCATCGACTTGTAATTTCGATAGAAAAGGTGAGAATAATAGTGTATATAATTATTGAAGATATTTTTATGTGTAAACAATTACTACCACTCAAGATTTACTTATATCATTAGCCGAACCAGGTTGACGACTACCTTTGGTGAGTCGTTGTAAAATTTTTGGTTTACCTCACCCGGGAACTTTGTAAATTCATATCCTGAAGTACAAAGTAAGGGGGAATTTACTTCAGTAAGAAGGTTCATGACTACGAACTTTACTATACTTAGAAGTGGTAAAATAATCACAAGAAAAATGATGATCGGTGAGGTAATGGAGAAAGAAACTGGTGACAGTAGTAACGAAGAACAAAGTACAGCTCCTGTTGTACCTGAAGTGTTGACCTTTGAAGACAAAATCTTAATGGCTCTACAGCGACAAGAACAAAATCTGGCTCAGATGTCCAATGAACTAAAACAGACGATGGAGCGGAAATCCGAAGAATCCAGCAAACAGTATGAGGAATTAAAACAGACGATGGAGCGGAAATCCGAAGAATCCAGCAAACAGTATGAGGAATTAAAACAGACGGTGGAGCGAAAATCCGAGGAATCCGGCAAACAGTATCAGGAATTAAGTAAACGATTGGAGCAGACATCCGAAGAGACGAAACAATCTATTATCCAGGCGATGAGTGACATCACCTCACAGTTCGATGAAAAGCTTAGAAGGGTATCTGAAGATTGCCAGGATAATTACAACCATGTTATTCAAGAGGTCAATGGTGTAAAAAAGGATTTGGAAGTAATAGAATCTTCTGTACGGCAACAAAAGATTCAGGTCACGGATAATTCTACCAAAATACGTGCGAATACTCAGTTGATATCTGCATTACAAGAGGAAATCAGGATGCTACAGATTAAGGACAACGCATACCACAACAACATGGTTAATGATCATTTGGAGTTCCCTTGTTCACAGGAGATGACCTCACATTCACCCGTAGCAGATCAATGTGGACCTCACATTATCTCATCTTCTAGTAATCCATCCGATGAGGACATTATTTTGGAAGGAATCCATCCAAGGAATACAGATGGGCGGAAAAGAGACGGTGGAACTACACATCACGCAGTAGGTAGGAATTGTCACTCAACACGAACACGGAAAGATGAAAGAAAGGTAAAGTTAAGTGTAAAGATGAGTGAAATACGTGCTATGAGTAAGTTCAGTGGTAAATGTAACGAAAATGCTACTTCTTTCCTAGAAAAATTTCAGGATGAGTGCAATATAATGTGTATAGATAAATCGCAATATATGAAACTAATCCCTCATTTATTACTCCCACCATGTTCTTTATGGTTTAACGCAGTACGAGATCACGTCAATACATATGAGGAATTTAAAGCTGCGCTGATTGCAAATTACGAAAATGACTTTTTGCTTGCAAACAGAGATGCCACGATTAGAAATCAACCTTTCAATCCTCGTTTGCACAAATCTGTTGTTGATTTTGTTGTAAATACCTATAACGAATTAAAAGTCGTAAATCCGTTGCAATCGGAATCTAGAGTAATTGCATCAATTCGAAATTTGCTACCGTTTAAACTACAACAGATCCTGTTTTCTACCCAGTGTATGAGTTTTAATCACTTATTAATGATTGTACAATGTTATGAAACTCAATACCACGCTCAGAATCATCAAGCAGGAGTAGGCAAAATTAAAAACAATTCAGATCACTTTGTACCTGTTCGTAATCTAAATATCCGTAATGCGAACGATACGGAACACAACCTAAATCGAGTGAATTTAAGCAATCCGAACGAGCAAAATAGGCAAAGATATGATAGGAATCCACCTAACCTAACCAACCGTGACAATAATTATGTCAGATCACTTAATCGAAGTAGACACAAAAACAGTCGAAATACATGGCGAAATTCTAGAAATGTTATAAATCCTATGTATAGACATAATCGTAGTTCAAGAGATGTCACTTCGTATCAAAATCAAGATAATGACGCAATTCATGTACAAAATAATGCGGAACCTAATCACGATTGTGCAGTACAATGTACTTTATTAGAATCATATGCAAGTACGAATGTAAACTGACTGCAATTGATGAAGTAAGAGTTAAACCCATATCAGCTACTGATTCTTATGAATATGTTTGTGTAAAAATAGATTTATTTTCTTCCTTTTGTTCGTCCGAACATAGGTTACGTTTAATTTTTGATTTTTACTTAATTTAATTTTCTTTAATTCTCATTTACCAATGATAATTTTCAAATGATTTTAATTCTCTCTTGTTAATGTGAAGAATTATAATTCGATTTATAATTGATTAAAAGCAAAGGTTATTTATATTATAGGTATTTGTGTTGAGAATTTGTTGTCAAAGATTATGTTAAGAATAAGGTTCATTCTATTAAGCTATTTATTCGACGACTATCTTTATGCGCTACTTTATATGTTACCCGAATAAGATTCTTCTATATTCTGATGCCTTATGGATACAATGTATATTTTGAAACATCAGCTAATGTTGTTATTATATAATGCGCCCTGGAGAGATCAAATATTATTTTCTTAACATCACCGTTTTAATAATGATTGAAACTGCTAATCATTGTGGTTTATGTTTTAAAAGGTAATTTGTCTCTTACGATTTTTAGCTTCGCACCCTTCATTAATTATATTATTAAGCGACGACGTTTTTGTAATAAAAGATAAATGATAATGGAATAAAAAAAATATTATAAATGTATTTATATATATGAAGCTTAATGAAGATATATATATATACGAGGGGCGACCAAAATGTAAAGGACATAAGTAATGTAACATCATTATTGTAAACGGACCAGTGGTTCTTAAATAAAAAAGCCCAGCTCGTTTGTAACTTTTATATTCAGTCCCATCGTCGGGCGACATTTTTATACAACGAGATACTTTGTATCGTTTAATAATTACCTGTACCTTGGGCAGAAAGTGCTCATACTCAAGCAATATACTTGATATAATGTTAATTTAAAATAACAAAAGAAGAATGTTTTTAATATATGTAAAGAAATATGCATTATTGTATAATTCGTTGCTATGTAGTTGTTTATAGTTACCTAATCAACATGTATGTTTGCAAGACAGTTTGAGTGAAAATACGTTAAAAGAGTATCAACTAATAAACCATTTAATACCGATCATCGACTTGTAATTTCGATAGAAAAGGTGAGAATAATAGTGTATATAATTATTGAAGATATTTTTATGTGTAAACAATTACTACCACTCAAGATTTACTTATATCATTAGCCGAACCAGGTTGACGACTACCTTTGGTGAGTCGTTATAAGCATGAATATCTATCGAACGGTTTCATCAATTTTGACCAAAGAAATGTAAGACAAAGATTAATGAAATTGGAATATTGTTTGACGAAATTTGACCAATCTAGTCTATGACATACAGGTATCTGCCGAACTACCCAGTAAAGCATAACCAATGAAGGATAAGGATTTTCTGTTAGATTATTTTCCGAATTTCTGTCAAAGAAATCTTGGTAATCTTTATATAATAATAATAATAATAATAATAATAATAATAATAATAATAATAATAATAATAATAATAATAATAATAATAATAATAACTGCAGATCCGTCCCGTCGATTCGATAGAACAATAATGTAGGTACGAATTCCACACCCAACATGAGTAAATCATTTGTAACAAATTTGACTTTTCCACATCAATGATAGTGACATCCAACTATGAGTGCACTTTACATCACTAACAGTACACAGTGGTAAAAATGTCTTAAAGGTGTTGGTTCATTATCTCGAAATATTTTGGATGTCAATAATGAATTAGAAATAGTAAACTTGTTACTCGTTCTGAAGGGTCTAATTCTTGTTTTCTATGCCACGGGGTGTTACTTTCTCCATCCAAGAGACGTTTCTGATTTACTGTGCCAACTAAAATTAATGGCAATCATTCGAAAATTTGATAATTACTATATCTACATAGATTCATTTGATATATTTTAACAGTATTTGGTTTGTATTGTAGGGGTAATGATAGTAAACGCACAACAATTCACTTTTCATAAGAATTAAATGTTTAATTCATATAAATGAAATATTATAGTAAACTTTATTAAATGCAGGACTTCCTCAATTTAACTTTTACTTTTAAAAAAATATTTAGGTGGTTTCTTACGTTATTTGACTGTGTAACTTATTTTAAAGTTTTCGTAAAAGATAGCAAAATAAACAGTAAAAGAGATGGCTTGCACTGTATGTCAAATATAACATACAGCATCGAAATTACGGGAATAAGGTAACATTGGAACAATATTAAGACTGCCACTTTTTGAATTAGATCTCAAAAGGCGAGTGAGCCACAAAAATAAATAAATATATAAATAAAATAAATGAATAGGCTATATGGATAAAAATGAATAACAAAATTATTGCGGGAAAAAAGTAAAAAAAAAACGCTAGGTCAGGCCCACAGTATTATCAATGCATAACAAAGTCTGTATGATGAGACGACCAGGGCCCAACAATCTTCAAGCGTTATACAGTGTGTCCCGGAAATTCGTATACTCCTATACCTTTCTCGTTTTTTACTAGTATAATTTAGTAATGAACTTATGGTTAGCTATCGAAAGAATTCGCATGTACTCCATCACGTGGGGCACCTCCAGGTTCTTAGTGATATTGTTTATTCAAGATTGAAAATGTGATCGTAGGGAAAGCAGGAAATCTGTGTCCTTTTTGTCGGTGGAGACTTATTAAACCGTTCCCTAAAGTGTTTTCAAGCGATGGTAATTGTTTCTCCATTCCCAATTGTCTGTGGGTTGAGAGGACATTCGTGAACCCACAGACTCGTGACTAATCTCTCTTCAACACAAAATGAATTTATGTCTGCCGTTTACAGAATAATTGAGTGAGAGGAAGTCAGACCACCAACAATGGAACAATAATAACAATACCAACAATATCAGCTACATCAATATCAACATGAGAAAACATTACATTAATAATCAATATTAACATTAATATTATTAATATTAGTAGTAAACATAATATGATATGCTAATAACAAACTAGTAAGGCATAGGGCTTTACAGACATGCTGTACACTATTAACTAAGTAACTAACTCTATGGCTTATCGAATCCGGAGGTTCAATGCCACGTTCACAACAGCTCTCCACTGACTTCTATCCTTACTCAACTGGATCCAGTTTCTACTTTGTTTTCCTATTTCTGCGAGATCCATCTTAATATTGCCTTCCCATCTGCGCATAAGTCTTCCATTTAAGACTTTGAAAGCGTTCCTACTTTCTTCCATTCTGGCTACATGACCTGCGCACCTGAGCCTCTTAGACTTGATGACCCTAACAATGTTGGGTAAACTGTATAAATTATGTAATTCCTCGATATGAAGTTTCCGCTATTCCCCATTCCCGTTCCTCTTGGGTCCGAATATTCGTCTCAGGATCTTGTTCTCAGATACTTTCGGTCTATGTTCTTCTCTCGGTAAGCGACCATGCTCTTCCCTCACAGTAGGTGGCCATATTTCGTAACCATACAGAACAACAGGCATGATTATCGTTTTATATATTTTAAGTTTCAAATTCCTCGATAGGATTCGCGACGACAAGTGATTTTGAGCTGAATAATAATACGAATTTCCTTCTTTTAGTCGACGTTTAATTTCTTCGTGAATATTCTTTTCATCTGTTAATATTGATTCCAGATATTTGAAAGTATCCACTTTTATCAAAAGTATTATTCGATATTTTAACGCATCCATAATTTGCCGTATTATGATCCCGACGAACTTCCATGTATTTAGTTTTCACTGCATTTTTTCTAAACCCATGTCTCTGAAAGCGTTTAATAAGACCTCTGAATTCCTTTATCTATTGTTCTCCTATCATCTATCATCCCCTATTACACTATTAATGAACACTAATTAGGCCTATATGTAACATATACATCATTATTACGAGTGTACGTGTCACCATTGGGATAAGAAGAACAATAAGAAGATACAATTTGCCACTTAACAGGCACTTCATATATATGATGGGTGCACCTCGTTTGCGCACAGTTTTCTCCCAAAGATCTACGATAATCTGTAGTTGATTGACAGCTGATCGAGAAGTATAAAATCGTGGTTTTGCGCACAGTTTTTAAATGCGACGTTGCCAAATCTCAATATAATCATGCTTAAGCAAATCATGCAGTTGCGCACAGTTTTAATACTTTAGAGAATAAGGGTAAAAACGAAACGAAAGAAATGTTCAATTCTGCTGTTCAATGTTTATTATATTCAATTCTGCTGTATGGTACATTTTTTACAACTTTGGTCCTTGAAATTTGTGTCCTACAACTTTAAGATATTTCATTCTCGAAACTTCGCTGTGTGTGGAGTTTTGAAAGTACCTGTATAATTTCATGATTTGTTCCATCCTTTGAATTTATTCTTTCCTTTGTGGTTTTGAATCACCTTTCCATACCGAAGCGATCTTCAAACGTGTTTCGTGCTGTATTTCAAGTAACACTGATTCTACCTTATGGGCATCAGGTGCACTAGAATAGAACTGGCTGTTGTAGTGACGGTGGAAAGATTCTGGTCCATTTGTTGTCCTAGGTGCTGGAGATGGTTTACAAGCCCACATTACTGGAGGGTACCTGAAAAGAAAAGGTAATCATGAATACCATATCCTATCACCGTTTAATTTTTTTATCTTGAAATAATATCTTGATTTCCAGAACTGCTATAAAGTAGAAACTAATTTTCAGACCTCATTTCATATAATACTTTATTATTTATGTGCGCTATTTCTATATTCATGGCTTTAATTTCTCAAACGAGAATGCTTCTAGCCTATATACTAGACAGTTTTTAATTATTTTGGCTGGAGACCCTCTACCTCTTTAATTTTGATATTTATCATTCTTTAATAGTTCAAACTAAGTTAAATGTTTTTTCCCAGATCGGGACGGGTGTAAGCCACAGGGTTGTTATTGCCCCCAAAATTCATTATATCTTTTACATTTATCAAACCAGAATATTACCTGCAATTATCTTCGATGTAGTTGTTCAGCACATAATCTGAAAATCTAAATCCTTTGGTGTCAGGTGCCACCGAAATCATTAGCAAAGGCATCTGGTACTTGCTCTGGAGATAAATACGTGAGTCCAAAAAATGTTTTAGCGAAGAACCTAAAAAGCATAGAAATTAAATTGAGTTCAACATTGTTGACTTTTATATGGATAGTTCACAACTTAAATTTCCTAGAGTAGTCTTGCCTAGAGTAGTAGCCACAAATTCATTTTTAGAAGACATAATCTAATGTCATGATAGTAGAGTTATTTCAAAAGTCCACAGCTTAAAGAAGTAACTATAAAACCGAAAAGAAAAGTAACTAAGGCACAAATCATAATGGTACATACCTAATTGTGACTTTGAATCTAAATAGGCACTACGGAGATCGCTATCACTTTGTATCTTTCGCTACCATGCTTGACCTAGGTGGAACCTGCAACAACGAATATCACAGCCACGTTTACAGTTTTCTCTCAACAAATGCCTGTTAACATTTTCAATACTCCCTTGATGATTATGCTCCACTCCCTTCTGTAATACCCTGCTTTCAGTACCATCAACTTCAATTGTAGCCAAGCATGTTTTCAAGGTACATCTGGAAAATTAATGGTTTGGTGTAAGTAATCAATCATTAGTAGATGGAGCAATAGTGAGCAGGTGCCTCACCAAAAAGTCTATAGATTAACTCTGCTACTTTTGTATGAAAATGTATTCAAAACCGAAAATGTTCGAAATCTTAGAGTATTAAGTTAGTTTACATCCACTGCTTCATTACCTTACTTTAGCCAGTGGAGAGGCACAGTAAGCTACGTTTAAACTCAAGGATTATAAACGTCAACATAGTCTGTAGAAATTAAAATTGTTCAGAAAGCAATTTGAGAAGAACAAAAGTTTCTGCTCTCTCTCACCAATTTAGTAAGTCTATTTTAACTTACCTCCATATTGATCCTTCTCTTCCTTCACGGAAACTACGATATTTATAACATCCCATTATTATGCATGGTGCGCCTTTCTACTTAGTTGATATCTCGAAGTCCATACTGTCGTCTCAGTTTCAACAGATTACAATTATTCTCAGTATCCTCCAGTATATATATTCATATCTGGTAGTTAACAAGTTCCAGAGACACAGCAAGTGGTTCCTGATTGGTTACCGCCAGCCAATCCCGTGACAGCTACCCAAAGAGAACTACAAGAACGAACTTTTAATTAACGAGCTACTGCCAAGTGAAAGTCGTTAATTAAAAGTTCATTTTTGTAGTTCTCTTTTGGAAGTTGTCACGGGATTGGCTACCAATCAGGAACCACTTGCTGTCTCGCTATGTATTCTGTTAGATAAGTGAGTTAGTGTGTTTGAAGAAGCCAAGAAAGTAAGGTAGTTGGAGTTACTTAGGTAATTTAATAAATTAGTTTATTTCATTTAATCAAATGAGTCCTGTCTTGTTTTGCAAAAAAAAAAAAAAAAAAAAAAAAAAACTACAAAATATATTGTATATTAAGATGAAAGAATGAATTGGCAACGTTGCATACCATTTTGTGCGCAAAAGCATTAAAATGATTATTTGTTTTGCTTCTTATCTGCATGGAATGATAAGCTGGAAGAAAGTGTGCGCAAAAGCATTGCACCCATATATGATGCGTTCAGAATGTATGAGAACCAGGTCTAATTACTAAAATTGTAAGAAAAAGAGACACAAAATATGTGTAGTGCGGTTTAGTACATGAAAAGTTAATACTATTCATATATTTACATTATAAGAGGTATTCACAACATCTGAACACGAGTTTTTAAGTGATGAAAGGACCTTCATACAGAGATTTTAGAGATGAAAATGACCCGAAGTGGAGGTGATTACCTTGTGCACTGAACGCGACACATACACAAATAAATAAACATTTTGGTTTAGCAAAATAGAAACTCTTTAGTTACTATTGGCAATCAACTACATACTTTTTTAAGAGCCATACACTCGTTTTTCTCGATTTTGTGGAAAACTACGCACGAAAATCCGCCGTTAACCATTTCATTTTGTTCAAGTCGAGGTCTTTTATCGATTCATGTACAGGGTGTTCCAAAAAACGCCGACAATGTTTGGGAGGTAATTCTGACACCAAGATAAGGCAAAAAGTACAGACCAACCTTGGTGCATAAATGTTTCCTTTCGGAGTTATAGACTGCCGAAAACATGGAAAAATTAACTTGAACGATCCATTGCTCGAATACCGTAGTCGGGTGAAGACTTCATTTAGGATCTAATATGTGCCCCATCCAAATATCCATGTTTCAGAATCCTGCGATACTTCCGCAACAATTTTTATATAGGTAGTTGGTGAATACTTCAAATTATATTCCCGTAGCCAAACTCCCTCTACAAAAATTGTTGCGTGAGTACCTTATAATTCAGAGACATATTTTTGGATAGTGCACATATTAGTTGCTGAGTGAAATCTTGGCCCGACTACGGTAGGCCCCATAGTTTTGGAGGTATAGATCTTTATTTTTTTTAATGTTTTCGGCACCCTATAACTCCGAAAGGAAGCATTTGTGCACCCAGGTTGGTCTATACCTTTTGTCTTATCTTGGTGTCAGCAATCACCTCCCAAATGTTGTCGGTATTGTTTTGAAACACCCTGTATATCCCTCAACTTTGTATATACAATATTATACTTAAATAAATTTAAAGTTGATAATAATTTTGGGCTATATCTAATTAACCAAACTGTATACTGTTGTATTGTTAGTGTTGTAATGAAAAGGTTGATAAAAGTCTACATGTTCGTTATTATCAGTTCTATCTCGATAGGTGGCGTGGTTACCGTACAGCATTATTTTTTTAGGTTTTCAAGAAAAGTTTGTTTTTCCTCTATTTTCTCAAATACTGCGCATATGAATTTACACTGAAGGATATCACTTCGTTCAGTTCAGTGAGATGTTTCGATTGACAAATGCTTCGTTATTTCACATTTCTTTTCCGTTATACGAAAAATAATTTTGTAGAATTAATTACCATTTTAATAAAAGAAATTTTTTCAAAAGTTATTTAAAATTAATGTTAATTGTGCTTCTGTTTTGGGCAGCCATTTAGCTAGGTGGGAACAGCAGTTTTTGAAAGATTTTAGTACTTAACCATTTAAATTCTTCTAAAATAAAACTTTTAATATACTATAGAAAGGAAGCAATAAAATTGCCGGCGTTACAAGCCACCTTATAGTCTATATACTGTACGCATATATAACACTTTACTCAATGCTCCCAAAAAGGACTTGCTTAACAACCATTACCTTCGTGGTTATGTTAGTTCTGTGAGTAAAAGTGCACTCTGTACAAGGAATATATAACGAGATAATAATAACACATATTGACTGTAGACATTTCTTTCGTTCAGAGGGTGTAGTACTCCATAAACTGCAGGTAATTTATAGACTCAACACTTTTTTTAAAAAAGTACAGTTAGACATTTACTATATACCGTTACCTCAAAATATAGATAGTAGAGAAAGCATTCTGTTTGTGTTGAGTTATATTATAGGTATTGCTCTTAAATGCCTTTCAAAGTTTGAAGGAAAGAACTTTCTCAACAATGTCAATCAAACTACACCCTTGTTATTCACTGTATCTATCAACAAGAGAAGGTAAAAATTATCGTTCCTTTGTATCAAAGAATAGAAAGGTATATCCTTGGTCTGGAATAGAGTAGGCATCGCACACAGTTTTGTAAAGTCATTCTCGTTAAAAAGATTTAATAAGGTGAGTTGACAAACGTGCGGTTGCACACTTGCAAAACAAGAACAATTCACAGATGAAAAGTAATTGACTTTTACATGCATGTATGCAGCACACACATAAATACACATATACACGAAAAAAGTTTTAAAAAAGAAAGAAGGAAAGAAAACTGTTCTCAATTTCCGGGCTAAATGATGAAGGACTTTACCCAATAAACAAAAATAGTAAATGATACTTTCCTGTAAACTTCATATACTTCTGTGCATGAGTGGAACATGAAACTTTGGCACCATTTCAGATGGAAAATCTATTTTCTTAGCAGAACTCCTTCTTAATAAAAACGCTAAAATAAAAATCGGGGTTTTCTTTAACCGTAAAATCCATAGCATAGGGCAAACTAAGTGGTTGGTTAGTTGAGTTGGGGTCTAACGTCCTGTTCAGAAGCGAGGATGATATGAGACTCGGATCTACAGCTTAACAGGGATCCAAACTACATCAATTTCTGCCGTGATAGGGCAAATGGATCCATAGAGCTTTCCAAATATGTGGTTGGAAAGTTTCTTTAAAAATCGTTTGCTTTTATTCAGATCTTCCATATTTCCATCTTTTAAAAAAAGTGTTCCTGGGAGTATTTTCGTCCTGGGTTCAAATTCAGGTCACTGATTCAATATGCAAAATGAAGCACAGAGCACCAAACAAGACGAGAAATAATTTTCGTGACGTGATTCGAGAGAAGCCACAGCTCTTCCAATAAAAACATACATTTTCGAGATGAGACACTTTCCGGACACATTTTCGAGAGTAGACAGCTTGCGTATCCCTAATCAGTTTCTTCTTCTTCTTCGTCTTTGTTATTATTATTATTATTATTATTATTATTATTATTATTATTAAGTATTCTGCCTCTTGGCAGGTTTTGGGATTAATGAGGTTATTTTTTATTTTATTTTACTTTTTTAGGTTCGGATCTGGAAATTTTTCCTCTGCGTTTTTCGATCTTCAGCTTCCTCTTTTCCCGATATTTTCTTTTTTTTATTCAAATTATCGATCAGTTCCTTCTTCTTTCTCCTACTCCTTGTTTTCTTTCCATCATTTCCTCTGTGGCAGTATGAAGAAGACAATCTCTTAGCAAGATGTGTCCAATCCAATTGGCCTTTTCACAAAGGATGCTGGATAAGAGCGTCCTCTTCTCTGCTACCGTACTCGTTTCAAAGCATCTCTGTTTATTACTCTCTCCGTCCATTTTATCTTCTCCGTCTTCCTCCAACACCACATTTCGAAGCATTCTAAATATTTCTTCTCTAACTTCCGTAATGTCCAGGTCTCTGAATCATACAATCCCATACTCTATATATCATTAGACCAGTTTCTTTCTTAGTCCAATATTAAGCCTGCTAGTTAAGAGCGACCTTTTCTTGTTGAATGCTTCTTTGGCTACGACAATTAACCTGATTTCCTTGGTGCAGTAAGCGTCTCTCGTCAAAATACTTCCTAAATATTTGAAATGGTCGACCTCTTTAAAGTCTCTTTGTTCTACTCTGACCTGCAAGGGCGTGTTTCTTTCGCTCATGACTTTCGATTTTCAGAAGTTTATTTCCATTCCATATTATTTCCTAATATAAACTATTTTGTCATTCATTTCTTGTATTTCTTGTTCGGTTCTAGCTATAATAATCATGACATCCGCATACGTGAGCTTTTAACAATCTGCCCTCCAACCTTGAAGTCTCCAACTCTCATTAATGCTTCCATCATTAAGCATTTACTATAAATGTTGAATAATTGGGGTGAAATACTACATCCTTGTCTGACTCCTCTTCCAATTTCTACACTATTGGGTTCTCCTTTTCAGAAGTTTGGTCTAATTTACCCGGTCGAAAGTTTAATGCCTATCAATGAAGCACAAACATAACTCTTTCCTTAAGTCAAGAATGTGTTCTGATATAATTCTTACTAACCCAACAGCATGTATGGTGTCTTTACCTGTCCGGAATCCAGATAGATCTTCCTCCAACATCTCTTCTATCTTACTTTTCAACCGCCTGTCCTATATGCGCGCCAGTGTGGGAAATAAGGCTGATGGTTCTGTGATCACTACATTTCTTTGCCTGGTTCTTCTTAGGTAATACAACCATTGTAACATTAAGAACAGCCTATGACCATTCTTAACTCAGGTAGATCTTGAAATTAATACTTTCATTGCATTGTCTCGTAATTCCTTGAACAAATCCGCTGGTATGTCGTTGTCTTCAGTGGTATTCTCCCTTCGCATGTCTTTGATGGTTTTTACTACTTAACTTTTCCACATACTGGGCCATGTTTCTTTATCTCCAGTTCTTCTTCTGCTTCAATCGCAATATCTTTTGGACGGTTCTTCTGGTCATACAGATCCTTTATGTATTCCTCCCAGATTCTAAGGATTCCTTGAGGGTCAGTATCTACGCGATCTTGCTGATCTTCGATTCCAAACGTGAGTATACTTTTTTTTTACGTTCTTTCCCAGATCTTGCTTCCTGATACATCAGACCATATATGCTGCTCCGTTAAGTTTCATTATTTCTTCACATATCTGTTCATGTGTTTCTCTTTGGCTTTGTCAGTTTCTCTTCTCAATTTATTCTTACTTACGCTAAAACAACCTAAAACACTTTATACAAACTTTAATCACACTTGATAACTTCTCGTATTTGTGTTATATATGAATAAAAACTCAATTTTCCACCAGGGGCAAGTGTTTAATTGTATCATTGACTTATCAAAAACGGCAGGATAATTACTGATTTAAGACTGTTTTGCAATCATTTGCAAATAATATTTTATTTCATTTATTTATTTTATTTGAGATTTTATAATTCTCTGTCAAGAATATGACATTTTATATTGTAAGCAATCAGAATGGTTTTATATCGGATTTTGACATTCTTTTCAAATATGTGGGAAGTCCTTTGACAAGAGACTCACTCAAGAGATAAGATCAAGAATTGCTGCAGCCAAAGTGCATTCAACAAGAAAAGATTACTCTTAACTAGTAGGCTTAATATTCTACTAAGGAAGACGCTGGTCAATTCCTATATATGAAGTATTGTTTGGAGGTATGGATATTACGGAAGTTAGAGAAGAAATATTCATAGAGCTACGAAATGCGGTGTTGGAGGAAGATGGAAAAGACAAAATTGACAGGCAGAGTAACAAGCGAAGATATTTTAAAACAGGTAGAGAAGAGGGTCATGAAAGTGTTGGGCCTTATCCTCTTACTGACCATGGGTCCAGTTTATTTGTTTCTAAGCATTAACCAACTAATCGCTTTCAAGTTGAAATACCTATACTCGTATTGTCTTGCCTCGCTTTACTAACACAGAGCATCTGTCTCACGGAGTATTGACGTCAAGCTTCATATGTCGGAGATCAGCGTCCTGCAGATACTATTAACTTTTTAATTTATTTTATTCATCTGCAACAGGGAATATTCTATTCAGCTCTAATATTCTAATGTCTACATAATATACACAGGGCCAGACTTACCACTAGACTTACTAAGCCCGGGCCTAGGGGCGCAATGTTCTTAGGAGCGCACGTTAGGCGAAATCTTAAGAAGAAAAATGCAAAAGTTGAGCAATAATAATAATAATAATGGAAAACACTCAACGAGCCTATTCGTTTCAACCCTTGGTGGTTGAAGTTAAGTGCATTTTTTCGTTCTATTTGCAGTACAAAGTTATTAAAATTTATGACAAAACCCTGAAATAAAGGTATGGATAATTTAAAAAGAATTCTATTGTGAAAGGGATGGCAAACACCTTTCGACTTAGAGGCAGCAAAACATTAAATCCTTTCCTGTACGTGTATATACATTCACGTTACGGAATACAAAGAAGAAACAATAAAAAAAACTAAAAATATAAAAGAATAGAAAAGAAAAGAATATATTCACCTATGTTTGTTAGCTACTGATAGTTAAAAATATATTAATAGTTGGTTAAAAGGTACCCTATCTAAATAACCTGATTTATTACATTTCTTAAAATAAAGATATCTAAGTATTTTCTTTTCTATCATTTCTATTCGAGTACTTGTATATTGGACACCAAATGATAGAGGCATATTCCAGTTTCCTTCGAACCAAAAAAGAAGAAATCTGGTAGGTCACTTATCTGTTCCCTGGGAACCAGCTTTTGTTTCCATCAGGTTAACATAATCATATTAGAGGTAGACTATACACTTGTATAATAATAATAATAATAATAATAATAATAATAATAATAATAATAATAATAATAATAATAATAATAATAATAATAATAATAATAATAATATTGAGCTTGCTTTATTTTAAATGTTTTCCTGCTTATGATATTGTCAACTTTTTAACGAGGTCGTTCTATATGTGTTGGGAAACAAATTTTGCAAGGAAAAAAAATGGATAAGATAATTTAATATGTGCTAAGAAAAAGAACTATTAAAATGTTTTTTTGAGAAAACAACCTTGCCTAAGGGACAAGAGAAACTTCGTAATTATTAGAAATATAATTTAAGTGTAATAAAGAGGAAAGATATAAGGAGGATACAGGCTGGCAAAAAGGAGGACGGAAGCAGTCAAAGAGGAGAGGAAAATTCAGTCATGTGGGTGAGAGGACACCTTACATTCATGTAAGACCTTTTTCTGTTTGTAAAATCTTAGTTGGAGAAGAATCTAAGCCAAGTAAGGTCTCTCGTGTATAATATTTTGTAATTACAAAATTTACTCTATTTCAATGTAATTTTATTGTGTTTTTGCATTTTCAAATAATCTCTCTCAATGTTAATAAAGTTTGCTTACTTAAGTATTCCTCCCGGTTCTTTTACTTACTTCCACAAAAAAGACATAAAAACCAGTATTTTTAAATTGACAACAGTGGATACTCAACACTGCCAATACTATAACATTCTTACTTTTTTATTAATTATATACTTAGGGCATTTTGGAGTTTGAACCTACAAACGCTAAAAATGGTCAAACTTATACTTGACTTTTTTAAAAAATAAGAAGCATTTTAGGGTATTTTCATTGGTTTTCCCTTTTCTAAAAATCATCTCCTCTCTGATTTATTTTGTTGCTACGGTCTTGATTTCCAAAGTCTAGTTCACCTTGCGTTCCGTTCACTGCTCATTCAAGATTTTAAGAATTCTCGAATAGAGTTTATAAAAAGACCTAATTTTGCACAGTAATAGTTGGTATCAATAGCAAGAAATACGTATATAAATAAAGACACCACTGATCGTGTTTCTGACAAATAATGATCAAGCATTTCTTCACTAGCTTGACATCAAGATTTACATTATCACATTCGCTTATAATTAATCAATCATGTAATACGCAAGTGTATTGCTGAGTTGCGTAAGACTTTTCGGAACATTTGTTTCGGGTGTTTTGGGAGTTGAAAAGCTCGGGAGTTCGGGAATTTGTTTCGGGTAACTTGGGAAGGATATGAAAAGTTTTCTTTCATGGAACTCTATTTATGTATTTATTTTAAAAGACATAGCTTTGGAAAAACACAGATTTAGACTCTTCTTTGAGGAATGGGGGGCGCAAGCAGACAGTTCTCTTTCACCGAGCCAATACTTCGTCAACTGCAATATTCACAATTGCTTTGTTACTTCAACAAACTGTCTGTAGATAGTTGGCATGTTCACGCAGATCAACTATGAATCTCATGTGTTAGTATCTAGCTATTTCAGAAGGATGATACATTACATTAGTTATACTAATAAATTGTTTTCTTTCTGTCAATATAAGTTTCTTCTAATTTAGATTCTCTGGAGGTACGATGGCTCAGTGGTAGACAAGGGCGCCGATCCTGGGGGTGTGCCCCCCCAAAGCTCATGTGGGCCCCCTATTGTATTTATGAATGTACAATATTTGACATAATTTGAATGCAATTTGTCTTAAAATCCTCATATATATATACCTTCTCTATCTGAATGGGCCCCCCCAAATTTACAGAGAAATCGACACCCTTGGTGGTAGAGCGCTTACCTCTGGTGCGATGAGTCTGACACGATGACTGTTAGATGGAGTGCTTACCTCTTTTTCGACCCCAAGTCAAATAAGTTTGTGGTGGACAACATTGTTTCCATGGGTTTTCTCAGGGTACTCCCACATCCTCCCAAATTCTCATTCTATCAATTATTCCATCATCATTCACTTGCCTTAATCAACTGTTTCCCTTAGCCTAAAGGGCATATTCGTGAGACGTTAAACAAAGAGTTTGTTTAATTTCGTTTTTAAGTTAAACTTCTTTTCATTGTTCACCTTTCTCTATAGTAAAATAAAATATCCTTTGAAAATTTTCCAGTTATTGATATCAATATGTACTGAGGGCCGTCCCATGTTAGGACAAGTTACGGCATCAGCCCAGATCCCGCGTGTCATGAGGAAAGAGTTAAACCTTTCAGAAAAAAAAAATACCATTTCTAATTCACTCTTCGAATTTAAAATATTAGAGAGTGAGAAACTGAGAATTAGCTAAAAGATTGATTTTAAACACATTACCTTGTCGAAGAAATGATTTTAGTGTAGCTCTCTGCATCTCGGTTACGGATTTGCTTCAGATGACCTTCCAGGGCACAAACTGGACAGATGTGTTACATCATTTTCACAAACAACCCTTCATAATATCTCCATGGTTCTGATTCTTCCTAGGTTGGCAACAGCTAGGGACAATGCAATAAGATGAAGGTTGGCTCGATAGGGCCTGGGTCACTCGTTTTTTTCTCCACGTCCACATCTTGGCCCCTTCTTCTGCTTCGATGAACTTGGCAGTCGCTTCTCTTGCTACCTCTCTCTAAAACCTCGGACCTTTCCTCTCGTCGTTCCAACGTACTCACTTCATCCAAAGTCAAAATCCTCCCGGAACAAACGTCTTCCATGATCTTCATTTAGATGGAAGTGCCACATAATTGTGATCATAACTATCCTATGACGAAGAGGTGACGCGTGAGAAATGCGGTAAAAGAAACTTTGTAAATTGTTTTTTCAGCTTGCTACAGAAATTACTGAGAAATGATTCCGTTATGTAGACAGCTGATGACAATGAAGTGTTTCCAAAGTAACGAAATCGTAGATTTATGGTCTCTAAGAGATGATGAACAATAATTTTCTAAGTAGTTTTATAACTGCATACTATTAGTATCACGAAGCGTGTTCATAGTGAAATATCACTATCATTTGTATGAAGAAAAGACAAGAGTTGACGCAAAATAATTGATTTATTTTGGATATAGATTTCTCACGTACAACATTGACCTCACAATTTACTTTCGCTGCAGGCTCCGCAGGCAACCCTCTGTTTACTAATCGGGCTTAAAGCAAAATCAGGAAATCAAGAAAACGTAATTTATTGTAGTTCGTTAAAAAATACAATAATATTAATTATATTGTTTGAATAAAAATTTCAATCACATAAAACTGGTTTAAAATAGGCTTTGCAAACGTTCATAAGCTACCCGGTGGTTATCCAGCTTAGCGTACCCGCCTTCGGTGCGGACGACCGCACTTAGAAAATAATATAGGTGGCGTACTTAAAAAGATAGGTTACATGAGTAATTCCTGTAGTTTTTGAACTTAACGTACAGCAGACGTATAACTGAAAACGCACGTTTTATAATACTTTCTGTATAAGTGTTCCATCTGTATGTACTTTCCGTGTGAAACAATATAGGCGGTCAGGATCTCACATACGAATGGACGTATATAACATACAGCTGAGGAATGTAACATACGTATATGCGTGTGATATACGGAAAACTGTTAGATGTCAGACATCCTGCAACGGCATGATGTAACATCCAAGGGCAGTGCCTATGTAGCATACGGATAACGTATGCTCCGTACTGATTTGTGTAGTAAGCAAGAGAATAATGTATATTTGTACAATATACCGCTGTCCGGAGGACGGATTTTTCTCAGTGCAAGGTTCGATATCAGGTCAGAGTTCATGTAGCCGGATCCCAACGTTAAGTTGTAGGTGCACGCTTCATACAGCCTCAATGCTGAAAGAAATGTTAAATTCTAAATCAATCAGTAATTGTTAATGGCACCTGAAAAGACATCAATATTAAATTGATCAGGTTCTAAACATTTCTTAAGTGTAAGCGAACAATATTTTGGCGCTCTCACCTACATGATAATAGAAGAGTAGAAAGTTGTAATGGACAAAAATTCTTCAAACAATTGTTACAATTGCAAATTTCTTCAATGTCTGTAGTCCCCCAGTGAATATTAACGAAAAATGGCGACATTATAACTAATTGACTGTGGATGAATACTGAACAAAGTTCCAATTTTGAAATATTTAAGAGCATCTTTTTATTAAATAAGCACAATACACACAAGGCTGAATTTAGGCATGGGCCACATGTGTCCGGGACCAGGGCGTCAAACTTTGAGGGAGGATTTTTAAAACAAAATATTTTTAAAAACGACAAAACTATTTAAAATACATATTTCACCAACGACTCAGTAAAATAAGCAAAAGCCATTTTTTAATAGTTGTGACTACGATAATATTGTAGCATATTAGTCGTAGCAAATACTGTCATAAGTCAGTTGGTTATTATGGTGATTTGACCAGTTGTTGGTGGGTCTGCTGAAAAGGGTGGCAGTAGGCAGCTCGATACTCGTACTTACACAAATTGACGTGTATTTATTTATTTATTTATTTATTCAACACCAGATACAGCGCGGAAGCCATTTTACACTGGATATATGACAACAAGGGAAAGAAATAGGGAAAATCCCAGTTAGGATGATCGGCGGTACCGATCGAATCCACGACCTTCCGAATGTGAACCCAATGCTCTATCAATAGAGTTATTTCGCGGGTTTGAAGCAGTATGAACTACATTAGCACCATTTTTGCAAAAGCAATAGCTTCAACAGAGATTTTGAGGCAATTGCAAAGACTCTCAAGTATATGATTCTCAACCAAGATGAAAATAAAAAAGCAAAGACCAAAGCTAGAGGTTTTGAAGAAAACTTGTCTCTTCTGAAATTTCGTTTATGGCAGTCTTATGGGGAGACATTCTCAGTAGATTCAATTCTGTGAATGAAAACGTACAATCCCATAATATGACTGCAGCTACAGTTGTGAGTCTGTACACATCTCTCATTACATTTGTAGATGAACTGAAAGCAATGTTTAAGTTCTATAAGATGGTTGGTGAGAAAAAAAAAAACTAGGCTGTCCAGACTGTTCTTGAAACTAATGGTGAATGCATAGGGAACAAGCCTAAAATATTAAGAAAAAGAAAGAAATTCTTTGATGAATCGCAATCATCTGAACCAGAAGAGGAAAAGGAGATAGAAAACCCACATAATCTCTTCGAGAAATCTTCGTTGTGGTCACTGACAAGCTTCATTCCGAATTAAACAAAGAGAATCGCAGTCTACAATGAATTTCTCAGCAGATTTCCCTTCTTAATAAATCTATCCAATTTGGGTCCCGAAGAAATCCGACTTCTCTGCAGGAAGTGTGTGCAGCTGACATCGAGGATCTTCGTTTGTTATTGAGTGTCTTCATTTAAAAGGACTTTTAGCTCGAGAGAAGTTGGGAAGTGCTTTAAAATGTCACTATCGCGACTTAACCGATTTCTCATGCCGAAAAATTTTCAGGACTTATATCCTAACATAAATATTTGCCTTAAAGTGTTTTTGTGTACACCAGATACTAACTGTGCGGTGGAAAGATCATTTTCCACACTGTCAAGAATCAAAAACGATTTGAGATCTACTCTTACTCAAAAGAGACTGTCTCATCTAGCTGTTTTAGCCATCGAAAATGACTTGACTGTTAAACTTGATTTAGATTATGTTATTAATAATTTTGCCGATGTCAAAACAAGACCTAAACAGTTTTGATACACAACAGTTTTAGAAACGACATTTTGTAAATTTTTAGGTACAAGAATACGTATAACTCTTTATATCATTTAAGATTGTTCTATAGTTTGCCATCTCTTACACCGTCTAAAATTGAATTGGTTAGGCAGAAGTCAGGATTTAATGAATCTACTCCAAATGCTGGCAAGATCTAGGAATTAAAATATATTACATAAAATGAGTTATAAGAAATAAGAACAGTAATAACTAGTACTAGTAATAATTATAATTTAGTAACAAACGTAAAAGTAATATTTTAAGAAGTGGATTCAGGAGATTGGAAGTTTTGGAGAGCGATGCAATTCGTGTGGTTAGGGACAGCAATTTCACTAGGGCACATGGGCGCAAAACATGGAAATCCGGCCCTGAATACACAACTAAGATACAATATATTTTGACAAGTACAATTTAAACATAGAAGTCGAAACAGAATAAAACTCATGCGCTTCAATTCTAGCAGTAACACAGGTTTGATTTCGGCAAGAAAGAGATGCTCTTATGCATAATTATAAGCACATTTACATAGACATAGCATTTTCTAGTGACACAGTTATAGTAATTGGCCTAATTTCTTGCAAATAATTTTGTGAAAAGTCCATGATATAAAGACACTGTTCTGGCTTTCAATTTGCCAAAATCTCTTATTATTGCATCCGTATCCATGTCATTTTTAATCGCCATCGAAGCTAGTCCATTTAATCGTTCTTGAAATATAGTTGATCTCAAATAATTCTTTATTAATTTTAACTGAACTTCTTTAATACACAACAAATGACAAAAGTGTGTGCTTTAATCGATATTTAATTTGTGTCAGGCCACCACTATCGGTGCATCCCTGAACACAAGAAACTAATAATTGAAACCCTACTTTGCACTATGCCTATTACCAAATGTTTAAAAATATCGCTCCATCTAAATTTGATACGAGAGAATGGATTGATAATGATTGTTACACTGTTATAATACAACGACCACGTGTATACGCTGCTGTGATTGACAGTAAGAGTTCTAAAAGGAATGTATTACATATAATCTTAATGACCTTTTGATTACAGTTACCTTTTCGAGTTATATACGCATATACTACGGGAAAACTAATTGTATTCAAACAAATATTGAAATACATTAAATTTAACTCAGATCCATAACCGAAGACGCCATATCCATTTCATTCCAATTTAAAAATTAAATTACTGCAATCAAGTAAAATAACCTTGTAGTTTCAAAAGTTTATCGACTTGCAAATGCTTCGTTAATAGTAACTAGTATTGACAACTCCCTCACCTCAACACTAGTTTGATTATTACAGAAGTCGAAATAAACTTTTTTTTAGATACTTCTCTTGCCTCTCATCTTCTTTCAAGTTTCATATCTTTCTTTTCCAATAAAATGCTCACCTTGTTTTTTTTTCTGTTGACCGTTATTATTACATGAAAAACAAAGTACTATTGGCAAGTGAAAACACACATCATTATAATAAGAGGAACGAAACGATTCAGGATAGAAACGACAATGTTGACGAATGACAAGTGGACTAATAGACATTAGCAAGCATTAAGCACTGTGCAGTGATTATGACCCACTGATATTAGGAACTTACCGGTAAGTTAATATTTCCCTAAGAAATGATCAAAAATTCTATTTGTACTGTCCACCTTTTCTTAGTATTCACCCCCTTCCTTAACCAATAAACAACAAAAGCCTCTTCGCTTGAACTTCGATAATGTGCATTTCATTTACGCTGACCTTTCTTAACCCTTAACTGTGGTAATTGAATCGAAGAACTATGCGGGGACACTATTTATGACAAGGCAGAGTACCTTTGAAGACCTGCGATAATGACACCCAATTCATAAGCAACACGTGCAGTTGACTTTCTTTTGTTTGTTGATCCATTCCCATTTCAAATACATATTTGGCTATGATATTCTCTAGCAAGATCGCGAAAGGGTTGTTGGAAGAGAAATTAAGAGTCTGTTATATTTGAATTTTGAATGTGGTAAGATTATGGAAAGAATGCCGCTGTCTTTAGTTGTACTGCCGTAGTACATAATATAACGTGTGTTGAAAAGCTAAATGTCCTTACATTTTATCTCATATTCGTAAAATCTCCATTTTTCCCACTTAAAGAAAAAAAAAACTTTCCTAAATCTCCCTGCGCCACGAGAAACTTTTCTCAAACTAGCATCACTTGGGAATGTGGCATTGGCGCCAGCTGTTGTACGAGTCCATTTTAATTCTAAAAGGGTGTTTTACAGCCATCCATACAAAGTACCGACGTTGTTGTCCTTTTGATGTATTTTATCTGTATCTCAGTCTGTACAATATTTATTTGAAGCTGTTTGGAAAATTTTTCATCATAACACTTTTTCTAATAAATATTCACATTTAAAACACAAAATTAATTTTCCAGTTTGGCGCCCTCTTCACCTGGCGCTCCTATGAACGCGTAGTTCGCAGGATTCA
The DNA here is from genome assembly GCF_964235325.1 of Thermobia domestica. Classification (NCBI taxonomy): domain Eukaryota; kingdom Metazoa; phylum Arthropoda; class Insecta; order Zygentoma; family Lepismatidae; genus Thermobia; species Thermobia domestica. The sequence continues at coordinate 193,436,329 of NC_137454.1, forward strand.
AGATTCGGACCTGAAATTGATACTAATTACGTGGTTAAGTTACATAAATCTTAATACAGGTAAACTTATCATAATCTTTTTACAGGTAAACTTTGCAATGCACTAGTTCTCTATGTCACACAATGAAAGAAATTGATTCTTCATGTTCTAGTTGATGCTGTTTTGATATAATTCATGTCACCTTGTATTTCCTTTTTAAATACAACTCTTAAGGGCTTTACTAATAGCATTTTTTTCTGTACGATTTTACGTTATAATTGGAATCACATCATTTTATGGATGTAATGTCACTTTGACCTAGCGATTGAACTCTATGTCGCCGAGCCATAATAGATAACCGACCACAAATGATGAATCTATATATGGCTAAAACATCGTAAAATGTAAGAGAATTAACCTACATGAGAGAGAGAGAGTACTTTTTAACCAGTTTCTGTATAAGGAATGTCCATTGCCTCCTTGTTGCTTTTGCTACCATTGATGGAGTCGGTACATCTGGTGTTTTACGATTCATAAAAACTCAAGATGGGTGATTTCTCTCACACGGCTCTTCTTGTGCTGGTTCATGCACATAAATATTCGTCTCCAGTGAACACAAACTCTCTCTCTCTCTCTCTTGCTTTCGTGGGAGTCTTCATCTCAGCTGGTTAAGTGCTTCCTCTTGCGCTGTAATTTCGTTGCAAGTACAGGCACACGCGCGGTGCCCAAGTGCACCTGCTCTGAGTTATAAGTGTAAATTTATTATCATCGTGGGTTAAGATGAGAAAGGAGAGATTTGCATAATGAAAACTGTTACAAACGCATGAAGTCACACGTGTTATAAGCGCTGTTTCCCAGGTGTTTAGTTAAATTAAAGTGTTCTATTATTTCTATGGAGTTCTAGCGCCTCTCCAGTTGCAGTTGGGATTTTTTGCATGTTGTAACGGTAGCCAAGTTTAGAGCTGCTCATATTGACTAAAATTTGCTAATTCTCTTGCACCACATGAATGAAACAAGTTATAGTCTCGTTATAGCCTTTGTTTTATTGTTACTGTATTTTGGAAATTTCGCCACGTGCTCTGTTAGTAGGGATACGCACGAGTCGAGTCGAGTCGAGATTTAAGCCTGTCTCGACTTGTCTCGAGAAAATGTTGTCTAGACTCGAAAATATGTTTCTGTCTCGACTCGACTTGAATTCGAGAAAGACGTCTCAAAATTCGAGTCGAGACAAAATATACGAGTTAAAATATAAGCACACATCAGCCAGAACATTATGACTACCTACCTAACATCAGCCAGAACATTATGACTACCTACCTAATTGGATAGGGAGAGTGTACAGTTATGTGGAGCATGCTCTCGAACATTGGCAATATTTGCTCTCATAATTGACAGAATGTCTGAGAATAAGTGCATTCTACTGTAACAAGTGTTCTTTAAGGTCACTCGAACTCGCTATAGAAATTTTAATTATTATTCCCATTTCGATATAAGTGTGAAGAATGAAACTAAAATATAATCTTACGATTTGTCTAAGTTTAGTGTCCTTTTCCAGCATAGAGGCTATATAAGACATGGACTTAATAAGTTCATTTTTTAAGGCTCTCCACCGGCAATCGAACCCATGACCTCACGCGCTAACCACTGGACCAGCAGGGAGAAAATGAAAGTTCCTAAGGCAAGGTTCGAACCACCAATCTTTGGCTTCATGAGCTTCGTCTGTCAGCAACCGTTTATCTCGCTCGATTGTTTGGGCTGTTTGGAAGTTTGTTTGATTATGTTCCAATGTAAGTAAGAAAATTTATGAAAATTACAGTAATTTATTACATACGCCTAGGAGTGGACTAACTTATTCAAAAGTGCAGACCGAGACGAAAATAATTTCGTGCAGTTTTACTATACGCAGGGCCGGATTAAGGGGGGCTTAGGGAGGCTATATTCCCGGGCCTCCAAATGGACAGGGGCCTCCACTCTGATCAAAATCTCAACTGGCTATTTAAAAAGAAATATGAACATACAATCATTATCATAAAATAAAATATGACAAAAATATCAAACATATTTCCTTAACTTTCCTACTGTACTTTCATAGAAATGTATTAGGCGAAGTCAGCAGGGGCTCCATAGTTTTTGTAGCCTCGGGCCTCCAGATGGGTTAATCCAGCCCTGACTACACGGATCCATAGTATAAGTAGTAGTAGTAGGAGGAGGAGCAGGAGTAGTGATAGTAGGAGTAGTAGTAGGAACGGGTTAGAAGCCCCGCAGGGGTTGGTCGCGTTTTGTTCTAGACATGAAATGGGCAAATTAAACACTTGCCCAAATTTTTCTGTACATTTTACAATCTATGGATCCATATAGCAAAGCTGCACCAATAATTTTCCAGAATATTTCAATCACCTGACATAGTCTTACACAAAAATAGAAGCGACAAGAAGATGTGTGATGTAGATATATTTTTTACGATGAAAACATCTATTATGGGTGAAAAGGTTAAAACAATTAATTTACCTGTTCGCCCGCATTATTTTATGGGAGGAGAAGAAGAACGCTCATGTGAGTGGCTGACCCCGTAGTCTTTTGCTAATTCTGACTTCCGCAACTCTTTATTTCTGTTCCAACAGGCATTGGGATCAGAGAGAAATCTTGAAATTTTAAAAATAGTGTTGTATACGACAGCGTTGTTAATTGATATCAGGGACAACACAGAATGCAAATTGGAGATATTTTCTTTAAAAAAAAAAGAGAGAGAGAAGAAGAGAAAGAAGAAGCAGAGGACATTTCCATTCTTAAATCCAGGCAACGGAATGTTAAATTGGCATAGAATCATTAGTCGAGGAGCCTTCATTTGCTTTGATCAAGACATATAGACCGTCTTCATTCATGATTCTTTGGTGTCGACACTGAGACACGCGCAATGAATTAGACACACCTGTTAGTACGCTTGTTTTCCTTTTCAATGACTGGCTTTACTTGCCTTTCAGTACTGACTGGGCAGGACATTCTTTGCCCATTTTGCCACGCTGGCCCCTTTCGTTCGCTACCATTGAAAATTAACAGGAAATGCCATTTACAGCATGAGATAAGAAGAAGAAGAGGAAGAAGAAAACTCGGTTTAGTTCCAATTTTCTTCGCTAGATGACCTCTTTGTTTGTTTTCATTAGTCCATTCATTAACTGGATTATGAAACCATTTGTTTTTATGACTGTAGAAATTGGGGGGAATGCAAATGATGAGTGATTCCAGTTACACCAGAATAGAATGAAGGTCAACTGCAGAAGAAGCCATGTTTAACTTATAATGTATGTTGTTTAAAATAAATCAAAGATTGTCCAAAAGAAGGAAGAAACAGTAAGAGTTTGCCAAGTAAATTTAGCAGCCGCTATCATAATTTCCAACACCTTTATAAGTATACTACTATTAGTGGAATATCTCATATTTACTTACCCATTAGAAACAGAAGCGTCAATTGAGACATTGCGTAACAGGGGAGGGAAGACTCTATGCCGAAGTAAGATTTTCACATGTTTGTATTAGTATAGAGTTGATTTAAAATATGTATTTCTGAAACTCAGGGGCCGGAAACTGCCCCCTTGCCCTCCCCAAATGACACCACTAGTTAGAACTCGCCCGCTAACCTCTTTGCCGAGAAATGCTCTCTTTATATCATTCATCAATTTAGAGAGAAATTTAGAGAGAGAGTTTCAAGAGAATACCGACAACTTACCAATCTTGATGAAGAAATGTTTCCTTTCGGCGCTATAACCACCCAAAAATTTACCTGAAAAATGTAAAAACAGTCATAACTTAAGAACAAAATATGGGTCGAAGTCGGGTAAAAGGAGTGTCTATTATTTTTAATTGTAGATTACATTACTGCATAATTGAATGTGGGGCAAGTGTGAACCTCAAAGAAACTAAAGAACTCTTGGGACACTTTATTAAACGTCAAATATGGGGAATAAAAACAATCAAATACAATATTTCAAAGAACAACAACCATAGTACATTGTACAAGTTGGAAGAACAATGTTAGAATTGGAAAGAAGCAGAGATGTTTGATTAATCTATTGAGCATCAAACAATAAGAAATGATATGAAATACAGTGAGCAGATCAGTACGGGACTGTATGGCTACTTTTGGACCACTAGAATAAACTGTCGGAGGAGAACTGTTCCTCAAATGAATACATCCCTTGACATCATTTACGAAGAATATTGAATATGGATAGAAATATGCATGAAATGTAGGAGTTCGCAGCTTTTGTAAGTGTAATTATTAATAAATATTTTATACTTCGCTATTACCTGTCATTTCTTACTCTCGAAGTTCCCTATGTTGAAGTTTCATAGCCGCGTTTCGTTTGCGGTGCCCTTACACTTTTATGCCTTAATAAGTTTGCGATCCCCTGAATTACGAAGAAGTTAAGAATCAATAACAACATCAGAGGGGGGCAGGAAGGTGAGTCCCCGCACCTAACGATAACGCCTGCACCCAGACATGTTGTATTTGAATGTAGGTCAAGTAATATAAAGCTACCCTTTCCAGCATACCAAAATTTGCTGTTCCCTAATTTTTTTCTGTCTTTCCGTTTACCCTCTCCAAGAAATTAAAGTTGGTATCGTTAGAGTTTAAAAAATCCTTCAAGGAGATCGTGCATCAGTTTCTTCAGAATTTAAATTAATTTTTGCTGAATGTTTTACAGGTTAAGAAATAGTTATAGTGACTCAGTGAAACAGTTTATACAAGTTGATTTACTATTGTTGACTATTGGGTTATTCAGAATTGATTTTAAAACGCCTGCCAATGCTGCACACCGTAATGTGAAATACGCTAATACGAAAGGCACCCAGTAAATATCCTCACATAAACCAGACCTTATCCATATGAATTGAAGATATCTGTACTATTTCTGGACTCAGTCCCCTATTACTACATGTTTTTGTCATTTACCTATGAGCTCCTATACTTCGACATCGTAGAATTCTGGTTTTCCATCAGTAGTAGAAAAATGATCGATCTGGCTCAACATTGGCCATATTAGAACAACTCAGGAGCCCCTGAGAAAATGACCACCGTGCACCGTGAGTCCACGGTCTTTTACGACCTCAAATTTAGGGGTGAATTTAATCCCTTTTATGAGCACTTTTAAGGGGGTGTATTCGTTCTCTTTTATGACCACTTTTAAGGGGTGAACTCGTTCCCTTTTACGAGCCCCCCCTGGGAATTGACCACCATACAACGTGAGTCCATGGTCTTTTACGACCTCCATTTTAGGGGTGAACTCGTTTCCTTTTACGACCTCCTCCATTTTAAGGGGGTGTACTCGTTCCCTTTTATGAGCACATTTTAGGGGGTGAACTCGTTCCCTTTTATGAGCACATTTTTCAACCCCTACGAACACATAGAAGAGCATAACGCTACGTAACACACAGCAGAGCAGATAACACATAAGGCTCGTTCTCTTTTACGACTTCCATTTTAAGGGGTGAGCTCGTTAGCACTTTTTCAACCCCTATTTTAATTATGAACACACAGAAGAGCAGATAACACACAGCAGAACAGATAACAGATAAGAATATGAAACATAGAAGGGGTGTATTCGTTCTCTTTTATGAGCATATTTTTCAACCCCTATTTTAACATAGCAGAAATTACACTGAGATTATGAACACAGAACATGGTTTATTTTCCAACCCCTATTTTAACATAGCAGAAATTACACTGAGACTATGAACACATAGCAGAGGCACTTTTTCAACCTTTATTTTAACATAGCAGAAATTACACTGAGACTATGAACATACAGCAGACCAGAGAATACGTAAGATTCATTCCCATTTTAAGGGGTATACTCGTTTTCCAACCCCTATTTGAACATAGCGCATCAGACAGAGACTACGAAACATAGTCCATTTTAAAGGGTGAACTCGTTCTCTTTTCTAACCCTTATTTTAACATAGCAGATAGCACAGCTAATAAAAGAACATGGCTTATTTTTCAACCCCTATTTTAACATAGCAGAAATTACACTGAGACTATGAACACACAGCAGAACAGATAATACGTAAGACTCGTTCTCTTTTATGAGCATATTTTTCAACCCTTATTTTAACATAGCAGAAATTACACTGAGACTACGTAACACACAACATCCTCCATTTTAGGGGTGTACTCGTTTTCCAACCCTTATTTTAACATAGCATAGAATACACTGAGACTATGAACACACAGCACAACAGATAATACATAGCACAGCTAATAAAAGAACATGGCTTATTTTCCAAACATAAGACTACGGGGGAGGGGTGTACTCGTTCTCATTTTTCAACCCTTATTTGAACATAACAGATAATACATTCAAACCCTATAGCAAAGATTCTTTTAAGGAGTGAACTTGTTTTAACCTATATTTGAACATAGCAGAGATTATTTAAAGATTCTACAGGAATGCGAAACTTCCGTGTTTTGTTATCAGTTACATAATAACTTCCGCTATATGTAGATAATTCTCATTACGTCATTCATCCGGATTTTAAAAAAACATTGACCTAGTTTTCTCTTTAACAGACAATAACTTGTCATTCAACGATAGGAATCCCTGAACATAATGTAATCAATCACAAAGGCATAAAAAGAGGGGAATCCCCGAGGATGACTCATACTATTGCGCAATATTACGCAATGCGGTCAGACAGGTATAAAAGACTGACCGACATGTTTTTTTGTAATTACTTCATGTTTACCGTGTGAAGCGTAAAGTTCAGATATTTTTTGTGTGTGTGCGTTTATATTATTAGTGTGGTTTATTAATAGTGTGGTTTTGTTTTCTTTTGTAAGTAAGACATTTTATAATAATAATAATATTATATTATAAAAACTCAGTTCAGAATTATTATAGTAACTTTGAGGAGTTAGTTTTTCTTTTAAAAAAATGGCAACAAAAAAGGTTAAATCAAATACTATCAATTCTGATACTCTATTTAATAATAATTTTTAAAAAAATATTTTAAAATGTGATACTGATTTAAATGAGGATAGTGGATGTTTTTTAAAGAATAAAAGAAAAGACTGTTTAGATATATTAAAACAGGAACAAGATAATTCAGCATTTAAAGTAAATTTTTCTTTGGCTACAACTTTTGTAAAACCAGTAGATTTAGAAACATGTCGATTCTTTGTAAATAGTGGTAACGAAATTATTTTACCGAGTACAGATGTGAATTCTATAATAGAAAAACTATTTAATAAAATTTTAGTTGAACAAGAAAATAGAGCAATTAAGAAATCAGGATGGTCTTTATGTTCTGAACCAAACCATCACTTAGAAATTAAAATCAGTAAATATGATCCACTTTCCGCTTCTTCTTTTATAAAATTACCTCAATGGATTTTATCCAAAAAGAAATGTGTTTTAAATATTCAAAATAATGATAATAGATGTTTTATGTATAGTATTCTAGCTGCGTTGCATCCCGCAAAAGATAATCCACATCGTGTAAATAATTACATACAATATATTAATACTTTATTACCATTATTTGAAAAAACCAATATAAAGTTTCCCGTTGAAATAGAACACATAAGCAAATTTGAACATATGTATAATTCTGTATTTCCTAAGGAACAAATTTCCATTAATATATATGGCATTAATTATGATCATGAAACTATTTTCCCGTTACGTATAAGCGAAAACACAGCTGTAGGTAAACATAGATTTACTGTATTGTGAAGAAAATTGCAACAGTCATTATTGTCTTATAAAAAATCTCAATGCGTTATTGAAGAGTCATAAAGAGAAAACTTATGTAAAATTGCCTCAATGGATTTTATCCAAAAAGAATTGTGTTTTAAATATTCAAAATAACGATAATAGATGTTTTATGTACTGCATTCTAGCTGCGTTGCATCCCGCAAAAGAACATCCATATCGTGTAAATAATTACATACAATATATTAATACTTTATTACCATTATTTGAAAAAAACAATATAAAGTTTCCCGTTGAAATAGAACACATAAGCAAATTTGAACATATGTATAATTCTGTATTTCCTAAGGAACAAATTTCCATTAATATATATGGCATTAATTATGATCATGAAACTATTTTCCCGTTACGTATAAGCGAAAACACAGCTGTAGATAAACGTATAGATTTACTGTATTGTGAAGAAAATTGCAACAGTCATTATTGTCTAATAAAAAATATCAATGCGTTATTGAAGAGTCATAAAGAGAAAACTTATGTAAAATTGCCTCAATGGATTTTATCCACAAAATGTGTTTTAAATATTGAAAATAACGATAATAGATGTTTTATGTACTGCATTCTAGCTGCGTTGCATCCCACAAAAGATAATCCATATCGTGTGAATAATTACATACAATATATTAATACTTTATTACCATTATTTGAAAAAACCAATATAAAGTTTCCCGTTGAAATAGAACACATAAGCAAATTTGAACATATGTATAATTCTGTATTTCCTAAGGAACAAATTTCCATTAATATATATGGCATTAATTATGATCATGAAACTATTTTCCCGTTACGTATAAGCGAAAACACAGCTGTAGGTAAACATATAGATTTATTATATTTAAACTCTCATTATTGTTTAATTACAAATTTAAATGGTTTAGTTAGACATCAGTTAGGTAGTCATCAAACATTTATTTGTAGACGATGTTTAATATCTTTTTATAACAAATCAAAATTAGATGAACATGACAAATTATGTAAAGAACACACTCCAACCAAAATTAACATGCCGAAACAAGGAGAAGTTTTAAAATTTCGAAATTTGAAATTGTTATTACAGAATGATGTGATAATAATTGCAGATATGGAAAGTTTATTAAAACCTATAAACAAAGTGGATCTCATACAATACAAATTCACCAACATATACCATGCAGTTTTGGTTATATTGTATGTTGGAGTAACAACTATATGAAATCAGATTTAGTTATTTATCGGGGAGAAAATGTATCGATGAAGTTTATGTCTGCTATGGAGAATGAATTAAGAAAAATCATAAACATATTAGATCAACAAAAACCATTAATACCATTAAATAGTTCTCAGTTACAGGAGTTTAACCTATCCACTGAATGCTCGGTTTGCGATAGTAAATATACGAGTAACAATAGAAAAGTTAAACATCATAACCATTTAACTGGTCAATTTATTGCCACGGTGTGCAACAATTGTAATTTACAAATTAAACGTCAAAGTAATTTTATCCCTGTCTTCTTCCATAATTTGTCTGGGTATGATGCACATTTATTTGTGAAAGAATTAGGTTGCACCCCTGGAAATATTTCGGTAATTGCTGAAAGCACTGAGAAATACATAACATTTTCTAAGCACTTTAATTTTAATGGTAGACCTATCGAGTTACGTTTTGTAGACTTATTTAAATTCCTGCCGTATAGTCTCGAAAATTTGGTGTCAAAATTAAAACCTGAGCAATTTGTCTATACAAAGCAATATTTTTCCGATGAAAAGTTTCCTTTAATTCTCCGTAAGGGAATTTATTTTTATGAATACATAAGAAATTTAGATACATTTAAAGAAACTGAATTTCCTGGAAGAGAGGCGTTTAGTAGCAAATTGAATGGAACACAAATTTCCGAGACTGATTATCAATATGCAAAACTGATTTGGCGTGTGTTTAAATGTGAAAATTTAGGGGACTACCACGATCTATATTTAAAATGTGATGTACTTCTCACAGCAGATGTGTTGGAGAATTTTAGAAAGACATGTTTAAATGCTTTTTGTATTGATCCGATTAATTGTTTTACTGCACCTGGGTTGGCATGGCAAGCCATGTTATATAGAACAAAAATTGAACTTGAACTTTTATCAGATATCAATATGTATATGTTTGTAGAAAAATCGATTCGCGGAGGTATTACTCAAGCTGTGTTAAGGTATGCCAAAGCTAATAATCCTTACGTACATGATTTTGATGTGGAAAAAGAAAAATCTTATTTACTGTATATTGACATGAACAATCTGTACGGACTATCAATGATTGACTATTTACCATATGGTGGTTTTCGGTGGGAGGATAAAATTGACAATTGGCAAGACAAACATAAAATTATCAATTGGCCCACGGATAGTGAATGGGGATTTTTTCTAGAAGTGGACTTAGAGTATCCAAATTATTTACACGAATACCATTCTGATTTTCCGTGTGCTCCAACTAATGAAGTTCCACCGAATGGTAAATATTCAAAATTACTATTGACACTTAAATCGAAATCGAATTATATCTTGCATTATAGAGTATTACAATTTTATCTAAAACAAGGTTTAATATTGGTAAAAGTACATAAAATATTATGGTTTCGTCAATCTAAATGGCTTGCATCTTATATTCAAGAAAATACTCAACGCCGTGCACATGCTACAATTGAATTTGAAAAAGATTTCTATAAGTTATTAAATAATTCTGTATACGGAAAGACAATGGAGAATGTACGAAAACGAATTGATATAAAATTAATTAACAATGAAAAGAAGTGTAAAAAATTAGTAGCGCAAAATCAGTTTCAAAATTGGGTAAAATTGGATGATAATTTGGCATTGTTTCATATGGTAAAAAAATCGGTAACCCTTAATAAACCAATTTACGTAGGAGCAACAGTTTTAGAATTATCAAAATTAGCTATATATAACTTTCATTATAATATAATGAAACCGCGATATAGAGATAATATTAGAATTGCATATATGGATACTGACTCTTTTATTTACCATATTAAAACTAACAATATTTATAACGATATAAAAGATATGATTGAGTATTTTGACACCTCAAATTTTCCTGAAAATAATTCTTTATATAGCACAAAAAATAAACACGTTTTGGGTAAAATGAAAGACGAATTAGGTGGAGTTCCCATAATTGAGTATGTAGGCCTACGAGCCAAAACTTATGCAATTCGCACTAAATCGGATAAAAAAATAAAAAAATGTAAAGGGATTAAGAAAAATATAGTTAAAGAACAAATTACGTTTGACGATTATAAATTATGTATATTTAAAAACGAAACGATCCATAAAACACAATTTGAAATTAAAAGTAAATACCATAATTTAACAACAAATCAGGTAACAAAATTAGCGTTAGATCCGTATGATGACAAAAGAAAAATTTTAAATTGTAATATACACACTGTTCCTTGGGGGTATTATAATAAAAATGTAAAATGTACGATTTGTATATTGTAAATACGATATAATTTTTTTTGGATATATTAGTATTAAAAAAATATGTCACAATCAGTTCGAGAACAAATAGTTGCAGAATTACATAAAAGTGCAAGACGAAACTATCCTCGAATACCCGTTATAACGAAAGGGATTCATGATTTATGGCAAGCTGATTTAGTTGAAATGAATAGTGGAAAATTGAAAGGTCTAGCAAAAATTAATCGAAATTTCAAATATTTATTAACTGTGATAGATACATTCTCTAAATATGCTTGGGCTATTCCTGTGAAAAATAAAACTGGGAAAGAAATTACACAAGCATTTATAACAGTACTGAGAAAAGCAAACAAAAGCCCTAAATTTTTACAAACTGACAGGAGTCGAGAATTTTATAACTCAGAGTTTCAGAAGGCGATGAACCAAAATAACATTAAACATTATTCCACGTACAGTGATGTGAAAGCAAGTATTATTGAAAGATTTAATAGATCATTACGTAATTTAATGTGGAGAAAATTTACACTGCAGGGAAATTATAAATGGATTGGCATTCTGCCGGAATTACTACATAATTATAATAATACTATTCATTCCACTATTAAAATGAAACCTATCGACGCTATTAAAAAAGAAAATGAAAAACATCTATTGACAAACATCTATTGCAAATAGTTTTCTGTGATAAAAAGAAAAAGTAAATTTAAGGTAGGTGAATATGTAAGAATTAGTAAACTTAAGCGTCCTGGTTTTGATAGAGGTTTTACACGCAATTGGAGTACAGAAATTTTTCGAATTGCTAAAGTTTTCTTCACTAATCCTCCGACATATCACTTAGTAGACTCAAATAATAAACCTATTGAAGGAAGATTTTACGGACACGAATTACAATTAACGAAATTTCCAAAAACATATTTAATTGAAAAAGTGTTGCGAAAGAAAAATAATAAGGCCTATGTGAAATGGTTAGGTCTGCCAAAAAGTGAAAATTCTTGGATTGATTTAAAACATACTATATTGTAAAAAAAGAGAAGTCAAGAATTTATAGGTGAAGCATGTCGTCACAAGTTTTTTAAATTCTAGCAATATATCTGTAATAGAGATGGAATGGAAAATTCCTTTTACATGTATGGTAGCAGGTCCTACAGGATGTGGAAAATCATATTTTGTTAAAACATTTCTTGACCATTATAGCAAGTTATTTAAAAATATTGTATGGTGTTATGGTGAATGGCAACCGTTGTATGATACTCTTTCAAACTGTACGTTTAAAGAAGGTTTACCTCAAAATAATGAATTTCAAGCACATGAGGGTCCACATCTTGTCATTATAGATGATTTAATGCGTGAGTGTGACCATCGGATTGTAGATATATTTACTAAGGGTAGCCATCATAGAAATATAAGTGTAATATTTATCACAGAATATTTTCATCAACAAAAAGGAATGCGGGATATTTCGTTAAATTGTCATTATATTGTTTGTTTTAAAAATCCTAGAGACCAAGCTCAAATTAATTATCTCGCACGACAATTGTATCCAGGTAATACAAAATTTATTCAAGAAGCATATCAAGATGCAACTCGAATTGCACATGGTTATTTACTCTTTGATTTAAAACAAAATACTCCTGATGAGCAGCGAGTTCGAACAAATATCTTTCCAACAGATTCTTTTAATTATGTTTATGTACCTGTAAAAAAATAATAATTGTAATATGGTTTATATTCTAACAACTATTTGTGCTTTAATAGCCGTAAAAAATGATTAGTAAGGAAAATGCACATTTTAGCAAAGTCAAAACCGGAAGCACGTAAGGCAATTTTACAAAATGCAGATCCTGATTTAATTCGCTCTATTTGTGAATGTTCCTATAACGTATTACAGGGAAATGTTCCATTAAATAAAACAGAGATAAATAAGCTAAAAAATATAAAAAGGAACTGAGATATTTGGTGAAAAAAGGTCCGTCATTAAAACAAAAGAAAAAACGAATAATTATACAAAAAGGTGGCTTTCTTACTGCTTTGCTTGCACCTATTATTGGAGGTATACTATCTAGTTTAATTAAATAATTATGCAAAACGCACAAAAACTTATTTTAATCTCACCAGAAAAATTACATCATTATCAAACGATATCTAATCTTGATGATGAAATGAAAGAAATTTTAAATAATAAAAGTTTAAATGCAGAAGAAAAATGGACAAAATATAGAGAAGTCTTACAAAAATATTTAAATATAATTCAAAAACCGGCAGCAGTTACAACAACAGCAACAACTACTACTACTACGGAGGAAGAAGAACAAGAGGAGGAGGAGGATGAAATAATATCTACTCTCCCTGAAATTTGTAAACGTAAAGCAAGACCTTTATTACGTAAATTGAAACAAAATCCAAATATTCAATGGGACGATAATGGAAATGTGAATATTAATAATAAATTAATTCCAGGTGCAAATATAGTGTATTTGATATCCGATTTTGTTAGATGTCGTAAGAAAAATATTTCAGTTGCCGGCTGGAAACCTTTTGCTACATTATTAGCAAAAGCCAATATACCCTTAGAGTACATTGGTAATCCTCAACGAATAGATTATATTAGAAAACTAACAGAAGACGAAGAGGACGAAGAGGATGGTCCTCCACCCCGTAAACGCAAATGGTGTACTTATAAGCAATAATAATATTATTCTATTGTAATCTATTGATATTTTTAAGTATATAGAAAGAAAGAAAGAAAGATGAATGAACCCTACCTTAATTATTACATACATCAAGCAGGAGGTAATTATAACGTGTATAGAGGTACAGCATATCAAGAAGGTTATGGCATTGGTAGTTTTCTAGGAGGTTTATTTCGTACTGTATTTCCTTTATTAAAACAAGGTGCAAAAACTGTTGGTAAAGAATTGATACGTACAGGAATTAATGTAGCAGGAGATGTACTAGATAATAATAGACCTATTGAAGAGTCTTTGCATGATCGATGGCAAGAAGCTAAAACAAATTTAAAAAATAAAGCTGAAAATAAATTAAATCAGGTGTTGAAAGGATCTGGAAGAAGAAAAAGAAAGAAAGTTCATTTTAGTGGTGCTGGTGTGAAACGGATAAAAAGATCCAAAGATATTTTTGATTGATTAATTATGGAGCAAAGTGATAGTTTTTATCTCACACTTCCTAGCAATAGTTCTATGGAATATTTTCCTCAAAATACTCTTGCTTGTTATACTACTAAATTATATCAACCTATTGTACTGGAGAAGGGAGTGTGGGAAACAGCTGTTGTTGAAGTGCATTATACAAGTTCATTTCAGAATGTTTCCAAATATACAAATAATATTTATTATCGTCTCATGAATACAAAAAACTGGAAAATAACTCAAATCTTACCAGGCCACTATTATCATGTTGATGATATTCTATCTCAAATTAATCATAAAAGTGATATATTAAATTTACAATTAAAAGTCAAAGCATCAGTGAAACGAATTGAGGTTAATAGAGTAATAAAAGATCAAGTGAAGCATATAGAAGTACGCCTATCTCCTGAACTAGCCAGAATACTAGGTTTTGATCATATTCAGCAAGAAGATATTGCAGTTGTTCATCATGCTCGTTATCCACCTGATTTACAAAAAGCGCTACCTACACTTATGTATATTTACAGTGATATTGTAGAACCACAAATGGTGGGTGACACCGTAGCTCCATTGTTACGTATTATAAATACAAATATTACAGAGCATGGTATTAATAATGTACATATTTTTGATAATCCTCATTATGTCACCGTGCAACGTAAACAATTTGATCAAATTATTATTGATTTAAGAGATAGTACAGGTAATCCACTTCCTTTCCAATATGGCAGTGTATGTGTAAAATTACATTTTCGTAGACGTAATATGGTATTGTAAATTTTACCATGTGTGAATATTAATAGTAAGAAAAATGCAGTGTGAGTGAATGAAATCAGAATTAGATTTATTTGCTGGTTTACCCACTCAAACCAGTATTATAGGTAATAAAATAGTTCCATATAAGCCTGTGGCTTCAATAGCTGATAATGCACCAATAGAATTTGTAGTCCCCGGTCATGGGGATGACTATTGACTTACCGCACACAATGTTATATGTTAAAGGTAAAATTACTAAATCAGATGGTTCTAATTTAACTTCTGCCGATAAGAAAATCGGCCCTGTAAATGATTTTCTCAATGCAATGTTCAGTGAAGTGCAATTATATTTAAATAATCAAATTATTTCCTACTCTTCACATACATATCCATATCGATCGTATATTGAAAAACAACTAAATTATAATGCTGAAGCTAAAACAACGCATCTTCAAACATCAATGTGGTTTAAAGATACTGCAGGGCATATGGACAGTGTGGCCGATGCTAATGTAGGATTTAAACAACGTTTTCTTCTCACTGCTTTAAGTCAGTCATTTGAATTATTGGGTTATATTCATGCTGATATATTTAATCAGGAGAAATTTTTACTGAATGGTGTACAATTGCGTATTAAACTAATTCCAGCTAAACCTACATTTTGTCTAATGGGTGACGCAGATGCTGATGGAAAAGTTGTAATTACAGATGCAACATTGCTTGTGAAAAAGGTTGATGTATCACCAGCAGTTAAAATAGCACAAAATAAAGTATTACAAAATCCTAAATTTAGAATAAAATATCCTATAACAAAAGTGCAGGTGAAGACAGAAACTCTGCCACAAGGAATTATGGATAGTACACTTCCAGATCTGTTTTCAGGCATAGTGCCTAAACGTATTATTATTGGTTTTGTTAGTAATACTGCTTTCAATGGTACTTATCAAACAAATCCATTCAATTTTCAACATTTTAGTATGTCATTTTTTACATTGTATGTTGATGGAAATCCAATGCCCTTCAAACCTTTACAACCAGATTTTGATAATAAGCTATATGTACAAGCATATTCTACGTTATTTACAGGTTCAGGTATTTATTATTCTAATCAAGGTAATAATATTTCACTCGCTGAATATCCTAATGGTTATACTCTACTGGTGTTTGATTTAACTCCTGATTCAAGCGCAAGTGCTGCATTTCATACTAGTCCGCAACGGCAAGGAAGTGTACGTTTAGAGGTTCATTTTAAAGAAGCACTGCCATCTCCTGTAACAACAATTATTTATGGTGAATTCTCTTCAGAATTAGAAATTGATTTCCAGAGAAAAATATATATTAATTAAAGAAAGAAAATGTTAAATACAATTGAGCTTTATGAAGCATTACAACAAAATTTGCCTAAAGATCATTTCATTGGTGTGTATGCTGCTGATGAGTTACCTTTGTTTATTCATACATTTCCAGCCGCCATAATTATAAATACTGATTCTAGTGATAAGCCTGGTGAACATTGGGTTGCTGTTTATATATCTAATATGTGTTTGGGAGAGTATTTCGATAGCTATGGTATACCTCCCTATATACAACATCATATAAGGTTTTTAAAACGAAACTGTCTGTATTATACATGGAATAATAGACGCATTCAAGGTGATTTATCTCAATTTTGTGGACATTACTGTTTCCTATATTTAGCATGTCGTGCATCTGGTTATTCGATGCAGGATTTTTTAAACAAATTCTCACTCACTACTATTGATGCTAATGATATTATGCTTTATTCATTTATGAGAGTATGATGATGTTATTTTTTTAAACTCCGCCATTGCCGGTCCCAAGCCCTGGATGAGAAAGGAGGAGGGTTGGGGGTGTTGCTACCCCCGTAAAAGAAAATAATGTTACATTAAAATAGGGGTTGGAAAACGAGTACACCCCTAAAATGGAGGATGTTATGTGTTACGTAGTCTCAGTGTAATTTCTGCTATGTTCAATTAAGGGTGGAGAAAATGAATACACCCTCTGTGCTATGTCCGCCATCTCTGTTATGTTGAAATAGGGGTTGGAAACGAATACACCCCTTCTATGTTTCATATTCTTATCTGTTATCTGTTCTGCTGTGTGTTATCTGCTCTTCTGTGTGTTCATAATTAAAATCGGGGTTGAAAAAGTGCTAACGAGTTCACCCCTTAAAATGGAAGTCGTAAAAGAGAACGAGCCTTATGTGTTATCTGCTCTGCTGTGTGTTACGTAGTGTTATGCTCTTCTATGTGTTCGTAGGGGTTGAAAAATGTGCTCATAAAAGGGAACGAGTTCACCCCCTAAAATGTGCTCATAAAAGGGAACGAGTACACCCCCTTAAAATGGAGGAGGTCGTAAAAGGAAACGAGTTCACCCCTAAAATGGAGGTCGTAAAAGACCATGGACTCACGTTGTATGGTGGTCAATTCCCAGGGGGGGCTCGTAAAAGGGAACGAGTTCACCCCTTAAAAGTGGTCATAAAAGAGAACGAATACACCCCCTTAAAAGTGCTCATAAAAGGGATTAAATTCACCCTTAAATTTGAGGTCGTAAAAGACCGTGGGCTCACGGTGCACGGTGGTCATTTTCTCAGGGGCTCCTGAGTTGTTCTAATATGGTCAATGTTGAGCCAGATCGATCATTTTTCTACTACTTCCATCCTTCCACTATTAGAAAATTAAGTGAATCACTTCGTTATTCATGATACGACTAATAATGCTTAACATTCATAAATCAAATCTGATTAATGTTTTTATGCGCTATTCATTCAACCTACATTTTTTTTACAATTAATCTAGAACAATAGATCCCAGCTTCTGAAAACTAAGACCCCTGTGCTTTTGCTAGCCTTATAAACCCCTTCTTCCTTACAAATAATAAAACTAATAAAATGTATTAAAACTATTTTAACAGCGACCCGCCAACAATCTGTTCGCGACCTAAAGGGACGCTGTCTACTAGTTGATAATTACAGTCCCGGAGGATGACACACCACAATTTCACACTTTGAACATTTTTTCTTTTTCTTTCTTTCTTTTCTTTTTTCTTTTTTTTTTTTTTTTTTTTTTTTTTTTTTTGCATATTGATTTATTACACATAGTATTTACTTGATCGATGTATCCATCAGAATCATAGTTCTTCCTCCAAAATGGGAGCACGGTGGATTAGTAACAGAGCGTTCATTTCTGGTACAACGGGTCCCTCGTTCGATCTCAAATCATGAGAGTTTGTGGTGGACGTGATGTCCGTAAATTTTCTCAGGATATTTTCGTTTTCTCCTACACTGATTCCATGAATTACTTCGCAATAATTGGAGCAAAGCTTTTCCTTACTTGACTTAGTCATTTGTTATCCGGATACCCCTCTGAGATGCCTGAATAGTTCAAACCAAATCTTACTTGGTTGATGCGTGCTTTGAGTGTCGTGATGGGTCGCATGTCCTGTTCGAATATACCACCGAGAAATAATCACCGAAAAACTGAATCTCTGAGATGAATAAACCTTCTTCCGATCTGACATACAATTATCACTGAAAAACGAAATCTCCAATATGCCTGGACCATTCCTCACCAAATTTGACATGGTGATTCGAGGGCGTGTACTGAGTGTCGTAAGGGGTCGCATGTCAGGATCGGACATCATCAAGGAATGATCACCGAAAAAAGGAGTTGCCCATAGACTTAAAACTGGAAAAGCATTTGACATGTGAATTCTCATTGTAAACAATGGAGAAAAGCATTTTTAGCATTAGAAATAGGGCGAAGCCCTTTTCGTTTTGTTCTGCGAACATAATTTTTTTCAAAGCCATTATGCTTTTCGCTGATATGCCAAATTCAATTATTTGCATGTCATGTTCGTTCACGGAAACAATTGATGTACTAGAAGATTCTATAAATAATCAATAAAAACCGATTACTTCGTTTCAAATGTACAATTAATGCATGTTTAATTAGCTTTCATTTAACATTCGTCTCCATTCGCTTAAAAGATATGTACCATGAGCCGTTAAAGAATTTATTTCATTTCAGTTTTTTTATTTATTTTTTCTGAAAGTTTATTCTGTACTAAGACAAAGTAGAACAGTTAAACATGTGTTTCTCTACTTGTTTCAAATTCAACAGTGTTCTTCTAACTTGAACGGTGTATTATGAATTTTGTTTTTGAGATATTGCACTTGATTGTTGTTAATTTTTCTCATTCGAGTTTTGATAAAATACTCAAGGGATTGTACAGTTTCTTTGGGGGTCACCCTTGCACCGCACCTGGTTTACATCCAATTGTGTATTAATGGAATTTACTATTAAAAATAATGGGCAGTCCCTTTTACCAACTGCGATCCGAAATTTTGTGCTCGAGTTACGGGTATTTTTGAATTTTTTCTACAAATTTTCGACTGGTCATAATGCCGTAAAGAAGCATTTCTACAATCAGGTTGGTCCATATTTTTTGTGTTACCTTGGTATCAGGAATCACTTCCTAAACGTTGTAGATGTTGTTTCGAAACATCCTGCATATAAATAAGGGTTAATGAAATATACCATTAAACTGTAAGAGGTTATTCCTCTCATCAAAATATTTAAAAACTCATATGGGAATATTGGGGAAAATGAATAAATAGTTTCAGATCTAGGGCCGTCTAAAGGAGTGATAAAATATATTACAACACATGTTATTCCAACCACGAGGAACCGTGGGGCCTGCCAGTCCAAACACTTCTGACTTCCGCCGACGCATTCCGTGTTAACTGCTATCAAGGCTTACTTTTTGCCTGTCTTATGCCCATCTTTAACTCCAAGCACATCTGAGTATTCTATTGGGAGTATATCAGGAAATTATGCCTTGTGGTGAATTCCTTGCACACTCATTGTACATTGCTGAAATATGCATTTTTGGATGGTGTATGGGTGACTTTCTTTACGCTTATTTGGAACACCACAGTTAAAAACAAACAAGAAACAAAAAGCAATTGCAAAAGTTAACCATACTTTAAACAGCCCACTGCTTTATCTATAACTGAAGCAAAACTAAATAATACTGCTACTGCTACTACTACTACTACTACTACTACTACTACTACTACGACTACTACTACTACTACTACTACTACTACTACTACTACTACTACTACTAATAATAATAATAATAATAATAATAATAATAATAATAATAATATGGTCCCCTCTAAAGCTTTACATTCCTTCCTCCCGAAATAGAGGAGACTGGGTAAAACACTGTTGCTACGTGGTATTTTGTGTCTTGAGCACAACTGGAAATATCCTGACCCCTTCTATACTTAAGTGTACTCAAATTGTTATGGTTGTTGTTCTTATATTTACATATTGTTCTTTGTATTCTGACAAGAAGACCCACACTGATGTGAATATTGAAGTTATGTATGAGAGATAAGTAAGAGGATTTTGTGCCTACTTTGTATAATATTTTTGAACTGTGTCGTTTTAGTATAAAGGAGGCTATAAGAAATGAATTATAATAACGAATGGTACAAGGGCAATACACTAGGATCGAGAAGTACGTGAACCAGGACGTGTTCCGTCGGTTGAGATTCGACTGCATTTTCATGACGCAAGTCCTTGCCAATACGCTCATAACACTGATTTAATTACAAAGTTTGAGAACATAGTTACAGAGAAGTGAGACATGAACCTGATAAAACCAGAATAAAATTTGGTTCTGGATAGTGATTAGGAAACAAAATCAAAATTTATGTGCATAATATAGATTTCTAAGAAGATATATGAAAACTTAATTTTCATTGAAGAGCATCTATGTGATAAAAAACACATTGTTCAGTACGTTTCAATCCCTTAAACTGATATATTGGGAAATTATTTACTTATATTATTTCGTAAGTTAACAAAGCACGAAGTTCAGGGATGTCTTTATCGATGATCGAATTTTTATAAACAGGCAAATTTTGATATATTATTTTACAGAAGAACATCACAAAAACACCACAATCAAAATTATAACATTATAGTGTAACTGTTATCAAAAACAAGCTTATGTGTAAGCATACGTTGTCCTATAACGATTTCTCAGGAAATCACGGAAATCAATCACTATCTTTTTCTTGTAGAATGACCTTGACTTTATCCTGAATCAATATAGCTTATTGTATTCCTTCTTTTGTCGCAGGTGACTAAGTACCAATGATCTTGAATATCGCCTTCACAGTGTGGATGGAGCATGGCATCACAGTTAAGTACTACACAATTTATTGCTAATCTCAAATTTTGTTGACCAAGTAACCCTGGAAAGTGGATGCACACAAATAGAAAACATGAAGGTTAACTGAAACTGTATTCTGTAACATGTTAGCATAACAGTCAATAACTGCGTTTTCAGTAATGTGCCAACACACACCAATTCGTGCAAATGGAAAGAAGAGCCGATGTCAATGTGCCCAGGAGAATTATAGAATTGAATAGATTGTAGTTGTAGAATCCAGCAACGCAGCACTGTCTTCATCTCTTCGTTCACGAACTTGAACTCTTAGTCAAGTTATTATAATATAATTCTGGTCGTTCCGGTAGTTTTTAGAGGTAGAGATTTGACTGGAGAGTCCGAATTATCGGTTGTTTTTTTTAACTCTTATTTTACATGCTATCACTTCCTACAATAGGAGTGTCTTACCTACAGTTTTTTTTAACCATTTGCTTATCCCGTATTGTGTAGCATCCTTTCAGAGTTGTCAGAACTTTCTTGGTTGCCTTTATACTTGGTCTACTAAATTTCAACTCGATCAGCTGAGTAGTTTATGCCGCAGCGAAGTGAAATTGTTACATCCGTCATTACTTGGAAAGATTCTCCTTGCAGTCGACTCAATAACACCCATACCACGAGAGGGATTCGAGCCTGCGACTGGGAAATGTTGCGAGGTCAGTTGTGTGATACCTTCAATTGTAAGACAGGTTACTCTACTGTTACTCACAAATACTACATTTTTGTCTGTTGTGACAATGATCGTTTCTACTTGTGGAAACACCACCCAGTTCACTAACAGGATGTCCATGATAAGAGATTGTAGAAATTATATTCTCGTCAAAATAACAATTTCAGTAAAATCTTCAAATGACTCTCTACTATGTCGTTTAGATCATCTTTTAATGCTTTGTTATTTCCAAAATGCAAACTGTTATAAATACCATGAAAAAGTAAAGCATGAGTTAACTATTTTACGTAAGTTCTCCATTGTAAACCGTGACTTGCTTTGGTGTTAAACAGATTTGACATTAAATGCTTGTAGAAAAAAAAGCTTTGCATATTGGGTGCGAAAGATACTTTTAAAAGACTAAAACTGAGGTAAAACTTAAAGATTTCTTTTCATCGAAAGAGTATTAACATGAATAGAATGTTCTAATAACATCACTAAAGTAGTTATTTTTTAAAACACAAACTTATATTTTAAAGATCATTTTTACTTAACCATATTCAGAAAATTAAATATTTTGACTTTAAGCAATGTTCTTAGTAGAGCAAATAAGATTTGCATTTGTTTGATGTAATTTCGTCTAACAAGGTACATTCGTGAAGTGTCCCCGCGGGATTCGTGTAAAATTCATTCAAGTGCAAAGTTCTCTGCAGCCCAATGTATATTGTACTAATTTTAGTGGCCCATACCTGCAATTTCAGTATAAGAATACATAACTTTCTAAAGAGTGTGTTGTTTTCAACAAGAGTGTACATGTACAGTATCTCAAAAGTTTTGATTATAAATACGTAGTTTCCTATTGCATCACAATAATAATTTAAATTACACATCTTTCCATGACCAATTCTTTGACCGTAACTCCATGAGCTCGAAAATATTAAACACTTTCGATCTTGGATTCCATTTTACTAAAGTTATGCTTTACTTATTTGCAACTCTCTAGAATTCACCGCAGTGGAAAATATAGCGCAACAAAGTTTTGATGAACTATTTCAATGAATTCTTGTCGGTTCTTAGATTGAATATCTCGACAAAGAGTATATGTTCTTCCAGGCACCCCTTGGAAGATTCTCTGTTCGCTCTGTGTCCCATACTCATATGAGCATGCGTGTGTGTGGCGTGGTGAGTTATGAATTACGATGCCAACCACGGTGGTTATTTCAAGGGGTTAGGAAACAGAATGTTTCTTACCGTCGTAATGAGGGATAGAACGAGGTAGGAAAATAGCAGGAGTCTCGTCATTAAAGGAAAGATTTATGCCCATATTTCTTTCCGTCTGGCTGTATACCACATACTTTCCTTCTACACCATCTCCTTTTCTACACCCCTTTCTACCTAAACCCCTAAGGAATGGCTCTCTCCACTTCACCCCTTTGGTAGGAGGATCGCTACGGGAAATCAGCCACATTCTACACGGTATTAAAAACACGTGTTTAAATATTTTTTGGTATTCGGCCCGAAGCTGTAATAAATATAAGCATTAGTGTGTTGAAACCGAAGTAACGACCAGTTAAATGGTGTTTTTCTTATAATCGCATGAATCACTACATCATAATAAAACAACCATGTATAGGTTAATTTAAAACGAGAGAAATGAAAGAACGGGATTCGTTTATATTATATTGTCTATTAACGTCAAGACGGCGCGCAATTGATTGTAACTGATAGATTATGAGAGGAAAGAGCTACACGTCATTTCTCTTTTCCCTTTATGTTTGTGTTTGTTTACTACTTTATGATCGCCTGCGCTGAAGAAGAAGACGATGCAGTTGTTGTGATAATTATTAAATATTTATTTATGGCTACTGTAGTTCAAACCTTGAGGTGCAGAACAGGGTTGAAATGAAAGTGTATGCTTACTAAATGGTGATCATCAAAAGAGTAAGGTGAGCTAAAGTCCATGCTCTTAGCTCTCCTTCATTATATACGTTAGTATGTTGTATGTTCTTTTCAGCGTTATTGATTTGTGGTTTCAAAATTGCATATTTCTAAACCAGGGTTAAAATATTAATGATGATGAAAGATAGTAGATTAATTTAGGCTCTAACTCAATTATTCCATATTATGTGCACCAACAGTCAAGTATTCCCTTTCTTCTTGCATATTACTAGTTTAATTTACGCTTTCCTGGAATTTTTCACTTACTTTCTGAGCCCTCTTTAGTCAAGGTTATGACTTCGATAGATATATTTTCAAAAATTCTCTACTTATATGAGTAATATATGTGTAGAGAATTTTTGAAAATAAATCTATCGAAGTCATAACCGTAACTAAAGAGAGCCCAAACAATAAGTGAAAGTCCACTAATTTCAGGAAAACGCGAATTAAACTAGCAATATGCAAGAAGAAAGAGAATTCTTGACTTGTACACATAATATGGGACAATTGAGTTAGAACCTAAATTAATCAAATATCTTTCATCATCATTAATCATATTCAGAAAATTATACGTTATAATTACTGTATTAGAGAACAATTGGCTATAACAAAACTTGGTAATACAAGTGGGTCTGCACCTGAAAATATAAAACGATAATTGAGATTAAGAAAGAAAGTGATAATTTAGCTACGATTAGTTGTTTATATTCTTCACATGACATAAACTATATTTATAATTTATTGCATAGGGGGCACGGTAGCTTAGTAGAGCGCTTACCTCTGGTGTCACTGTTCGATCTCCGGCCAAGTAAGTCTGTGTTGGATAACATCGTGTCCGTGGGTTTTCTGGAGGTACTTCCATCAATTCTTCCATTTTCATTCACTTACCTTAATCAATTGTCTCCCTTAGCCTAAATGACATTGATAGTTTATTGCGTAATTTGTGGATTGTATATGATCGTGCAGTTCAAGTTTTGGTAAACATACTTACATTTATAATATATCTGCTTCTTTCATCAGGAAGTTTACTCTTATTACCTTGGAAAGTGTTTCTTAAGAAAGGAGTTGAACTATTGGGTGCAAATTCTCTTCACATTATGGGTGTAAATACAGCATGTTGACTTATGCCATAAAAACTACAGTGCAAAAAACACTAACCAATTTGTGCTAGGAATCCACTAAAAAGCGAGAATTCTATCTAACCCAGTCAGAGCAGGAGCGCAGCAGTAGTATGGGCCCCACTCTACCGCACTCTCGATTATCCAAATCGGGGTCCCCATGGACCATAGTGAATGAATCAGGGATGCTTTGGCCCGGGATTGCGTCACCTATTGAAATTTTGCTTATGCTTATTCAGGGGCCATGCACGTGGTACGAATGAGTCAGAGGTACCTTGGCCCTGCTATGACGTCATTGAATTGGAAGTATTGGATCAGAGGTCATGGTGATTCTTTAAAATTACTAAAAATATGGTCTTGATGATTCATTACGTTATGAAATAGTACAGGTTTACGAATGCTTTTTATTTTTCGTTCCCTTTTATGGCATAAAATTTGGAGATTGTTATATCTTTGATGAGATGGACTAACACGGGTGCAAATGAAATCTTTAGTTTTACGTCCCACGCTTATGCCGGTTAGGCTAAAGGAGACGGTGACGATGAGAAAGGAATGAAAGTGTGGGAAAAATGTAGCATAATGTTGCCCACCACAAAACTATTTTCGTGGTGTTTGAACCAGGGACCACATATAGCAGAGGTGAACGCTCTACCACTGAGCCACCGCACCTCTACTGGTATGAATGAATTACAGGTAGTTGGTTCGAGCTAATATGTTCGTTGACGTCACTGAACTGGGATTTTTAGCTTGGAACTTATGATGGCTTGTTTCGTTCCCTTTTATGGGTATAAAATTACCAAAACAAAGTTTGATCTCTTTCTTGATGATCTATTACATTATGAATTAGTAGACCCCAGTAATAGTATAAATTAGTATTAGTATTAATATGAAACTCGAAAAACTTTGGAGTTCCTCCGTGGCTAACCGGTTAGCGTATGCGTCTTTAACGTGGGAGACCAGGGTTCGATTCCCGGAAGAAGCTCATGCGGTTCGGATTGTTATCCCTTTGATGAGATGGACTAACACTGGTGCAAATGAAATCTTTAGTTTTACGTCCCACGCTTAGGCTAAAGCAGACGGTGACGATGAGAAAGGAATGAAAGTGTGGGAGGAAACTGGAAAACCCCGAGGAAACCCCACATATGGTGTTTGCCCACCATAAAGTTCACTTGGCGGGAGTTGTGTTTGAACCAGGGACCCCATACAGCAGAGGTAAACGCTCTACCATTGAGCCACCACCTCCCTTACTGGTGCGAATGAAGTATTGGTATTTGGTTTGAGCTAATGTGTTTGTTTGACGTCGGGCTGACCCTATTTCACTTTTGGGACCCACATGGACCATAGCGTTAATGTGAATGAGTTAGAGATGCTTTGGTTCGGGATTGCATTACCTATTGAAATTTTGCTTATGTTTACTCAGGGGCCAGGGATCACTCAGGACACATAAGATCACCTTGATCCACGTGACGAGAGGGACCTCGTTCCCTTTGATGAGTATAAAAATATCAATTTCGGAAGTTTTTTTTTTTCAGCTTATCCTATTATGGATATTTTGGAAATTGCCCAATTTAAACATTTGGTATAATAGTATAGGACCCTAATATATATTATAAATTTGGGTGGTCCACCTTGTTCCCTTTTAGGGGCACAAAATTACCAAATTTTACTACAACCACGTGTTTGGTTTTTGACCTAATTTATCTCTATTATATAACGAAAATGTCTCATAAAAGATAATAGGATAAGCTGAAAAAAAAACCTTCCGAAATTGATATTTTTATACTCATCAAAGGGAACGAGGTCCCTCTCGTCACGTGGATCAAGGTGATCTTATGTGTCCTGAGTGATCCCTGGCCCCTGAGTAAACATAAGCAAAATTTCAATAGGTAATGCAATCCCGAACCAAAGCATCTCTAACTCATTCACATTAACACTATGGTCCATGTGGGTCCCAAAAGTGAAATAGGGTCAGCCCGACGTCAAACAAACACATTAGCTCAAACCAAATACCAATACTTCATTCGCACCAGTAAGGGAGGTGGTGGCTCAATGGTAGAGCGTTTACCTCTGCTGTATGGGGTCCCTGGTTCAAACACAACTCCCGCCAAGTGAACTTTATGGTGGGCAAACACCATATGTGGGGTTTCCTCGGGGTTTTCCAGTTTCCTCCCACACTTTCATTCCTTTCTCATCGTCACCGTCTGCTTTAGCCTAAGCGTGGGACGTAAAACTAAAGATTTCATTTGCACCAGTGTTAGTCCATCTCATCAAAGGGATAACAATCCGAACCGCATGAGCTTCTTCCGGGAATCGAACCCTGGTCTCCCACGTTAAAGACGCATACGCTAACCGGTTAGCCACGGAGGAACTCCAAAGTTTTTCGAGTTTCATATTAATACTAATACTAATTTATACTATTACTGGGGTCTACTAATTCATAATGTAATAGATCATCAAGAAAGAGATCAAACTTTGTTTTGGTAATTTTATACCCATAAAAGGGAACGAAACAAGCCATCATAAGTTCCAAGCTAAAAATCCCAGTTTAGTGACGTCAACGAACATATTAGCTCGAACCAACTACCTGTAATTCATTCATACCAGTAGAGGTGCGGTGGCTCAGTGGTAGAGCGTTCACCTCTGCTGTATGTGGTCCCTGGTTCAAACACCACGAAAATAGTTTTGTGGTGGGCAACATTATGCTACATTTTTCCCACACTTTCATTCCTTTCTCATCGTCACCGTCTCCTTTAGCCTAACCGGCATAAGCGTGGGACGTAAAACTAAAGATTTCATTTGCACCCGTGTTAGTCCATCTCATCAAAGATATAACAATCTCCAAATTTTATGCCATAAAAGGGAACGAAAAATAAAAAGCATTCGTAAACCTGTACTATTTCATAACGTAATGAATCATCAAGACCATATTTTTAGTAATTTTAAAGAATCACCATGACCTCTGATCCAATACTTCCAATTCAATGACGTCATAGCAGGGCCAAGGTACCTCTGACTCATTCGTACCACGTGCATGGCCCCTGAATAAGCATAAGCAAAATTTCAATAGGTGACGCAATCCCGGGCCAAAGCATCCCTGATTCATTCACTATGGTCCATGGGGACCCCGATTTGGATAATCGAGAGTGCGGTAGAGTGGGGCCCATACTACTGCAGCAAGGTGAGCGCACGGGGATTCGTCCATAGGGAGCAGGTGCTTCAGCAATTCTCAGTATGCAAATAAAGGACCGCGAGCTGAAAGAACTAAGAAAAAGCTGAAACTTTCAGGATTTGTTTTTCATGTGATCTTAAATGATATATCGAAAGTCCCCTAAAATCCCGTGTGCACTTCATCCTTAAAATGGCGGTCAAAGATGGCAGCCATCCGGAATGTGCATTGCTCCCGATTTAAGCTTGTAACTCTGAGACTGTTTAAGATATTCCGATTCTGTAAAAGCATTTTTGTTCTAGAAGCTCTGATCTATAACTTCTCTTAATACTTCTTGCTCGTAAAGTTGGACACAAAGCCACGATTTTCCATTAAGGTATAAAGTAGATACATTTTGAATACCCTGTTCTTGTATTGGTTGTAGAAAAATATCCAAAACCGTTAAGAATTCGCAAACAATGCTTGAAATAGTTTTGATTGAACATTTAATTAGCTTTGCTTAAAAAAAAAGAATCATTCAAATCGGAATTAATCGAGAAATTCGACGTTTTTAATTAAAAGTAGTTGGATAAAAATTAATCGCTATTAGTCCAGCAACTAAAGTTTCGAAAATTCATGGTTGTTCTAGATTTATCTCTTACATGCCTTGGATTTCGAACTGAAATTGCATAGCTGTCATAAAAGCTATGTGATCTTCATACCAAAATGGCAACCAAATATGACACTTATTCGACATGTTTTCCAAAATAAACTAATAACTAGAAAAAGGATCGTTATTTTAATTTTGTAAAATCACTTTTACTATTAGAAATAAAAACCCTATACTGTAAATTTTGTTAAGAGTAATATAATTTTAAATACACTGAAAACAGTGGCGGCTCGTTATGCAACTGGTGGTGCACATGGCATAACTATGGTTGTATATCCACAAGGATACCAAGTAATCATTTGCATTGAGACTACTTGTACATATACAACCCAACTTATAGTTAAGTAGTGTGCATCACTGGTTGCATACCAACGAGCCGCCATTGATTGAAAATTAAGTATCCGTTTTTACATCTCATTTGAACTCCATTTTACAGTAATTCTTCATTGTAAATAGTCAAAAAGGAATAAAAAGGGAGTAAAAAATTTGGAAAAGCCAGTCCCGCCGTTCCACATTCACATTTGCTGTCACGGTTTTTCTGCGTTGTGATCTTACACTCAGCAGATTGTTAGGAGCAGCTGGTAAGTTTGTTGCCACTGCAAACAGTTTACCTTCTGTTGGGTTCTAATCGTTTCGCAGCCATTGCTGTAATTGAAGGTAAACACTTATACTGCGTTGAGAGACAACAGCATTTGTAGTACGTAAATTTGCAAAATTGAATTTTGAGGATAGTTTTCTAGTCACTGTCCTGTTGTACAGCTTATATCGAAGTTCGTCTTAAGAAATTTGATTGTGTTCTCCATACAACCGCGTAACAAATCTTTCTCCTATTTAATCACTGTTTGGGGATCTAGATTGGGTTGATTGAAGACTAACCACTTTAGATAGTTCTTACTCCTTTTGAAGAATTTTGAAGGCAGTCTGCTTTCCTTTGTTGAGAAACGTAAATGTGTCACACTTTGTGATAGCATGAAGAATGGTGTCCTTCAGTGGCTGTAGTTTTCTCTGAATATTGCCAATGTGGAAGCATTTCTGTTCAATTTTGTTTGTTTTCGGCCTCAAGTACACTATAGTGTCTAGAATTGTTGGGGCAATTAAGATGCCCAATACGTCAGAGTCAGTTTCTACTACAGCAACAAAAGTGTTTTGTTTACTTAGATAATAACTGTGCTGACAATCAGAGCATCTACATCTCATTCAGCTTGGTACACTGTAATGTTTGCAGAGTTAAAGTGAGTTTTGAGGAAATCAATCAATCCACTTTTATTTTCAGAGTTCAGTGAAAAGGGTGCTTGCTCAGTAGTTACTTTTGTATTTTTATCAAATGCGATTTTAGAGACATCTTTGACATTGCTCTTCTCTGTCGTTCAACATTTTTGGTGTTATTGCCTATTGCATAGCCATCAAAAATACAGTTCTACAAGGTGAAAAGGGATTCTGTATGTATCGTACGTATTTTTCAGAAATATCTGCATATGTGTCAACATCGGAGCAAACAACCGCATGAAGTAGGAAACCCCCGTCTACAAGGTAACTCAATTCTGATGGAACTTTCACAGGGTTTTATAGATTCTACAATGTCCACAAATACAGATTTTCTAGTTTTTCTAATTGAAATTTCATCGAACAAGGGGGAGGGTAAGGTGCTAGTTCATATTTAAAAAAAAAAACACCATGCATCTCTTCATGTGATTGCAATACCGCTGCAATTCGGCTGAATAACTGAAGTAGGTTGATGCTAACAGCTTCCTTCCTAATATTAATTGTATTGCTTGTTGCAGATATTGGCACATCCTTCTCTTTTCTTTTTAGAACTATGCTATCAAAGGTTTAACTATCATTTGAGATAGTAATTTTGACCTATCTCTTTCGCTCTATCATAGTTAACATTTTCATCAGCTACTAAACCAGTTCCAATGTTGACTAGGAGTTTTTTGGTTGGACTGTTCAAACGGGTTGTGAAGACTAAGCCAATCAGAAAGCATTCTGATGTCTTGATCATCTCTCTCCTGACGGGAAGGTCTAATTTCTACATGCTGTTCAGACTAGTGCTGTTGAATTTTTGTGACATTTGCGGTTTTCGGTTTTTGGTTGAAATCGTGATATGTTGTAGATATTGTGTACCTGAGAAAAAGTCTCAGTGGGCACAACCAAAAATCACTGACCGTTTGGCCACTACAGGGCCACTTTTTTGAAAACAGCCGAAGATAACGATATTCTGGATTTAGATGAAAATGACTGAAACTGTGATATGCAGGGCTGTAGTCGAGTGCACACGGTGGTACACGCCGTATACCTTCTGCTTAATCTTAGTCATTAGAGTGTACCTTCTGCTTGAAAGCGTATGATACTTTCCATTTTTGCTATATTTATATTTATTTATTTATTTATTTATTTAATCAGACCATGACTTCAGTAATAAAATAACTCTATCACCTTTTTCCCCTTATATTCTTAGTTGGTGTTCAAACATCCTTGCATGATATTTCAGGGATTAGCAGCGGTTTTCATGAGAAAAAACTCAGTTTTTTCTAAATACCCTGTTTTCTTTTGTGTTTTATAAACTAAAATATAGTTAAATTTGGGCACAATTTTCTTATTTCTGGTAACATCGGGCACGAGTTTTCCTGTTCCTTGTCGGAATGAATTGGCTCCTTCTCCACACCTACACCCATTTATGTCATTAATGGTGTGATTTAATTAAGGAGTGTCATCAAGTAAATAGCATGGAATGCTTTTAGAATATAATGCAGTATCCTTTAGATTTTAATTGCATTAATTAATTAACACACGCGTTTTACATTGTTCATTAAAAATGTCTTTATGTCTTTTATGACAATCATAGTTGATCACAAAACAGCGTGTACCCTCTGAAAATTTTAGGACTACTACACTGGTGATATGTTGGAGACAGAGGGAGTGGGTCAGTGGGTCGGTGGGTCAATGGGTCAAGTGGATCAAGTTTTCTGAGTGGGTCAGTGGGTCGTGGGTCAAAAGCATGTGACCCACTGTGACCCACCACCCACCGTGACCCACTGCGACCCACCACCCACCATGACCCACTGTGACCCCCACCCACCATAACCCACTGTGACTCACCACCCACCGTGACCCACTGCGACCCACCACTCACCATGAACCACTGCGACTCACCGATTCAGTATGATCTACCGACCCACTCTGCTCACTGCATTGTAGACAGTATCTTCTGAAGACTGGTAAATTTGTCTTCGTTTGACTTTCAAGACCTTCATTTCCCTTCCTTTTCCATTTGTTTCTGTCTACTTACCTGAGGTGAGTAAATCTAACCAAGTGAAAAAAGAACTTCAGGCACTTTTGGATATTGATATTTTTAATAGTAATAATAGCAATATGACTTATACTACTACTTGGCTTTCGAGACCTATCAGTTTTTAGAGGAGCTAACTACTGGAAAAAATACATTTTTGAATCACTGTAATATATAAATTACTAAAAAAAATGAATGTAACTATGTGTGCATGATCATCACGGTCAAATTGCAAAGTCAAATGAAATTACTTTTGGTATATAGGCCTAGTTAGGCCTTAATCCAAACTGGGATGTTATATTGCTTTCATTATAATGCATAATATCCTAAGGAATTAGTGAGAATCCGAATTTTTGCGGAAAAAATGAGTATCTCGCAAGCCGTTAAACTTACGGAGCTGAAATTCAGTGTATTAACTCTTTATTAAAAATAAACAGAATGTGTCCTAGCATTTTTTAAATTCTTCTTTATGGGGGGAGCACTTTCTGTATATGGATAATTTTTAGTGAGTTGGTTTGTAAAAATGATCGAAAACAATCGATGTTATATAAGAAAAAAAAATCAGAAACAAAAAATACAATGGTTGGTTTCATATATCCATTGCATTCTACTATAATAATTGCTGAAGCTTATATTTATTATATGGAGCGCTTACAGCACAGGGCAATCAACCCATAAAGTTGTGAGAAAAATAGGCATAAAATTTGTATTGTAAGCTTAATTGCACGGAAATTTTAAGTTTGGATTGTACGCATAATTATATGGAAAATTTTACACTTTTTCCCCTTTTACGTTGGTCTACTTACTTTGATTTGGAATTTTCAAATTTCATCCTTTCTTCCACTGAAAAGTATCGATAATTCAGCAAGGAAATAATTATACTATGATAATTTAATTGAAATTCATCGTAATTTGGCACATGGCAAACAGCAATGTGGTACTTAAAGGGGAAGAAGGAGGGAAATTCCCATTACCTCTCAACACTTTCCAGGAACCTCTTTCCCTTTCGCTTTCTAGACGGGGAGGGACCTTGGTAATGGCATCCAACCTTTATGTGTAATTACAAAAATTAAATTTATAAACAAATAAGAAATCATCAGTTTATCAGGCTTTAATTGATAATTTATTCACAAGATTCCCTATCGAAGGCCTGGTAGATGAATTTTCTGTTCTCCATGAGTCGACATTACTAACTGACCTGGTCGATATGGAAAAGATGTTGTATGGTGATAGAGAGATGATACTTCTTGCTGAGTATTTCAAAACTGACCAAGAAAAATCGTTATCAGACTTAAGTCTAACAAACAGATTGTCGATGAGGAGTTGCAGAGATCGAGTAGAAGAATTATCAATTTCCACGACAGAGTGCGAACGGGGATTTCCCCTTATGAATTTACAATGACTGATATTAGAAATAGACTAAGTGCTCAAAGATTATCTAACTTGTTGTTCATCAATGTTAATGGTCCACCGCTACACAAGCTCAAAGTAGACGAGCTAGTTATTTCTTGGCTGAAGAATAGACATCATTCCGCTGCGGATGATTTACCACGAAAAAGTTACCAACAGGAAATAAACCCGATTTCAGATTTGTTTTAAAGTGGAAAATTACGAATTATGGAAAATGTATACTTGGATTACTAATGGCTTATTTGTGTTATTCAACTTGGTACCTAATTTTTAGTAAGTCTCTTCTTTGCTTTAGGTAAACTACTTTGAATAAATATTCATAATAATTGTAATTATGCATATTTGTAACTTAAATTTAACATGGTGTTTTAGTGATTACACAAATTACAACTATGAGCATACTTTATGGAGATGCTCTCACATAGGCTACCCGAGCACCTTTATACACTATGAAAAACTGATTTTTCAAGTGTTTTGTGAGCAAAAATACTGTGAATTGAGAAACCATAACCTTTCCCATATTGTACAAAGGTATTTTCCTGCGAATAGAAGTATCTTTTGGAATGCGTTCAGAAATTAACACTTGCAAGACTACTCTCTTAGTACAAGTATATTTTAGGCACACACTAATTTCCCCCCACCTCGAACTGTTTCAATTTCCTCACTGACAAACACTTTACCATTTTATATCGTAAAGGTCAGATCCACCGTTATTGTAACAGAGTGGTGCTTGAGCGATTGACTGGAAATTCAAACTCCGATTAGTGACAATTTCACAGTCTTGTTTTATTACAAGTGCAAACTCTTTAGTCAGCACAGAAGGGGCCGTGGATCGTGTTCAGAGTTGATGACGATGGATTTTGGTGGGTCAGAGTAGGTCACAGTGGATGAGAGTGGTTCGTGGTGGGTGGTGGGTCACGGTGGGTGGTGGGTCATGATGGCTCATAGTGGGTCATGGTGGGTGATGGGTTATGGTGGGTCAAAGTGGGTCAGAATGGGTGGTGGGTCATGGTGGGTCATGGTGGGTCATGGGTCAGAGTGGGTCACGGTGGTTTGTGGGTCAGTGGGTCGTGGGTCACGGTGGGTGGTGGGTCAGTGGGTCGTGGGTCAAGTTTTCATTGACCCACGCCAACTCTAGTTGGAGATATTGTGATCGTGTGAAAAAGTCTCAAAAGGCACAGCTACCAATCACTGACCGTTTGGCAGCTACAGGGCCAAATTTTTGAAAACAGCAGAACGTAACGGTATTCTGGATTTCGGTAAAAACGGATAAAACCGTGATATCTTGTACATATTGTCATCCTGAGAAAATGTCTCAATTTGTACAACCATCCACCACTGGCCGTTTGGCCACTATATGGCTACTTTTTTACAGGGGGGATAGGGATTTCAAGAAAATCATAGACCTTTACGTTGATTTTCCTAGTACCCCTTCTAATTGTCACAGGGACATGAACTATACCTCGTTGTAAAGGTTATGAAACGCACATTCTAACTAGCTAAATTTTGTGCCCCTCGTGCCAAACCGGTAGAAGAAGAAGACGATTTTTTGTAAAAATGAGATTTTTTGTTTTTGAAAATTTGTCAGAAGATGGCAACACTGTTACTTGTCGTACGCAAGAAAAAACAATTTTCACGTGTACGCCAGACATTGGGTACAATCATGTAGAAAAGTGAAGGGCGAAAGTTGAATACCATGTGCGAGAAAATTTTGAATGTGTTTCCTACGAGAATGATCCTGTTCATATTTTTCAAAATATTTTGGTCTGCCTTGACGTCTCTAATTGGCACAGAAATATAAGCCTTACCTCGTTTGCAAGCTTATGAGACACAGATTCCAACGAGGTAAATTTTGTTCCCCCTGTGCCTAGCCAGTAAAAGAAGAAGAAGAAATTTTAAACATTGAAAAAAAAAACATTTTTTTCGAAGCTTGTGGGACTATGGCAACAATATTTATCGCACGTTGAAAAAAATATTTTCACGTGTACGCCAGATATTGGGTAGAATCATGTAGAAAAGTGAATGGCGAAAGTTCAATACCAAGTGAGTAAAAATTCCAAACCTGATTCCTACGAGATTCCCCCTGTACATATTTTTCGAATATTTTGGTCTACGCTGACGCCGCTAATCGTCACAAAGATATAAGCCGTACCTGGTTGGAAAGCTTATGAGACACAGATTCAAGCGAGGTTACTTTTGTGCTCCATGTACCCAACCCGTTAAAGAGGAAGAAGAAAAATTCAAAAACATTGGAAGAACATATATTTTTCGAAGCTTGTGGAACTATGACAACCCTGTTATTTGCTATACGCTGGAAAACATATGTTCACGTGTACGCCACATATTGAGTACAATAATGTAAAAAAATGAAGGGCGAAAGTTCAATACCAAGTGAGAATGAAAATTCAAACGTGTGTCCTACGAGAATCGCCCTGTATATATTTTTCGAAATATTGTCGTCTACCGTCTACCCTGACGCCCCTAATCGTCACAGAGATACAAGTCATACATCGTTGGAAAGCTTATGGGACATAGATTCCAACGAGGTAACTTTTGTGCCGCTCGTGCCCAACCCGTAAAAAAAGAAGTAGAAATTCAAAAAATTTGAAATAAAAAAAATACATTTTCTAGAAGTTGGAACACTATTATTTGCCGTGCCCAAGAATGGCCATACACAGGGTATCATTAGTTAGAATGTTTATTTATCTTTATTGATACCACTTTTCATGCTTGTAGTTCTTTTGGAGGGAGAGTCACCCTCCCCAAATGCTGAGTAGGAGGGGGAACTAAAACATCCAACTTCTCCCCCTACCCTTCCGCTGCTGGACCCCCGATATGGACGAAATGCACACCGTTGGAAAGTTTGATCCATTCTAAAGAGATGGATACCTAAGTCATCTCTTTAGATTAATTAGGAGCGAAGTGATGGAGGTTTAAACTGCTGGCTCAACCCTTGAGCCGTTCGTCCTGTAAAGGTTAAATGAGCAGAAAGTAACGGAATTCTGGATTTCAGTGTAATTGCTTGAAACTGTGATATGTTGCTGACCGTTTGGCCACTACGATTTCACTTTTTTGAAAATAGTAGAAGGTAACTGTATTCTGAATTTTGCTGGAATTCTTGAAGCCATAATATGTTGTCAATGAAACCGTGATATATTTGTAGATATTGTGATCCTGTGAAAGTCTCAAAGGACACAACCACCAAACATTGTCCATTTGGCAACTACGGGACCACATTTCTTAAAACAGCAGAAGGTAACGATATTTTGCAATTTTGGTGGAATTGTATGAAGACATGAAAAGTCCTATCCCACAACCCGGAAAGGGGATGGGGAGAGTAGCACCTAACATAAGCATAGACAACATTCCGATGTTCATCTTGAGGGACAAAGGAAAACCCTGGAAAGCCCTAGACAATTTTTCTCACGATTATGACATCTACAACGTATCACAGTTTCATCAAGATAGTGGGCGGGGAGGGCACAAGCGCATGGTCCTCTTTGCAGTGTTTTGAAGGTGAAATTTGTGCCTCCTTTACGGGTCTTTGGAGGCTTTCGGATCCAGGTCTGGAACCGGTTCCTAAGATCCGGTTCTTGAACCGGGTTTTCAGATCCAGATCTGGAACCGGTTCCTAAGATCCGATTCTGGAAACGGGTTTTCGGATCCAAGTCTGGAACCGGGTTTTCGGATACGGACACGGAACCGGTTCCAGAACCAGTTCTGGAAACCGGATCTCCGAGAACCGGTTCTGGAAACCGGATCTCCGAGAACCGGTTCCTCGCGGAACCGGAACTTTGTGGCAATCCCTAGTTGTGACCATGCAAACTTTTCCTCAGGATGACAATATCTACAACATATCACGGTTTCATTCATTTTTAACGAAATCCAGAATACCGTTACGTTCTGCTGTTTTCAAAAATGTGGCCTTGTAGTGGCCAAATGGCCAGTGAGTTTTGGTTGTGCCCATTGAGACTTTTTCTCAGGTACTCAATATCTACAACATATCACGATTTCAAGCAATTCCACCGAAATCTAATTTCCGGTGCGGGGTCCATTGTCATTTCGAAGGGAGACATTGCCCTGAAACTCTTTTCTCGCAAAAATGACAAAATCCGTATTTCCTACTTTGAAGTCATCTTTGCATCGGCAGAGTTTCGTTTCTTTAATGTGGTCCCTTTAGTCAAGGGGACTCTGTTTTGAAAAGGGGCCCTTAACCTATTTTCCGAAAGAAACAAAAAAATAACGTGTCGATGTATTTTTAATCTAGTATATATGTGTCAAGTTTGAAGAAAATCGGACGACGAGAAACCCTTGTAAAGCTATCTCCTTTCACTCTCACTTTTTGGACTTGACGGGTTTTTGCCCCAAAGTCCAATTGTGAAAGCATCTATCAACCGAGACAATTGTATTGATTTCTATGTGTGTTTTAACTTTTTTTTATTTGCTCCAAGACTATTATGGTAATATGTACAGCACTGTGCGAAAGAGATTGTTCCATGGTAGTACAAGTCACAGCTAGTGCTGTCGAATTTTTTACATTTGCGGTTTTCGGTTTTTGAGAAAACCGGTTTTCTGAAAACAAAACTGAAACTTCAAATTCGGTTTTTAAAACCGAAACAGCAAAAGCGGTTTTTGAAAACCGAAATCGCAAAAGCGGTTTTCAATTTTTAAAACTGATATTTTGATTTATGAAATTTCAATTTTTTCAAAAACCTGTTTTCGGTTTTTTCAAAAAATCGATTTCGACAGCACTAGTTCAGACACTGACTACTGTTTTCTACAAAAATTTTCTAAGAAACTTATGTTTACCTAATATCATGTAAATACAATAGCAGCGACTCCACAAAACAAATATAGCAACATATCACATTGAGTAAAAACAAAAGTATGTGTCGTACGTAAAAATGGTTATATGTGTAAATCCTGTAACTTTTGGACTTAACATATAGCAAACGTTTAACTGAAAAAGTATATTTTATACATACTTTCCGTATAAGTGTTCCGAATAAACGTACTTTCCGTAAGAATGAAAGAACTGTATACAGGTAGTCAGAATCTCACATACAATTAGACGTACTGCTCTCAACGGGTCGGGTCGGGTCGGGTTGAAGACCGACCCAACCCGACCCGTGATTCGATCCGATTGACCTGACCAGACAACCCGACCGAGCTGACCCGATTGATCCGACCCGACCCGACAACCCGACCCGAGCTGACCCGACCCGACCCGTTTTGAGAGCGCTATGGTCACGACACTGGGTGAACGCCAAAATGCACTCTCATTGAGAATTAAACCTGGACCACGTGTACCGAAGTCTCACACGTTAACCACTCGCTAGATCAAGCGGGGGATTTGTATATGCATCTAAATGAATATTTGGCACTTTTGAGGTTTGGTTATTTCTTTTTATAACTGATACCAATGTCCGACGTGGGAGAAATTTATTTTTTCTTGCTTTAGTTCTATGTGACGAAATTTTTCTTCAAAGTCAGTGTTCTCACCTACTCGGACGGCAGGGGGTCTTCTGGGAAGGCAGTAGCAAGAGTCTCTTGGCGGAGACAAAAGGAAATCGTTTAACTACAAAGATAAGGGTTGATGAAACGGGAGAACACCTGTGATTTTTTCCAACCCTTCAACTTTCATTCCAAAATAGGTTCCTATGATTCCTGGACCAGCGTCACTTTGATTTTTCTTTTTCGGTAATTAAAACGTATTTTACAGTATATATAGTTGCAATTAAGAAGATACATAATATGAATTTTGTAATTTAAAATTTAAAAATACAGTATGATAATTAATTATAAAGTATTAATTTTATTTCATCACTTTCAGCCCAACAAATGAAATTCAAACAATTCGCACCCTGGGTCTTGGTCATCAATACTGCGTCTTATTCTTTGTCTTGCACAGTCAAGTCATGGTCCTGCATTTCATAGTCTTGGTGGTCTTTCATGCTATACAAGAGCCAAGAATGCTCGCCTCATCGGTACAAATGAAGACCAAGTGTGATTTTGATTATGGTCTTTCATACTATACGGAAAGCAAGAAAATATGCTCATCGCTACTTGGTGATCACCAAAACAAGGCCAAGAGCAAGATTACTATGTACTTCGTCTTGTATATCCAATCTTTATCTTGTTCTTGTATCGATGTTCTTGGGGTTGCTGAAATAAAATGAAATATTCAGTTTAAGGTCCCTCGATTCTGC
Source organism: Thermobia domestica (assembly GCF_964235325.1). Taxonomy (NCBI): domain Eukaryota; kingdom Metazoa; phylum Arthropoda; class Insecta; order Zygentoma; family Lepismatidae; genus Thermobia; species Thermobia domestica. Next base: position 193,476,136 of record NC_137454.1, read on the forward strand.
ACCGTTGTTAAGGGATATGGTGACCATAAGAAATGAATGAAATGGTGGAATGAAGAAAGTGGGACGGAACAGAAGAACCCCGAGAAAATCCACTACACGGCGTTTCTCCATCACAAAGCCTACTTAGCACAAGCTGGGATCGAACCATGGACACCATGCACTAGAGATGAATTCTATACCACTGAGCCACCGCGGCCCCGCTTGGGCTTGGTCTTCCATATCCAATCTTTCTTTAGGCCTTGCTTAAACAACTTCTAGTTTTGTTCTAAATCCAGACTCCATATTGGCGTAGATATTAATATTACAGTCGATTGGTAAAATCAATTTTCCACATTTAAAAATTAAAGTACATACAAGTACAAAAATAAGCATTTACCATAAAAACACTAGCTGCAAGTGTTCAAAATAGATTTATGGTTTCTATAAAATCAATTGAAAATTGCTATTTTTAATTAGGCAGCTGGTGAAAAACAGCAGCTTTCGACTCCAGTCGAGTTTAAGCTCAACCTAAACTCAGTTGACCAAAGTGAACTGACCCGAGTGACCCGACCCGAGCTGACCCGATTGACCCGACCGGAATAACCCGACCCGTTTGAGAGCACTAGTTAGACGTATGTAATATACGGAAGACTGTTAAATATCAGACATACTGCAACGGCATGATATAACATCTAAGGGCAGTGCGTATGTAGCACATGGCTAAGGTATGTTCCGTACTGATTTCTGTAGTAAACTTAAGGATTCCGTACATTTGTACAGCGGGGGACACTTCTAAATGGTACAGCCATATGGAGATTTACGGCTAAGGTGTACCATTTAGAAATGTCCCCCGCTGTACAATATACCACAGTGCGGATAACGGATTTTTCTCAGTGGAGGTACATTGTATTTCTTCATTTTGTGTATCATGAAAAAAAAAACATTGGCAAAGTATTCTTATTGCATGCACGCATACATGACTAGTACTGAAAAGAGAAATGGATTTTAAAATTAAATATATTGGACGACGGGACAGTGTAATCACATACACAGTATCCTTCTATCTACTATCCATAAACGCATACTCTTTTGTTTTTGTGGCATTTTGAATCTAAGAGCATTGGCTTTGTAAATTTTATCAGCTACGGTAGTTAAATCTTTCATATAAGTCATCTCACATATGCTGTCACATACAGGAAATGCGCTGGATGTCTTTCAATTTTTTTTAAACACACCGTTATTTCATTTTTCTCCTTCCAAATACCGATCAGTTCATTTAACTGCTTGTAAGAGATACACCTGATATTCCTACTTTAGGCAACCACCCACGATCAACATACGCACGTGCGTCAACTTTATACTTAAATCCTACACGCACAGCATCCACATAACCTAATCTTCTTTTAATTTTAACGAAAGATATATATTTGCTGCCAAAAACAGATATTAAATAAGGAACATAAAGATGAAATAACCACCTCAGAAATCAAAAACAGGAAATTCATATTTGTTTATTATCGACAAGAGCATTATAATTCACAAAAAATACTTAAAATATTATTATTGACTCATATCAATAACAATAGAACTATTAATATATCGCACTGGAGGTCCTCTTTTAGTATGCATATTGTACAGAGATAAGATGACAATGTTCGGTAATCCTTCTTTAAAATACAATACATTTTATTATCTGTATATTTTTATGGGCCGTTTCCTTTCGCACAGTTTGTATTCTATACACGCTCAGAAAAGCTACTGAACCTAACCAACAATGAAGTCAACAAGTAATAACAAGAACAGAAACAATGAACAATATGACAATTATGGAAAGTAGCCCGCTAATAATGATGACTAAATGAAGCAGTTATCGTTTACATCTCTTTAGAATACAATTTTATTGAACTTGCACTGTAAAGTATGAATTCCATACACTATCACTCAATTTCGTATAGTAACAGAGTAGGCAAATTAACAGAGTGGGATACCTGCGCCATCTTAATTCCCTGTTTTCTTTCAAATTAAGTGGAATTCTAATGGTTTGATTTCACTGATTTCTTCAAATATATTTAAATATTCTTTTCTTCCTGAAAGTCGCATTTAATTATATATAATTTTAATGTTTAATAATCAAATTTAAGTAATAATAAATTTACATATGAATTATATCTCCTTGCTTGTCCCACAAGGCTCACTATTATAGAGTCCCGTAGATCACCTAAAAAAATTTTTTTATAGGTACTCCACAACTGACTGAATTGTGAATTCTCGTATAGACACATAAAAGTAACAGTTAAATGGTGTGTTGGAGAACACATAGTTATGAATTTTTCTTTATGAATTCAAACCAGGACATTCTGATAGCAAGCAAGAAAAAAGTGGCCAGGAATGGCGAACTAATGTACTGTTTGCCGTTGGTTTGACTAGTTTCGTTCCGGTGACACAGCATTGCAAAATGAGCTCAGTGAGCAGCGACCAACATTCGGATGAGCTTCTCACAAGGAACGGACATGAACGTGTCATCCGGACTTCCAAATCAAACGTAGTCCATTAGATAAACATAACAAAGATATGATCATACACAAAAAATTAGGTGCCATGGACAAAGGATACAGAGCCCATTCACCCTGTTAGTATAAAGCAAATCGTAGACTTGCAATGAAATAGCTATTGCATCAATACTGTTCATTGGAAAGTCATAGTTTATAGTTCATTCTCTTCAGCGTGAAACAAGCTTTTCAGAGGTGCTATGTGTTACTGCCCACAACGTACCTGAACAGGAAAAATGAGATAATGTCGGGAAAATTCCCTCCAAAAATCCCTCCCATCAATTTTTGCCCCGTCTGGTGTGGCCCTGGGTAAAAGCACATAATCCAAATGTATCTCGAAAAATACTATAGGGGTTAAGAAATGAGTGTACCAAGTTTCGTTTTGATAGACGGAATAGGTATGAACCAATACGCTCTATGCATAAAAAAACGAACTATGACCTGACCTATAAAGAGAACATAATTCAAATATATAAACGCAATATTATTTATCCTGGTATCAAAAATTGTACCACATTCTCTGTAGAATGAAACAAGCATTTCAATAGTTTAACAAACATATTGTTCTGTGATACGTGGAGAGGGAAATCGGGGATAAGTCGAAATAATGTCTTCTAAAATGGCTCTGTTGTGAAATTGTGCACCCTCTTAAGCGACACCGGAGCCGGTAGGAGTCAGACTGTGAATTAAAGGACATTTTACAGGGGAGATAAAATTCACATCCAAGAAATGTTAACATGGGGAAGTTAAAAATTTATGGAATAAACCCAATTTTTCAGAGGAGGATTTCCCCCTCATCTCTCCTGGTAACTCGCATACTGGTTGGAGAATACAATTAAAATGTACATTGAAAAATACTAGGAGGTATATCCAGGGGTGCCCATCCCCCCCAAAGCTGATGGCGCACCCCCCCAAAAAAATTAATAATCTCTTCCCTCCTCAAAACTCAAGTCCTCTAAAAAACAATTGCCCAGTGTAGCAGTAGTTTTTATAGTACTAGTAATTGTTATTTTTGTTGTTGTTTTTATTTCCTGTAGTAGTATTATAGAATGCTTGCAGTAGTAGTAGGGGCAGTAGTAATTATAAAAATGGCATTACTTTTATTAGTAGTCTTGGTAGTGTACTATGTGTGTGAATGTGTGATTACATTTTCCAGGATCTGCGAAAAACGAACAACTGCCTAGCTGGCTTCACTCTGTACAATACATGGAGCTGAATATATAGAATACTACTGGAGCGACCTCTCACGGAAAGTCTCTATTGTACACAGTGATGCCACTTTTGAGCTGTTTTTCAGTTTACCTCAGGCCCTGGAAAATGTAATCGCACAAACAGAAAACTATACAAAATATTATCATTAATTCATTTATTATACATCATGTAGCAATTGAACAGCATTACATATTAAGTGTCATGCATGGTATAAATAAGAAATAAATAAATGCTCCCAGCAGAAAATGGGTAAATTACCTACACAAAGCGATAAACCGACCAGCCCATCCTTTCATATAGCAACTTGAGCGGTACTTCATTTATAGAATTTCTAAGTAGGGGGTAGGGGGATTCATTCTCGAGATTAAAAAAAATCGCATCGTGTTCCAATGTTCTGACAACAGCAAAATTACTTATTCGACATTAGAGTAAAATTCTTCCCCAATTTTTTTATTCCCCCCAATTTTTTTCTCGATGGCACAACTTGCGCCATTCATCCCTCCTGTGGACGGCCCTTCTTTCTTAAAACGAACCAACCTTTCCCTTCATACGGCTACTTGCGCGGTACTTCATTCGTCGAGTATCGAAGCAGGGGGTACGGGGGTTCACCCCGGAAAATTTTTGAAAATTAGCTTCTCAAAATCGTGTTTTAATGCTATTCCGACAGTAAAATTGCTAGTTCGAAAGTAGAGTAAAATCCCCCCCAAAATTTTTCTCAATGGCGCAGCTTGCGCCATACATCCCCCCTGTGGGCGGCCCTGGGTATATCATTAAACAAGGGAGAAGATATAGTATGGCACCGTAAGAACTGAATAGAGAACAAAAGGGTATTGGTGGATAATGTGGATTTATCCATGGTTTATCCCAATACAACTGTAGCACAGTTGCTGTTTAAAACGTTTGCTTCATTCCACAGAGAATGTGATACAAATCTTGATATCAGGATAAAGGGTACTTCGTTTATATTTTTTACTATTATGGTCTCTTTATAGATCATGTCATGGGTTCGGTTTCGTACGTATAGAGCAGATTGGTATACAACCTTTCCCCTCGTAGCTTTTCCGTCTATCAAAAAGAAACTTGGTATACCCATTTCCTAACCCCTATAGTATTTTTCAAGATATATTTGGATTATGTGCTTTTTATATCCGGGGCCACACCAGAGGGAGGCCAAAGTTGATGGGAGGGTATTTTCCTCACATTATCCAGATTTTCCCTATTCAGGTATATTATAGGCGCCAATACATAGCACCTCTGGAAAGCTTGTTTCATGCCAAAAAGAATAAACTATAAACCATGACTTTCTAACGAACAGTGTTGATGCAGTAGTCTTTTCACTGCAAGTCTACTATTTTCTTTATACTAACAGGACTAATGGGCCCCAGGGATTTACTCCGTTGTCCATGGTACCTATTTTTTTTTCTGTATGAACATATCTTTGTTGTTCATGGAATGGGCTAGGTTTGATTCGGATGTCCAGATGAGACATTCATGTCCGTTCCTCGTCGGTAACACCTCGGAAACTCTCGGAAAACTGTTCGTGCCATTGGACATACATTCGACGCCATCGTGTAATTCTGAAGGTGTGAAAAAATTGAATTCATGAATACCATGTATGTTGGCACTGTCCAACAAAAATCGCCATCTAGAGGTGTGCAGTTCTTGGAGTATAAGGAATTAAAGGGAAGTGTCGTGCATCGAGTTGTCACTTCAGATAAAAAAAATAGATTTGGTATGACAATCGTAAACGGTCATTACTAGGTAGGGCGGGGGTCGACGAGAAAGCCGATAGTGACCAAAGATATATATGGGGTCTTGAGTTTCAGGCAATTGAGAAAAGGTCTCAGTGAAGTGGTACATAAAGTCCCAAGAGACGAAAGATCGATCATGAGGTCAATGAAGTCCAGGAGGGACAAAAATGAACGAGGTAGCTGAAACCGCTGGAGGAAATTCGAAAGTTAATCTGCCAGGGGACTTAGCTGTCGAGTGTTTATTTGTGGAAACGGGAAATATGTTGAGTGAGTACTAAGAAGAATTATATCATGAGGAAATGCAATGATAGTGTAAAGATAGGGTCGAATGCCTTAGTAAGGACAACATGGAAATAAAGAAAATAGTTCTTATGGTTACGGTTTATTTCATAAGTATGCAAAATATCATACATAACAGAGATTTTTGCTTGTTTAGTGCCTACTTTTAGAGCGGAGATTACATTGTGGAAGACGGTCAGAGTTATAGAATCTGAATTCAATTCTACCAGGAATTCAATCTGGACACACACACCAAAGGCGACACCGCTAACCTTTTAGTCCGGGAGGTGTCTGCACCAACGCAATTCCAGTGGAGCTGATTAGTATTATTAAAGTGTACATATTGTCTCTTATCACTGAGGTTATATGAGAGATGGACTTACAGCTTAACGTGGAAGCCCAACCACATGACTCCCGACGGATATCCCCTGGATCTCCTACGCTGAATCATGTACGCTAATCACTATAGTCACAAGGAAGCTTCCCGATCTCAGTGGAGGGACAAAGGATACTCCGTAAACATATTTTACTCAACCACGAGTTATAAATAACTTAATTTTGTTGATGTAATGTATCTTTGCTGAAATACAAGTTTTAAGACAGGACGGATAAAGCCTGCAGGCTAAAGGAGACGAATAACAAATGCATCTGATGATAAGTGGAATAATGACGAAGGAAGGGAACGAGAGAGTCCACGCACACGATGTAGTCCATTACAAGCTCAAGTGGCCAGGAATCAAACCAGGGATCTTCACGCCAGAGGTGAATGTTTAACTCCAGTGTAGACAGCAAAGTTTCTCTTTTTGTCCTGCGTTATAAATGTAGATGTAGATTCCCAATTGAAGAAAGATCTAAACTGTGAAAGACTGACAGTGTAATCCAATGAAAATGTGCCTGTGAATACCACTAGAATGACTCTGGTACTGAAGTTTATAAAATTATCTTATGTATGTACTGTATTTGCATTATTACTGCTTATTGAACTGCTGCCTTTTTGGACAATCATTATTTCGACCACATTTTGATTACCAGTAAAACTAAGAATATTTCAAAATACTCGCATTATATGGAAATTAATATAAATTGTTACCCTAACTTGTTATAATTGTGATCTTGCTTAAATTAAATCAAGAGTTAAATGCTAGGAATAGCTACATACAAAATTGAAGGTACTTAACCTTATTACCGAAGGGTACATGTAGAACGGAAGCCTTTTTACATTCCAAGAAAAGAACTTAGAGAATGTAAATGGACGATCGGCAGAAATAAGTTTAAAGGTGTTTGCAAAGATCAACAGTACATAATGAATCACAATGCAAAAGTTGGCTTTTGTTTCTGCCAGCAGTCACACAACGTACATAGATTTATTGACCGCTAGTTCTCTGATTGGGACTAAACAAAGAACACCATTTTGTTAGGTTTTAAGAATTTGTTTCTCTTTCTTGTCTTCAACAGGCATTGTCTTGTGATCTTTTTACATTTTTTTAAGTTTGAATCAAAGTATTCTTTACATGCAGTAGAAACAAACTACCTTTGTAAAACAATATTGGCAGATTGGACTTGTTTGTTTTATTTAACGTCCAACGACTGTACATATTAAATACTGTTAGATATTTACTTACGTTTGTAGTTGAGGTTGCAAAACAGATCCTATGTTCTACTTCCGGGAAACCAGGAAACTGAACACTAACAAGAATTAAGCAATCTGAATGATAGTGCAATCAAATTAAAGGGAAGAAGGAAAACAAATTGCCATCCAATTTAGTTTCAAATTAAATGAAGTGAAGTTTCTAGTTTTAGGCTGAAGGAGACTACGATTTCGTTATTTAGGCTAAAGAAGACGGATAATTAATAAAAGTCAATGATTACGAAAGAATTTGTGAAAATGAGAATATGCTAGGAATCGAAAGAAACTCGAGAAACTCACAGACACGATGTTTTCAACACAAACTCGCGTAGTCGGGGATCGAACGAGGGATCCTTCACACCAAAAGTGAGAGTTATCTGATTAGCTTTTATCATTCTATATGATGTGGCTGCTATGACATGTTGCGGCTATGACCTAAGGTGAATGTGGCTTGCATAACCGATTTCTCCAGTAAATGAGGCTAAAGTGTCCAATGGCAACTATTACCAGTGTTGTGTGTGTCCAGCGACTCCTATAACTGATTTTGTTATGTTGAGCACATGTTATATGTGCGTTTAGACTCAAATGTCACACATAATATCCATCCCTGAACCCTGCTGTGTGTGACCACGAAAGAAGTATTTCCAATACCAAAACTGACATTGACATCTGTGATACCCATACCGCTTAGGGGTACGGGGGCTTCTCGCACACCCTGTAAAATTTGCAAATGATCTTTTCTTACTATCTGTTTCTGTTAACTAAGAATAAATGAAAGAAAAGACAGAAAAATATACCAGAAAAGACTAAAATCTTGTAGATAAATATACGATAGGAGAAGATAATAACTATAAGTTGAGATGTTAGGAAGAGAATAATAAAAATCAGAATTGCATGCAAGCAACCGATGTCATGAAAAATCTTTAAAAACCTAAATTCTGCATATTTAGCACAAATATAGAAACGTTCTCTTATTTGGATTATATATATCTACAGGTCTTTCGTTTTCTACAGGTTACAATAAAGAAGAGAGACGTCACATTTATTGCCTAAAAAGTATTCGTCTTGTATCTATACCAGAAGCAACACACTCTTCGTAACGCGTGTCTTTGGGTATTATAGCAGCAAACGCTTGTGCCAATTGGTGAACTGTAGTCAAAGAGTGTATGTGTGCTGCTATTGGAGTCAACAACAAACAGAAAGCAACTAGGTGAAGACGAAAAGAAACTAGTGAAAAGGAAAGACGAATGATGATACGATTGTTTGGTAAGAGTAAATCGTTTAGTGAGACCAGTGTTAGACCCCTATGATTGGTCGGCCTATTACTAGCATTGAAGGCCTCATATATAAGTTTAAAAAGACAAAAACATACAAGAATCTGTCGAGATCTGGGCGTCCATCACACTAACGCAGCAAGATAGACGTCTCATCGCACGTAACGTTAAAGAGAATTCGAAGTGAGTGCACCACTCATAGCTGCGGAGCTCGAACAAGAGTCTCCAAAGAAAGTGTAAGCCCAAACTGTGAGAAACGTCCTCCATGAAGCTGGATATGGAGCCCAAACAGGCCACAGAAATCCATATATCAGAAAAAACAACAGAAAGAAGGGCCAGGAGTATACAATGTCACACAGGAACGAGATATTCGACTTCTAGATTTTTTTTTTTTTCACTGGTGAAGGCACATTTCATTTGTTTCGATCAGATGGACGAGTTCTGGTATAAAGGAAGAAGAATTGTGAACTTGAGGAAAACAATTTTACAGCTACAATAAAGTATAGGAGCGGCTCAGTACTTGTGTGGGGTGCATGAGTGCATACGGGGTTGGAAAATTGTTTCATTGTAAGAATAATGGATCACACAGCATACATCAACATCCTGAAGACACATCTCACGAGCGTTGAGCAAATGGGCCTAGCAGGTGATTACATATTCATCCAAGATAACTACCCGAAACACACTGCGCTAAATACGACGCTGTGGCTCTTATACAATACCTCGAAGTGGATGGAAACCCTTCCAAAATCACCGGACATAAATCTAATTGAGCATCTATGGCACTCTCTGGAAACAAACATACGAAAACACAATATTTCAAATAAGACTGATCTTTAAAACGCACTGTTGATAAAATGGAGGAAAATTAGCAGCGTAACAACAGAAAATCTAGTTAGATCAATGCCAAGGAGGTTGCAGGAGGTCATGCGGCGAAAAAGAGAACACACAAAGTATTAAAAGTTGGGGCACAACAACCCAAGCTATTGCAGATGAATAGTATTTCTTAGTAGACGAATACTTTTTTGGCGTGAAATAAGTTTAGTTCATTTTATTTGTACTTTTTCGTATGCTTTGAATATGAAATAACTTCATTTCTATGTTTGGTATATATAAATGTAGTGTAATGAAATATCTGTATTTCATTCTTCCTTTTACTATTGAGTTGAATGTAAATTATATGCGAACAAACATTTCAGTTCTGGCCGGACGAATACTTATTTTGCTCACTGTATATCCAAATAAGAAAACGTTTCGATATTTGTGTTAAATATACAGAATATATATGTCAAGCAAGCAGGGGCGACTCTTTATTGTATTGACAAAATCACATTCCTTTCCAATGAATACGAATAATGATAATTAGGTATATTAATAACAAATTATGGACATTCTTGTATAGGAATGAGAAACGACTGAACAAAAAATTTGTTATTTTAATGCGGAGTCTGCAACCCGGTGTGGTAGGGGTTTCCTGCAATATGGTTGTGATATTTTCACAATTAATGTTGAAACCGGAAGTGGTAGTAGAAGAGCGATTAGAGTGGAGATGGAATATACTCTTGGGGCGTTTAATCGATTGCAGAAATCCACCTCTCGCTACCTATTACCGTTATTACTCTATATCGACCGTTTTGACTTTTTACCATTTTATTTCTACCATTTCTGGTGGATGGATCACCTCCATCAACCAACTCGAGTCCTACGTTTTAACTCTCTACATCCTGCCAGAATTTATTGTGATCAATCATGTAGTACTTGATTTTTTTTTGTCTTCCGGACGGACGGACACATGGACAGACAGGATAAATATATAAAGTAGTTAATGTTGGTAAATCAAACTTTTTAATAATATATATGAACTTTTGTGCATGAAGAAAATTATAATCAATTGCGATAACCAACTTTTGTTAAGTATGTATGCATGTACAGAATAAAACTACTGTTTAACGCTACACCCTAAGAAGGTTTCAGTTGACAGAGAACTGATACCTCTTAAGTAGCTTTCCAATTTAATCGCGATGCTCAGTCAACGCCGAAAATTGTCCCCCTGCCGGAAATAGAACCAAAGATCACACACGAAAAATCCTCGAATATTAACCATTCTGCTGCACTGGAGCAATTTTACATAAACAACTTCAAAATTTAGCCATAAAGATAAGATTAATAGATAGTTATTATTCGCTTTTATCTATCTATCTATCTATCTATCTATCTATCTATCTATCTATATATATATATATATATATATATATATATATATATATATATATATATACTCTTTTAAAATGCTTGTTTTCCTCTATCTGTCCCTGTATTTGCTGCGAGACGCTGTGTGTAAGGTTTGTCTTCTACTCAGACAATTTCAAAATAGAAATAATAAATTTAACTTGAAAACTCCTATACGTAATATATGCAAATTTCACTGGATAATACTATCTTTTGCTAGAAATGTAACTTTTCTGTATAAAAAATAACAATACAGTTCAGTCTGACATAACTGAACTTGTAATTGGTTGGATTATTGCATTTTAACTTCAATTAGGGATGGGTACGGGATAAGGTTTGAGGCTGTCTCGTCTCGAAAATGTGCTGTAATAGTGGTCTCAACTCGAAAAATGTAAATTTCTCTATTGAAAGAGCTGGTCTCGACTCGAATTTTGACAGAAAAATTTTGTCTCGTTTCGTCTCATGCGTATCTCTAACTTCAATTTTAGAATCTAGGTCATATCAAACGAGATCTTCTGTTTAAAGTAGAATCCGAACACCGAGTTACTATCGGAAGCAAGTCCCTACCAGAAATCGAATCCAGGACCGTGTAAGAACTGAACTTTTGACCATGAGTGTGTAAGATATTGTTAATACAGAAATTTTAATAAGCTTACGAACAGTACATCTGCTCCACTTCCAACTTTCAGTTCCAACTTTTCGTCAATAATTTGTTTATACATTTTAAAATTTCTCTTGGAAGCAGTGTGTAAAACCGTTGACTTCTTACGGATTTCAGGTAAACATACGAAGAAAAGAGGAAGAAACAGAAAAAAGAAGATGAACTTACTTAAGTTAGAGTGTACGCGCATATGTGTCTGAGTATAAAGTAAATCTTTCTTTCTTCCTTTTAGGAGGATTCTTCGGATTGTGACGACAGATGCTGAGACATGGAATGGTGTTTTGGAAGCAAACAAACATTTAACATTTGTCTTCACTTATCTTTCTTGTTCGTCTTTCGTCCATTATTAACTTCCAAATAAACCAAAGCTTTTATGTTAAACGAAATGTTCGACTTTGTTAGTATTTCACATATACTCGTATATACACCTCGCATGTAGTGATTAGTTTAAATTTGGACATTTACATTTTTAAAGTTAAAAATTGAAAACCATTATTAAAGAAATCATTATTTGTATTTGTGAGAATTGATGTGCTTTATCAGCATAAAATCCAGTCTTAGGAGATGTTCATTAATAGATACACTCTAATCGGGCTATGTTATCAAAATACAAGTACATGATCTGGCACACTTGGGGAGGGGGGCAACTAAAAGGATAGCGTTGGATGCAGAACAAACAGCAATCAAACAAAATCAAGATCACCATTCAATTTTTCCATTTTTTACTAATAACCACTAGTAGCCTTTCTTCTTTTGAGCAAACAACTCAGCGTACTAAAGGGACACCGTCCCATCGCGTCTCCCTTCATTTTCACTCCTGTTATGAGCTTTAAAAATAGTGTACTGTTAGTTCGTCCATTAGATACAAAACCTTATTTATGAAGCTTCCGATTATAACAGTGAAAAAGATAATTAACCTGTTTATTCTGATAAAATGATACTTGTGTATTCTTCTCTGTGCTATTACCAGGGCCGTGCCGTGAAAAATCAGCGCCCGGGGCGAGAGTATACGACGGCGCACCCATACATATGTTCCAAGCAATTTTTCCTATCTTTTTTCCTTTTTTCTCCCGAATTTTTCGCCCCCTTAATTCGGCGCTCGGGGCCGTCGCTCCCTCACGATTCTTATAAGATAACCAGTCAAGGGGATGTCATATACAAGTATTTAAATATTTATAATTTAACGCATAAAATGTTATTGCTTTTCGTATAGGGTTTGACTCTGAGATGGAACTTACATAGCTGATATCCTACATTCAATGATTGATTTACGTAATTTGTTGAATTGACGCTGAAAAGAATGGTCAAATTGAGAATATTAAACAAACAAAATGCAACAACACTGCTAACTCTTCGTTTACATCATCATCATTACTATTACCATGAACATAAGTATTCTATCACCAATAGAGAATCACATGACACACATTGAGAAGCTTCCATTCAGTAGAGTCCTCTGCTAATCACTTCGTTTACAGTTAAAAATTATCTACTCTATTTTAATTAGCCATTGTATAGGGAGGAAAAGTTTTTTTTTTTCAAATTAAAGATAAGATGAGAAACTTGAAAATTCTTATCTTGTTTTCCAAACGAGACGACTAGTTTTAAGAGTCCCGTGGTCAACACTAGGTCACCCAAGTCTTAAATCACAATTGGAGTTTTAATCTTAAATGATTCATAGTGTAAAAACTATAAATTGATTATACGAACACAGAGTGAAGAGCATTTAATCAACGTTTAAAGATACGCAAGTCATTTACACAACATACCTCAATAATAAATATTGTTTAAATGTTCTTCTATCACATTCTTCGCCGACCTTCTGTAACGCGGAAGGATTCTGATGACTTCTCGATGAAATTAAGAAAAAATCAGATCAAAAACATTTTGTACAGAAATTTATAAAACGAGAGAAGAAATAATTCTCCGAGAATCGAGACGAAATAATACTGTTACAAAATTTACGAGACGAGAAAATATTATGTCTCGTCTCGTCTCGTCTCGTGGCAACACTAACTGTAATCAACTTCGCTTTCCTCTTTCACATGTACCATTCCTTCTAACAGTATTATAATTCCTAATAAATAGTCCTTCGTGACTAACTGCTTAAGAGGTGCTCTTTCTGTACCACTTACAAGGAAACCGATTAAAATGAGACACGAAATTGTCGGCGAATTTATGCGCAATTGAAATCTTTTTGTAAACAATGAATTCCATTAGAGGGAAAAACCCTCGATCTCAACCGTTCCGGAGATATAGAAGGGTAAGCGGAAAGCTGGTGCTTTCATATTTTGTGGATTTTCGGCTGTGTTGCCAGTGAATATATTTGAAAATTGCATTTAAACGTTAAGAAAGATGCACCAGAGCGAATAAAAGTAGTGTTGAATGTTGAGGTGAGTGGCGTAGCTTTTACTCGGAGCCGGAAAAACAAGGGGTTATGAGGAATAATAAACGCCATTGACACAGAGAACAAAATTGTATGATACAACTTGCTAATATATAATGTCTTTAGTCCGTAGAAAATAAGAAAAGTGATATGAAAATGTATTAATTATATTGCCAGCATCAGAGACGTTATTATGTGAACAAAAATACAAGGTCATATTCTGTGCAAAAGCGCTTTTTTTTAGAAAAACAAATCAAATAATATGAAACATTAACACATATTGCTGCAAACGTAAGTACGACAGTGTGTAGTTGAGTGACATACGTATATTAAAACGCAAAGTATGAATCAATAAACAGAAATAGTATCTTCCACTTAAAAAGTGAAACCTGTACGCCTGATATACTGTATATCACATAGAGTTGTTTCATGTAAACAACACTGACGTTACAAAGTAAAGTAGTTCTTCATACCGTCGTACGTAAGAACATACCTTGTGAAACGATAAAAAATCGTAAATGCTAGATCAATGGAAAATTCGAACGACTACCATTTCTTACATTCTTCATCCTATTTAACCTGACGATGCTTTTATTCAATTCAGCGTACCAAAAAAACTATACATCGACACCTTATACACCCATTTCAGGCAACAATCGAACTCCGTTAATTTCGCCTTCCTCCCCCAAAACCTTCTTCCTCTAGCATTTTTATGGACTCTTCGGTTTTGTAACGCTCATGTTTAATACGACGTAATACTGAAGTTTCGTGGATGAAGGATTTTTGTTTTCATTTTTAAAAGTCTCTTTTACTTGTACTATCGCTACATATTAAAAAATTCTCTAAATATCAGAGCACCAGCTTTCCTCTTACTCCTCTATATCTCCGGAACGGTTGAGATCGAGAGTCTTTCCCTTTAATTGGTTTAATTGTACACAAAAACACTTCGTTTACGTATAAACTCATTCACAATTTCGTGTCACACTTGAATCGGTTTCCTCGTTAGTGTGATGTTAGATTCTCGGTGGCAATATACTTAATCTTATACTGCCTCTATAGTGAAAACAGAAATTGTACCCAAATTATTTTCTCAAAAATCCCTAATAGGGACATTTCTTTTCAAACGATGTTCTAACCAGTTTCTTCCTTCAGTAGTCTTTAATATTATGCATCTGACTAATTTTTGCTAAAAGTTACTGATTGGCTCCTCCCTCCCACCACCACCCCCAAATAATTTTCTCAACTCTTATTTACATTTCAAATTTCTAACCGTTATATATACGTTCGTCTTGCATTTCGAACGTACATGTTCGTACTTTTTACGTTTATATCATTGCAATGTACACGTTTCTAGTTCGTATAGTAATATTCTCCACACGGTACATTTGATAAACTTTTCTTTTATTAACTCTTTACCATCCAAAACACATCCTTTTATTTCCTGCTCACATATCTGATCGTCGCTTATACAGAAACACTGGTTCTATTTTCTTCCCCCTTCAACTTTTGTAGGTGATTAAAAAAAAATGTTCCAATAACAGTTCTTTTTATCTTTCCACTATTAGGTTTCGTCCTTATAAACTTAACAGATTTTCGAACTCTATGTTAATTATAAGCTTTCATTTAAGGTACTTTGATACAAGCAACCTTAAGTTAGAATGATAAAATATTGAACAGCGACGTAAGTCAGATGATAAATCATTATTCCATTGTTACTTTTATATATTTTTAAGTAAGATCGATATCAGACCTTTCGTACAAAACTAGCTTTACTCTTCAGTAAATAGGAATTATCTAGTGTACAGGGGTTAATATTCACAGAATCGAACAAAATTTCAGTTTTTCATGTTTTTTTTAAAAACACATTTTAAAAAAAAGAAAGTAAAAACTACATGTTTTGTTTTCAAAAGGAACCAACAAAATAAAACAAATGGTACTAAAAAGTAACAAGTATATCTGTTTTAAAAGAAAATTTCTATTTAAAAATTGTATTTATGCATGACTAAAAAGAAAAGCTTAGGGAGAGCTCTTATATAGAATCAATTTATAAATTCTTCAATTCTGATGTAAATTAAGTGATGGTATAGATGCGAACGCTTCCCATGCTTTTCTTTTTTAGTCATGCATAAATATTTTTTAAAAAATAAATTTTCATGAAAACATAATCAAGTTTTTAATTTTTAGTACAATTCTTTTAATTTCCTTGTTATTTTTTTAGAGGAAATGAATGTTTAATTTTTTCTGTTATTTTTGTTTCAGTAAGGCGAACCCCCCCCCCCCCCAAAAGGATATCATTACATGCCTAAAAACAAGCACTGTTATTTATTATGACTTTGCCGGTAGTACTGATTGGGATGTAGCTTGAAACTAATGCAAGAGATCGTATCACGAATACCATCTTTATCTTTCCAATATTGGTAGTACTATGCGTTATAGGGCTGCTTAGTATATGTAAATCAGATTATGAGAAACGAGCTTCAATTCAACGTGAATTAAGTCTTAGACATCGTGTAACTTATCATAAAACATAACGGATCTTGGGTAAAACATGTTTCTAGGGAAGAAAGCACTAACCTGTTTACTTATTATGTTGAGATTAATGTCCTTCATTAGTCTACAAAGTAGGACTACTGCTGAACTCAGTTGTCTTGTTTAGGATGTATCCTCCAGAATAATTGAATCGATTTCTGTTAAAAGAGCGTATGTAACACTTTTTACGATTTTCATTTTTTTGTTAAAATTGAGTATTTTAGAGGTAGATGAACTTTTTGTGTTAAAAGGAAGTGTATTCCTTGGAAAGTTGAAAATATAAGCTGCCCTGTTGGCTGGTCTATCAGCTGTACTGGAATCTGGACAAACGCTCAGGAATTTGGGGAATAAAACTTAAAGAAAATTCGCTTGGGTTAAAAATACAAATCCTACCACTAAAATAATATTTCCTTATGCAGTGTTACTTCCTTGCATTCCCAATTATGTCTCGTCGCACAACATAAATAAAATCCACCTAAACTTATAATTGCCTGCTTTGTCGTTACACCAGGTAAAGATCAGTCTCAACTTTGTAGCCACAATTTTAGATCCCGTGAGAAAATTTCACCTTTTATTCTAGCACAATATTAAGGTTTGTAGGATTTTTATTTAGCATGTGCGTGGCCAAGGTATATTCCAGTATTGACCTCAGTATTTCCCGATATGGATTCAAAGTACTGTACAAATCGGAGTAAGGCAAACAGTGACGACAAAGTGTTAATTCAGTACTTATACTGACAGAGATTAAACATGTTTTAAAAAAGTAATTTTTGAGAGAAAAATGTTTGCTTTCAAATTATTATTACTAATTACTATTATTAGTATCTCTGTATATACGACCAATGTAACAGTGCCTAAAATTTTAGATATATTTCAGAAAAATCTTGGTTTCACATTTTATGTCACCATATTTTCTGTTAAAAGAGCGTATGTGTCCAAAGTGTAATATATTTTGTAGATTAAACCATAATTCACAGTTACATTCTATATAGGGAATAAACAATCAGTAACCATGTACAGTACATTTACACATATTTTTCTTCGTTTTCATCAACCGAACCGACTCGTGAAAAAACAGTTTTTTGTCATTTCCCGAAAATTGTGTTTACTGCACATACGACCTTTTAACAGAAATCGATTCAATTATGGTAGAATCATTAATTTTTAAATATAGTCATACAGTAATTACCGTATTTGTTACTTATGAAAACAACAAAAGCTAATTATAACTCAAAAGTGTATGATTTTATTGCTTTTGTGTTATTTTAGGTATTTAAAAAGAATAATATTGCAACAGTATTGCAATGATATTATAAACATACCTAAAACCAAACATTCTACATCACTTCTGATTCACTTTATTGCATTCATATGGCTAGCTATATGGAGTTTATATAGTGTTAATATCTTCAGATTTATGTTCCTTTTGAGATCTGGAAAGTTACAATCATTAAGACTCCAATGCAATAAAAGCTATTAATAAAATATAACATTGTAAAGAGATAAAGGTATTTAAGTAATATTCTAGACTTGAATAGAATAACGAGGCCAGGTAGCTCACAAATATAGAGCGCTAACTTCTGGTGCGAGAGGTCCCTGATACAATCCCAGACCATGTGAGTTCGTAGAGGACAACATTGTGTCCGTGACTTTTCTCGAGGTTCTTCCCTGTCCTCCTTTATTCTGATTCCAGCCATTTCTCCAGTCACTTTCATTGATTATCCGTCTTCTTTAGCCTACGGAGGATAATCTAGTACGTTAAATTACAAATTTGATTTCGATAATTTTTTAATAGAATGAAAAGATTTTATGTATTGGTGTGCTTAAGCGAAAAAAAAGAAAAGAAAGAAAGAACGAAAGAAAAAAGAAAAGAAAGGAAAGAAAGAAAGGATGAACCTTTTTAAACTCTACGAATTCAGTAGTTCTCCGTAGGTTTCTCACGAGGCGAGGCGAGGCGCTTTACGAGGTATACTTTCGAAGACTAGACATGACTTTTGTAACACTTTCTCGACTCTTGCCTCAACCTCACAGCCTCAACTCTTGACTCGTAGACAATTCTATTTTTCTAATTATTTGACTTAAAAGATAGAGTTTTTAGTTTACGGACAGTACTAAAATTGAAGCAATAAAATCTTCAGAATACAGAAGTAAATAAACAGCACAAAAGATATTAACGAGGGTAACAGGATTAAATGAATAAACCAATTGAGAATGCTCCAAGAGCATTGCCAAAACGAACTTAGAAAGACTTAATTTTTCTTATTAACTTCTACAGATTTTATACCAATTGTTCTATTACTTTATTATTATACTCATTAAACAATTCTTGTAGTATATCTATCCATTTATAATTTCCTTGAGTACTAAATTTTTCCCACATGTTTTGTTTAAAAGTTCTGTTAAAACGTCCTACGATATGTTGTTTTACGAAGACACAAGCTCAAAATGTGTCATTTTAAATTACAAAATTGAAAAATTCGCAAAATATCATCTCTCTATGACTTGCGGTTCCCGAGATATGGCTTCTTAAATCTCCCGAAATCCGAACTTTTTGGGCCGGGAACGGTAAGATTGACGCGAAAAATTTCATCACTTCTTTGGGATATTTTTGATGCTCTATCAAATGGAGGGCTCAAAATTGAAAATTTTGCAAATAACACACACACACACACACACAGAGAGAGAGAGAGAGAGAGAGAGAGAGAGAGAGAGAGAGAAAACTCAGTAACGAACTCGGGAAGTTCATTGAAAATATTTGCAGTAAGAGATGTTACATATCCCTTTATCATAGGCAACCAACACTACTTTGCTACTGTGCAGGTTGCATATAAGTTAGGAAATGCCACATAGATTTTAAACGAGATAGGGATAGCCACCAGACTGATTCTATTAACGAATTCGACCGAAATACTCGCTGTGGTTGTCTATAGCAAAAAAAAAAAAAAAAAATGAAATAAAATAAAAATAAAAATAAAAAATAAAATAAAATCCACTTTCATTCAAAAGTTATAATGTGGAATAACGGACGGACAGACATACTAACAGCCCACTACCTGATCGTAATAAGTAGACTAAAGTATAAAAAATAAGAAAAAACAGAAAACACAAATTGACTTTTTTGTTATGAACAATGAGAAACACATTGAAAACACAATTTAGATAATGTTTGTGCAAGCACCAGAAATTATGTAAAAAAAAAAAAAAAATGAAACATACAGTAAGTTCAATGATTCCTGTAACTTAAAAGGATCAGAGGAAATTTATTCGTGAAATATATGATTTCGATATATTACGTAGTATTTGTAGAATTTATGCTTTTAAAAAAAAAAAGTCACACACACACACAAAACTAAGTTAAGTTTCTAACGTTTATTTCAGACTTCTTGCACTACAAGTGAAAACATTAACCAGAACACCAACATGTCGGAAAGTTATAGAATAAATGAAGAAGAAGACGAACGGAACATGGTTAGGAAATCGTCTTTTCTTTACCATATAGCCTACTCTTAACAGCACGTGATACCCAACCATTTATCATAATATTAAAAATCTCAGAAAGATGCAAACAAGCCACAAGCTATCAATTATGTGAAAGGAAAAGCAAAATTTATTTTAAACTCATCCGGTTGTCGTTATTCCACTGCTAACATACACCACGTGGCGTGACAGTCGTTTAAAATTCGCTTCCGGCCTTCGATGTGTCTATACCAGCCAGGTGGAATAACTTTCATAAATCATTCGAGACAACTTCTACTAGAATTGTACGAGGAGTTTTTTCTATAATAAGGAAGGTTACTGTGATTTTTAAAAGCGTATTAGATATCATATAATAAAAAGTATAGCCTATATTAAATATTAAGTAAGTTGAGTTTCTGCCCAGGAAGTTTGATGGCATTACTTATTTAGGAAGAAGCCTCTGTCACAGGACGAAATCGTCAAATCTCTGGAAGACTTGCTTGATACTTGCGTCAGCTGCATGATCAAAAGATGGCAGCACCTACGCTTCCGGTCTCAGAGTTTCTCTGGATTTCTCTATATAGTCCGGAGGAGAGAGAGAGAGAGAGAGAAAGCAAGAAAGAAAGAGAAACGAAATTGGGAGAGATGAAGCTGTACCAATACATCATTATTGTAATGAATTTCACTTTGTTTTAAGAATACTTTTATGTTTACGAACAGTGCTCTGTGACGTTCTGGCGTAGAGAAAGAAGTGAAGTCACGGTTACGAAATAGAATGGACTCTTTAACTCCGGACAATTTGCATTTACCATTGATAGTTCGCTTTTCCGTAAACTGTAACAATATAATTTTCATATGTTTGTATAAACATAAACACGTAGATACTCTGCATTGGAAATCTTACGGGTTATTTTCGAGAGGAAACATTGTGGCCTGCTTACTATTAATCTGTGCCAGCGGGTGAACACCATTTCCGCTGAAAATGTTTACAATTTAGTATTTACACATGAGCTTGTTTTTACCGGTATTTAGGCTTGCTTCTCAGGCTATAAATTTCACTTATTAAAGTTAATCGGGGTTCAGAGGACAGTGATGATATTAATTGGACATGTAGAGCATGAATATGTTATTAATACACATGTTAAAGAACACAGTAAGTAATCATATTGCTGGACTAGGCCTACGTAAAATATATGGTTATTTCATTTCTATAGCATTTTCTTCTATAAAAAAAAATAAAAATAGAAATTTTGTTTCAAATAGAACTTACGGACTTTCTAATATGATTATTAAGTATAAATTATTGTCTTAATAATGGTAGCAATAACTGAGAATCTATGAAGATTGTTTATTTGTATACCTGTCTGCCATGGTTGAGATGTCGGAAGAAGGAAGTTTGGTAACTCAAATTAAATATAAAATTTATAATGTACCGTACATACGTAATATTAATAAATTTGGGTTGCTAAAATTAAAATAGAAATTTAGGAAATGAAATAATACTAAATTTAATAATAAAGTGAATATATTGAAGTATTAATAATAGTAATAGTTGTCCCAGGGGGCGCTATTACGTCCGGTGCAGTGAAAAAGAGAAATACAAGTAATGTAAATTGTCTTGCGTAGGGCAGTACCCAGAACTTGGAAAATATCGCCGCAAAAGGTGCAATTAGGCTACAAACCTTATAAAAATTAAAATTAGGACAACCTGTAGATCCTTTGAGAAAGCTGGGTACTTACCAATTAAGTGTTAAAACCTAAAAACTCGAATATTCATTTCCACGGGAATTCGTTAGAATTATGGGTAGCCATTTTGATATTAACTTGTGAATTTGAGTAAAAAGTGAACTTTACTATTCAGAAACTTTTCATAGTGATGGTGAATTTACAGGAAAACGCTAAATTTCTTACCATGATTAACTAAGCTCGTCCCGTCTGTACATATCTTAGGTAGGCTTATGAAGGGGAGGATTAACTTTATCGCTGACAGGTTTATGATAATGCATCAGTGTCCTCTGAACATAGTCATCCATTCTATTACAAGTATTCTTAAACATGGAATACGTTACTGAATATTAGACACAGTTAACTCAGAAAAATTCGCGAATCAAATTACTATGATAATTATACGCGATAATTAAATAGTGCTCTGAATGCTGCAAATTATAATGATAAGTAAATCTTGACGGGAATAGCAACTGTCTCATATGCTACTTTAAGTTCAGTCTAGGTAACAATTTAATACATTTTTCACGGGAAATGCTTGGAAGTGTGCGATAATTTTATTTTCTTGTGTACTTTAAATGTGTCGATAATATGTTTAGGTTAAGTTAGAAATGAAATGAAATGAAATCTTTAAGTTTAACGTCCCGCGGTTATGCCGGTTAGGCTAAAGGAGACGGTGATAATGAGAAATGAGTGAAATGGTGGAATGAAGAAAGTGGGAGGAAACGGGAGAGCCCCGAGAAAACCCACGAGCACGGTGTTTGTCCACCACAAGGTCCACACGGTGCGAGCTGGGATCGAACCAGGGACCCCAAGCACCGGAGGTGAACGCTCTACCACTGAGCCACCGCGCTCCCCGCAAGGTTAAGTTAGAGTAGGTTAGTTAGGTTAGGGCTTCTATTAGGGCGTCTATTAATATATACAATTGATTTGAATGTGTTATAATGTAATAAATGCATGTGGTAAAGTGTAATGACAATCTTGAATTCGAATATTGAAATATAATAATAGTATGGGTTTGTTTAACTATGTGGACCACATGTCAAATAAGAGAGATTTAATGATCACAGGATTTGTGAGTTGGCACTACCGTGAACAGTTGCATAAATTATTACGGATATAATCTATACGTTTATAATATAATAAATACTTGGATGAAACTATACCTAGACTGACCAAAATGTTAAATATTGTGGTTTGCAACTAACTACGCAAAATGATTAGAAATGTGTTTAGCAGCGACAATTTATTGTAATATTTTATATACAGTGAAATACAGAAAAATATTCATAGATAGTCGGCATCAGAGAATAACAATAATTGGAATGTAATGATAATTGTTTATTGTCCAAATTATAATCTTCCTCTTGAAATTAATGACAATAGTCTTGAACAGTTTATTTCTTCTTTTATTGATTGTTTGATTTTCTTTAACTGTTAACGAAAAGAAATAAATGTTTTACTAATATTCAAAATCACCTTTCATTGGTATAAAAAAAATAGAAATTTGAATAAGATAGTATTTCATGGGATGACTAAACACAAATTTAAGAATAATGTATTTATGTGCCTGCTTATCAGAATGCCATTACCACAAGTTCTTGGATTCACAGGTAAATAATTTTGTTTTCTTTCTAAAATCGATAACCGTTGCGCATAACAGTAATACTAGTAATAAATAATAGCATATTTGTTTGGGATGTAATAATCTGTAACTATTGAGATATCTAAATTATTTAGGATTTTTTTTTTTTTTTTTTTTTTTTTTTTGAGAAGCAGTAATGCAGTAAAGTAGCTGCCGTAAAGAGTGCAACTTCGACTGCAACTTTTTCATGAAATAAAACTTTTAATTTAATATTCCATGGTCATGTCCTTTAGGATGAGGGAGACAGATGATTTATGACTGAATAATTACGTTAGAATTGATGGAGTGAGAATTTGAGAAGAAACGGCAGAACCGCAAGAGTTCCCACCGACATGACTTTATCGGCCAGAAACTAGCTTTACCTGGGATCGACCCAGCGATCCCTTACCCCAGACGTGAACCTCCACCGTTGAGCCACCGTGCTCCTTTGTATTTGTTCATTTAATCATAGTTATCATCATCATCATCATCATAGGCGTCGACTTCTATCTTGTTCAACGGATTTTCACGTTTTGGTACTTGATAAGATTACGAAATCTCATATTCTACTTAAAAAAAAAAAAAAAAAAAACGAACTACGCATAATAGACCAGTGGTTCCCCAACTAGGGAACTCCTCTTAAGAGCGAGAAATGTCATAAGGGACACGGCTAGTAAATAAAATGAACTGTGAAATTATTTTTAAACTTGAAAGGAATCATGATTATCTAAACTTTTGACTGAACAAAACAAAGCATTGAATTTTTGTTTTTCTATTTGAAATATGTTTAGCAACAATCGCTAACGGAAAGAGACACACAATATTAAAATAATAATGTATATTTAATGATCGGCATGTAAAACATTAAATAAAATATCATACAGAGTTGAAAGGACTTTGCTCAATTGATTGTTATCCAGTTTAAAAACTGCATCATGTAATTAAATTGTAGATTACATTTATTGATAAATCTCACATTATATCATATAATCTGATTTCCCTTCACAGCATGAAAGTGTAATTTCTTAATTAATTTAACCGCAAAAATCCAAGAGGTGCTAAGCATCCAGTAAAAATTTCCAATCGGTGCTTGAACCCAAGAGCACTCCCTTATTTCAACAAAATTGTGAAATGTAAATAATCAAGATTTAGACCAGTGGTTTCCAATCTGGGGGCCTGAAGAGCAAGTAAGGGGAGCGCATGCTAGTGATAGAAATAAACTACATTCGTAATTACAAATAATTATTACCATTGCTGTAACAAAGAGATGTTAAATTAAATACCATACAAACTCAATGTAACTATTGAGTAAGAACTGTGGTTCAATTAAGAAGAAAGTTAATTTTAAAAGAATACTGCATTACAATTGTATGCAGAAATTTTACTACAACAAATATAAATTGTAAGAATTTATTATTATTATTATTATTATTATTATTATTATTATTATTATTATTATTATTATTATTATTATTAATATTATATATGATTATTATTAATATTATTATGATTATTATGATTATTATTATTGAACATATGAGAATTCAACATCCTGTAACGATGAACGCATTATTCTCTCTCACATGATGTGAAATAAGGGTTACGGTAAATGCTGCATACTATACCCCATATCTGAGTTAACATTTGTGGCCAGTATTACGAGGCAAACGACCACATCTTCTGCAGTCTCGACTAATTCTGCTTCCCGATAATGCCAGATGTCATACTGTCCATGCGATACAGATTCTCTTACAACGGTGGAGTTGGGAGGTACTGTCATTTTGTTCCTAAAAATGAAAGAACCACTTTGGGAATGATAACAATTCCCCGTGATATTCCCAGCATTGTTCGTGCCTTACGGCATTCCTTCGTAACTTTCACTCAAAGGGTGCCTCTCAACGATATTCAACTAGGAATGGGCAAAACCAGGTTTTATAAAAACCGGAAACCGGTTTCTAGAAAAACCGAAATCCGAAAAACAGATATTTCCGGTTTTTTCACCGAAATCGGTTTCGGTTTTCTTCAAAACCGCTTCGGTTTTTCACCGAAATCAGTTTCGGCTTTCATCAACTGGTTTCGGTGAAAACTTTTGGAAAACACATAAATCTATTTCTGTGGAAACGGAATCGGTTTCCGGAGAACAACGTAACACTATTCTGGTCAGAAATAGAAAAAATGGAAAAAACGGGAACCGGTTTTAAAGAAAACCGAACCGGATCGGATGATAAAACGAACTAGTTTTGGAGAAACCGAAGCCGGTTTCGGTGAGAAACCGTTTTTTGGAAATTTTCAAAATCCGGTTTCGGTTTTCCTAAAAAAAACCGAAAACCGAAAAAACGGTCTCTGTGCCCACCACTATAATTCAACGTCTGTCGGATACCTGAAAACATATTCACCAGGTGGGCGGGGAATAAATCGAGGGAATGTACCCATGTTAACTGAATAACGCATTTCATTTTCATTTCCCAGATGTATTGCTACTTCAATCTAAATGACTCAATAATCCAAAAAAATTATCAAGTGTTAAAATAAGGTTTAACAATGTTTTGCCTTATTAGTAACTAGTCTTCGGCTAACTTGAGACACCACCTCAAATCCCCACATTTGCTCGGGCTACGGCCTCGCATTCTCATATCAATAACATATCTAGGGTTGCCAACTCTTGAATATAAAAAAAAAACGGCACCCCCAAAATTCCCTATGATATAGGTGTAAGTGTGAAGTATCTCTGTTCGGACCAGGGGAGGCAGGAGGGACAATTTCTCTCCCTTTCTGAAGAGTTTGAGGGATACGTATTTTTTAATCGATTGTCTTAATATACTAGTGCAAAACGTGAAAGTCTTATGTCGGTGGTGCACTTGCCCCTCTTCAAGCGAAGTATGAAATGACGCCCTTGGTTGGGACCCATCCATGGGAAGGAAATGTACTATCGTGAACAAAAGTGAATTAGCACCTGTATTCTGCATAATCCTTTGTAAAATTCTCTAATTATCTTAATAGATACATTGTGCTATAAATGAGTAACTGAAATCAGCATTGATCATTTTATTGTATTTATCAGTAACTGCCACTTCTTTAAAATCATCGAAACAGATGAACAAAAGTAAATTAATCTTTACGTGACAATTTTGGACTTGGAAAAAGAAATTTATTCTTTAAACTTACACTTTAATGACTGAAAATTGCTTTAAGAAGTCATTTTTCACTCTCAATAAATGTACAAAATTCCTTACAAGTAAATTTCAAAGTTTCCCTAATACAGTCCCTATCATCTCTTTAAAATTATCTAGATAGATGAACAAAATATATTAACCGTTGATAGATGGTGAAAAGTGACTGTTTTGGATGTACAGAATGAAAGCTACTTTTTAAATCTATACTTCGAACTAGATACATATTTGAAAAACCGGTCATAAAGGGGTTTGTGACATGGAATACCTGGAAGTAATCAGACCAGTGACCTTTCAGATCAAATGTGACCAGACACAATAAAACAGCTTGGTGTGCGTGATCCTGGATTTGATTCCCAATGGGCGTACAGTTGAACGAAAAAAAGTGTCTTGTATTCCACTATAATTAGTAGGTCCACGTATTCCTTAGCCGCCCAGGCACGATCGTGGGACGTTAAACTCAAACAAACCAAACCAAACAGATCAGCTTCATATATGTATATGGAGAACATATAACAATGAAAATGCAATTCTAATTAGCACTATTCTCTCTTTTCTCTCTCTGTCTATTCTTACTAAATATATAATTTTCTTTCTTTCTTGTTGTGTGCATCTGTGTGTCAAAGCATTGCACTGAAAGATAACTACAGGGTCTATCAGAGTATAAATGTGTGAGATCATAGAAGAGAAATTGAAGACGTTTTCTCAGCATGTGACAGTTGCCTCATATTCATTTTTATTTAATTTTAAATAAATTATTTTAACTCAATTATGCATATGATTAAAACAACTTTAGAGAATGTCATTTCAAATTTTGTGTATTTAAAAAGCAAAGGGGACTGAAACAGCATTCTTTATTTTCCTTCCTTATCCAAGAGTAAGAAGCTTTTTTTATTCAGTATACCTGGCATTGCGGCAAGGACTTCTAAACTGCTTTATTTTGTCTTTAAACAATACTCCGCTAGGGTCGTTCACGAACCCAAGCAAAGAAACAGAAGAGCTTTTAATATCTTTATGTGAAAGAGGAGAAAAATAGTAAAATCTACTCAAACTGAATAGAATCGTAGTGCAAAATAATCCCTGTGAATTTGTTAAACTCTCATTTCCGTCAGGATGTCTCCACGCGGAACTTAGATACAATTTTGGCACAGGTTTGTAAGTTGGTCCAATAGCACGAACCAGACAAGAAGTCTCCAGATGAACTTCCATAAAAAAATTTAGATACAACTTGTGAAATTTAAAGAAATCACGTACTTTGGAAAGACGACGCTGGAGCACCGCAAATGGGCGGATACGAATAAAATAAAATTGAGGACACCAAAATAATTTGACGAATGAGGGAAAAAGGAGGAAATCAAAAACGCAGTTAGAGGCGTGTCCTAAAAGATCGACGAGAGAAGAATTCAAAATTCCAAGTCAGTGGTAGTAAGTTGAAAACCGGGAACCAGTGCGTCAAAAACATTCAAGCACACCCAAAAGTTTCACACACACACTGCACTCCAAAACAAACCACACGTTAATTATGAGACATAATGAGCGGCTAAGTTAGAAAACAGCCCAGTGGACGATCTTCAACAGCAGTTGTTGATTTTAGTTTAGCGTCCCTTTCAGCAGCGAGGCTATATGAGACGTGGACCTACTGATTAACGTGGAATCCGAACCACATGAGCTCCCGTCGGGAATCGAACCCGGGACTCCCACGCCAAAGGCGCGTACGCTAACCGCTTAGCCACGGAGGAGCTCATATCTTCAACAGCACTAGAGTATAGACTTTTATACGTAGATTTTATTTAACTAAAAAAACTTTAGAACTCCGAAATACATTAAAATATTTACATACCTTTTGTGTGAGTGATACATTTTCACGCATATACATATATTTACGAAAAATTCAGACAACAAGCGTTAACGAACTGGTTTAGCTAAGATTAGTAACGAGTCGGGAAAACAAACTTGAACGTTGCTTATACATTTCCAGAAAGCACTTAGACTAGCCTTAAGAATACGCGATTAGTTTGCATTACCATGAACACTTCTTAAAACACTTAATATAATTAGTCCGTGCAACACTACACTCACGATAGAAAGAGTTATGTTAGTGCAGTGTGGTAATTGAAAGTGCTAGTGCTGAAGAGATGGATCGACGGAAGCCCTGCTTCGATGGAGATGGACAGATCAAAGCGCGCCGCCCCTGGCAGCTTAGGAGGAAGACACAGGAAAAGTCCTATGAGAGAACCCAGGATCAGGTTATTCGTCGCGCCAGCACGAGACAAGGAAAAGTGAGGACCTCTGTGTATGTGTGGTCAGCGCAGTGGCGACAACAAAAGGTAGGACCTACCTAAATTATTTCTTGGCGTTGAAAGGTCGATTCTCAGCATTAAATAAATATGCAAGACGTTCTCTGTACAAAAATTAAAGCCGGAAATAGTTAATATTTCAAAAACTTAATTTCATCGCATTGAAAATAAGTACAGTAGAGCGTCGATTATCCGAACGTCGGTCAACCGAACGACCGCTTAACCGAACTGTGTACTCACTCGCACCTGTTACTCTCCCACCCTACCGTCCATCATCCCCCTCATTCCCAAACCAAGTTTCCCACAGTAGTCGCCGCACTGAGCCACCGCTGGCGGAACATTGCTTCTAATGGGGCCTTCATAAGGCGCTGCTGACCGGCCAAGCCGCCAGTCACTGTTTTCAACAATCAGCGCACTTCTGTCGGTTTGGCACTGGCTGTAGAAGTAGCGGCAGTATCAAAGCTGTTCACAGCAACAGCTGCGCCAGCTTAGAGTTGAGGCGTGCCGCTCCGCGCATGGCAAATAAACATGTACAGTTCGATTATCCGAACTAACCAGTTTTCCGAACACCCATGTCCCCAATTACTTCGGATAATCGACGCTCTACTGTACTCTTATTTCAAAATTAGCTATCAAAGATTACAATTTTTACCCTAAAGTCGGCTTACATTGAACTATAGAGAAGACACTTTAGCAATTTTATGCCTTATGCGTTATTATGTGATAGTGATCGCATCATTCTCATGAAAGATATTAATTCCCTTAATTTTTCTTTTTGTTAGTTATGATTCATAATTGTAGATAAAGAAAGATAAACTAAATGTGAACAAAATAACATGTAGACTTTTAGTGGCTCGAATTGTGCAATTTTTGATAAAAGAAGGCAATCTAAGTATTTAAATTAGAATATTTAAATTTGCATGAAGTGAAAGTGCGTTATCCGCGCTCTTGACAAGCACTCTTTGGATGTAAGATAAATAGAAACAAAGCTTGATATATTTTCTAGAAGTGCATTCAGTGTATTACTTAAATTGTATAAAATCACTATGTTTGTAAAGTTATTCACATAGGAGTTGGTAACTTAATGAATTTACTTCAATCAATATGCTAATAGGAGCTTAAGGAATAATCTGCAGTAATGTCTGAATAAAAGTATTTGACGTAGAGAGCTCAACGGTTAATTACTGATTAGAAAACGCAAATAATCTCATAATCAGTCATTTTTGTGTTAGAGATACGGAATCCGTCAATATAACGGAACAGATATTATATTCTGTCATGAAGAATACGCATTGGCTAGTAACCATAAAGTAGGCTAAGCAAAGCCGCATTTAATGTATCATTCTGATCCTCTAAATAATAGAGCGATCGGAAGTCTATGCGCATAGATCACTCTAATGACGACACCCTACGGCTATATGCATATGCTACTGTTGCAACATAAGGAAAACCATGGAAAATAGGCACATTTGTCATGAATATTTGAGTATTAATTGTCTTCTATGTGTATGCATGCCTATATTTATGTTATATATATATATATTAGGGCGGAGCGAAAAATCACTTTTTTATATATCGAAAACGCAATAGTGCGGAAAAGTTGTCAATTGACGTTAATAAAATACTGTAAAAATTTCGTCACTGAAATCGAATATCTTCGGGTGGCGAATCGCCAAAAAAAGATTTTGTGTCTTTATAGGGTATGCAAACGCGCCGTACACATCACTCTTTTGCGTTTCTACGGTAAATGAACAAAAGTATAACCTACATTTCTTAAGTTAAGTAATATATAAAATTTAAGAGATGTTTTCTGCATGATTTAGGCACATTTTGGATCACACACTAGTCAATTTGATCAATATAACAATCTACTCAATACAAAATACCTATTTTTTCTGCACCTCTTTGTTTGTTTCCGCGAAACGACCCAGGACCTACAACGAGGACGTGGGTCCCTCCTATGCCCACCCTACCATCCATACACGTATGTTCAAAATTAGATCTTTGGTTATTTGCAGAGCATAGTTTGCCTTTGTTTTTACTTTTGTGTTTACAAATCGGTATTTTTAGTTTAAGTCTGATAACACCATCTCTGCCACAAACTGCTGCAGATGCTTTTGTTACAAGTTTCACGCAGCGTCCTGTACTCGTAATATAACAGGAATATTTTAAAGCTCTTTTTATGACTGGATGTTTACGGTTATTATTGTAGATTTCAAGTTCTTTGTTGGAAAACAAGACAACGCTGGAGGATGCCTCACTTCAACTGATTCCCAATTAATAAGGTCTGTGTAATCGTTTGTATTGAAATTGAGCTTTGGTAGCATATATTTTTTTACATGTGACTCATTGTCTTCTTTAGCTGGTCTTCGTTTCGTCTTTCTACTGATACTACTGTCATAATATCTTATCTTCTCATTCCTAGCTTTTCCCATTACGTTGACCATCTTTCTCTATGCCTCTTTTCTGACGTGAAGTCTTTCATCGTCAACCATAGAAAGCAATATATTCTCCGGGTGTGCAAAATAACAGTTATTTTGAATTACGCATTTCTTCAACCAACTGCCGCTCCTTTTGTGGTATGTGCCCTGAAGAAGTTCTCATTAACCACAAGTGTTTTGCTCCATCTTTACAAGTAGCGTATCTCTTTGCTGAAACCAGCGACCTCCAGTCTCTTTCCTGCATAGAGTTTGATTTTTAAGACCATCAAAGTAAAAGCCTCTAAGATCCTTTCCTTTGGCCATTAGCACTTCCTTTTGTCCTATATTTTCCCTTTCTCGCCGGACTTTTCGGAAGTCTATCATCTATCCAGCATTTTGTGGATCAGTTATTCCAAAAGATTGCAATGTAGCTGTTGCTATCAAAGCAGTTGCACGATCAGATGTTCGAAATCGGTCTGCCAGCATACCGACAAGTCTAAGGACATGTCGTTGCTGCTTGCTTCTTTTTTCTCTAATATTCTGTTGTTTTGCAAAGTAATCATCAACACCTGACTCATCGCCATCATAAGATGGTGTCTGGAGTTCATTAGAAGTACTCGTTTGTGATGTGTAAGAAGACTGTTGGCGGGTGGTCTCTCGTGATTTACTTTTAGTGCGTATGATTAGTTTTGAAGTCTCCTCGTAGTCAACTCACTCTATTCTGGCTACTCGTGTTGTTCTCTGTTCTTACAGAAATGTCCACTCCTTCCTAGACATGGAAAGTTCATGTCATTTACAGGAACATATATCAAAAGACTTCGTGTAATCTTGTTTAAATATATCCATTTTTTTCTGGAAACTAGCAGAAGCTTTCGTTTTCTTCTCAGATTTAACAAACTTCTTATATACTTTCCGTGCAAAGCAAGTAGAATCTGAACTACACGTTCTAACGACAAAGTAGGGATGGAAGTTTTGCCCTAAACAGATTTCACACATTGAGCAACGTCTCTCGCCAACTTCTTTACAGATCGATCATACCCTTTCTCATACTTTTCCAGCTCTACCAAATGAAACTAATGCTTCATTACATCTAATTTTGTGGGCAACTACACACCTGAAAGTTCAGCTGAATGTCCAAACACGGGGTGAATCGTTCTTAATCTTGTTTTTATCTTCGGCATGGTTAGAGTTTCAATATTGATATAAAATACATATCTCACACACATTACATAAAGTTTAATTTACAGTACAAAAACAAACTGTTTATACACGTACCAACTACGCACAACGAAGTAAACACTAAAACGCAATGTTAACACCGCAAAATTACCTTGAAAAGATCGTCTTCCACACTCGAACAAAGTTATCGAATACTAACGTTGTTTTTTTCTAATACTACTACTTTCAATTGGACTAGTTCAAATTGAATTCTTATTCAGGGGAGGAAGTTAAACTTTATAAAGCAGTACGAGAATTTTTAAAAGGAAAAAGTGTGTTGAAGGAAAAATTATAATGAACAATGAACATATTTATCGGCATATTAATTTAATACTAGAACCTTATAAGAAACTACAAGCACAGTATATGATATGCAATATTTTGTTTTGATAAAATGGGCTATTTTATGGTTCCAAATCTGCCTAAATCATCTAAAAATTATTTCTTCAATTTTATAGACTGCTTACGATAAGAAATATGGGTAATAATTTGTTCATTTATTGTAGAAACACAAAATAAGTTATGTGTACGGCGGGTTTGCATACCCTACAAAGACACAAAATCTTTTTTGGCGATTCGCCACCGGAAGATATTTGATTTCAGAAACGAAATTTTTACAGTATTTTATCAATATCAATTGACAACTTTTCCGCACTATTGCGTCTTCGATATATAAAAAAGTGATTTTTCGCTCCGCCCTAATATATATATATATATATATATATATATATATATATATATATATATATATATATATATATATATATATATATGTGTGTGTTTTTCTATATTCGCCAATATGTGTGTATATGGTATGCATGCTTAAATAATACTCGTATTGATATTATGTATGTATGGCGTATTCTTGTTGTTTATGTTGATATCAAATTGCATATCTGGTGTAATTATCTCCTAATCCTAGTTATGATTAGAAACGATTAGAAGCCAGGCATAGGCTTACTTAGTTTCCTTAGGTCATTCCACTTTTCGTTCAAAAATTTCTCACTAAATCTCAACTCGAAGTCATGACTTATTTCAACTTATTTCACCTTATCCACACATTCAAGATTATTCCACTTATTTTTTAAAATTTCACTCAACCTAAATCGTATGTATTTAAATTCAGATTCCATAAAACTATACCATTCTTAAATTCAATATTTTTGAAAATGTGATTAGTCATAAAGTATCAGCTGATCAACGTTAACCATATGTTTATCATCCAATATCACGTGAATAAATATTTTCAAATGTAAGGTTGTAAATTAACCAGTTTTGTATTGTACATTATCATGAGAGCTTATTATGTAAGGATAAACAATCATAAATTTCACCTAAAACTGGTTACGGATATCGTTTTCATTAGTTTGTTTATGTGTGTCGGCTTATAATAATTCATTCAAGCTGTAGGTCGAGAAAGAAAACAGAAATGTAACTTAATTTAATTTTGGTGCTAAGACCTTATGCCTTACTTCTCATCTTTGTTATCGTAAATTACATGTTCAGTGTTAATTTTCGTCTTGCTTGATTTTTAAAACTTTTTTTTTTTTGCTTTTTTTACTCATTAAAGCTTTTATTATATTGTTAACCTAAATTCGTGATTTTTTTTTTCATGAACAGGTTGTATCCCTCACCTCAAGAATTACATTGGTTTTCAAGGGTTTGTTAGGCTAAACTAATAGGGCAATGTAGACCATTTTCCAATTCTATCTACCATGGAATGAATTGAACTGATTTTTACGACTTACAATCAAAATTTTAAATTCAAGATATTTGTTTATTTCTTGCAACATTATTATTATTATTATTATTATTATTATTATTATTATTATTATTATTATTATTATTATTATTATTATTATTATTATTATTATTATTAATTTTTAAT
The DNA here is from genome assembly GCF_964235325.1 of Thermobia domestica. Lineage (NCBI taxonomy): Eukaryota > Metazoa > Arthropoda > Insecta > Zygentoma > Lepismatidae > Thermobia > Thermobia domestica. Next base: position 193,510,410 of record NC_137454.1, read on the forward strand.
TTTCATGGAAAGTGAAAATCAGTCTAGTTAGTCCCTACAAACCAGAAATTAGAGCAAAAATTATTTTTCAGCATTGCAGCATGTGAATACACGGATACAGATGCAAATATAATAAATTTTCGTTTGCTCTCTCGGTTTAGGGGATCTTATTTCCTTAAAGCCCTGGGATAACGTGGGGAGATATGATTTCCAAAGCGTGAAATCAGTCTTCATCGAGTCTTTTAGTTCTAAGAACGGAGACTTCAACGGTGGTGCACATGATAGCAATTGTGGCACCCGGAACACGAACCCAACACCCCACTCTCTATTTTTAATTTTTTACAAATTTGGCGCCCGTAAACAAGAACCAGCACACCATCCTCCCTCTCCTAATACATCTCTCTATTTTTAAATTTTTACAAGCAAAAATCGTTAAAATTTAATTAAATAAATCTGTAAAACTTATGTGAGAATATAAGATTTCGCTGAGCCCAAACAGTGTTTTGTTTTGTTTTTGTTTTTTTATTTACTCGATTTACTTTTGTATAGTTTGTGTTGAAAATCGATGCATATTTTTCGGCATAGGAAGATGAATAAAGATGGAATTATGTTTAAAATGGTGAAGACTGGTATTGTGATTTAAAAATGACACACCGGGAATCAAACACTTGAACAATCAAGCTCCATTATTGGACATAATTAATCCACTATAAATCATGTAGTAATGCTGTAGAGCTGATATTTCAACTGGTTCCGAATCATCGAGTCTGTCCGGACCGGGTCACTGACACTAAGTCTGACAGAAGCGAGATCCAGATCTAGATGACTGGTACAAAAGTCGTGTCCCAGGTGATCCGGCCGTCACTGTTAGTTTGGACAGCAAACCTCCATTATAAACTTGACGGAACTCTGTCATATGTTGATTAGCTACTGTGGCACTAAAACAAATTGTTGCTATCACGGTCGCAGTTAATAAAGCTTATTGCACTAAAGAAAGGAAGATGTTTGTTGTCTTCCTCCGGGTTTTCCAAGGAACCTGGCAAGGTTTGAACCATTACTATACAACTGACAGAAAGTCGAACAGAGCCAATAACATTAAATAGGCAAATACTCAAGAAAATTTAATAAGCAGAAGTCATTTTTTGCAGAAGAAGCACTTGATGCGTGTTTGTGTGCACGGAAGCGTTAGTTTCTTTCAAAAAAGAAGCATGATGCAGGTTTTGAATTACGGAGAAAAGGTCAGAGTAATGACAAGGCGTACGATCTATCAACTCAACACGTGTGTGGTAGTTTAATGGTTTGTGACGAAAATATCAAAGAGAACACACTGGAAGTAAAACAAAGAGCAGCATAACTCTTTTGCCTTGCATTCGACACCAAAAATGTGCTCAGGGGCTCCTGTGTCTTGAGAGTTTGAAATAAAAGGAAATTAGGAAAAAAAAACAAAACAATGGAACATCACGTTCTTCATGGCACGGAGAAAAAAAGAGTCGTACCTGATTCTTTGCCAGGAAAGTTGACGGCAAGACAAAGGGCAAGGTGGGACATATTATCTGCTGCACGCTTGGATCTTGGACAGTATTAGAGGACAGGGGAAGGGGTATAGTATTGGCAGAACGAAACTCCAACGAAGTTTGATTAGGCGTCACTGACAACCATTAGCCATTCACCATTCTCAAGGTTTACATGTTGGGGATTTCCCAACTAGTGCCAAAATTTTTTGATACTCAACTTTGACCTTATACTCACAATAAGATTAAAATTAATGCCACTTTTTATTATAGTTAGGTTCATTTAAACATAATAAGGAGACATGCTCTTCTTATGGGTTTATCTGTGTCCTATATTATAGACAGCTAAGGCAGAAAGTAAGCATGTTCTTCTAAATACTGCATTAACTATGTTAGAATATTTATTCCTCATATCTACAATTATTGTTCCTAAATTTATTACCTTTTCTATCTGACTCATTAATTTTTTCATTAATACTATTCTTATCAATTCAGTGTTTGTGCTTGAAGTTCTGTGGTAATACAAAATAATTCAAATTATTAACAAAATAATGGAAACATTAGGAAGCTAATGGTCTACTACTGCCACGATTTATCGCACGCATGGAGGGCGTGCCCGCTGCCTATTTGATGGACAGATATCGCGAATTGACACACCCTGCCCGTAATTGCTCCTTCTTGGACATTATGTCCTCATGCACTAGTGTACCGTCAAGATTTGTCCTTTATCCTGACTCACCTTAGCAATGTAACTCCTATTTTCTAAGGAAGTGGGATACGCCCACTGCGCGGCCACACTGAAGTCCTGCCTACCAGTTAACTACTATCGAGTCAGTTGTCCCATGTTCTGCAAGCGTGGTGCCCGAGCGTTTCAAGGCAAGCTCACCTCCCGCCCATACTCGCCGTTACCCAGATTCCTTGGATAAGCTCCCATCAGCTACCGAATCCCACGGTACAACCAAGCCCGGCAGAGTCCAACTCAATCCAGGAGTCCCAGGCATACCCAAGGGGGCTTGCTTAATCCCGGCCCTGTCTACCTCTACTTGTTCAACGGCAATCGTCTTGGAGCGTAGAGGTACCATATATATGTCGAGATACTCCCGCATCTCATCCCGGATCCAATGATATGTCACCATTTGTGTTTGATGCAAGCCCTTATCCCTTATTCCTTCCTTTCACTGGGATGAGGAATCGTTAACCAGATACATTGGATTGGCACTTTTCCCAATTAGCCGTTCAGTCCCCCTGCAGGCAGGAATCTGACATTTTTCTTCCGAAAGGATCATGCAAGCAATACGGGACTTCCTCTAATTACGGTAGAGGTACACCGTACATACCAGAATTACTGATGTAGACCGTCTCCCGATGTAGAAATGTTCATTTGGGAGTAGGTGTGTACTATCCTGGTAGGCTCACCCAAGTAATAAGGAGCTACCTATCTTTTACTTATTTAGGTACCACGTACACCTCCTAGCTAAGCTACATTCTGAACCCAATAGTACGTGTAAACCACCATTAGGAGGGACCACCACACCCTCTCTCGGTAGGGTCGTTCAGGCAATGGCTGAAAAACATATAACGTAAATTAATACAGTGTGGAACTACCATTAGGCTGGGGAATATTCTGATTTTCATTGGGCGTCCACCGTACATAAACAGGAACTATTGTTGGAAATAAGGTGAAACTGGACTCAATGGCTCATATTACGCGTTGAAAATCATCGGCGCTCAGCGTTGAGTGTTCTTGGCACCATATTCTTTGCGCCAAAGCTGTGTCGTTTGTGATCAGCAATTAGAAAATTGCAATCTGACCGCAAACGTTCATCTTATGCAAGTTGTGTTGAACTGTGATTGTCAGAATAGATTTGTCCAAGTTCCACAGTCACGACTGTCTTCAATGCTCGGAGATTTCTGTCACTAAGGCTTCTCTTCCGTCCACTGTTACTTATTACCGATGTTATTTTTTCTGTCATCACCTTGGACACTGTTCCTAGCGACATTACTTGACACACTGATCCCTTCATACACTTTCTCCAACTAACCACGCATCCATAATTTGACCTATTTGAAATTCGGAGAGATCTCCCAATTTTCACAGTCCATCTTGATCACGCGCCTCGGTTCTACCCCGCTTGAAGTAATACAAACGATCACCTAACACAATACTAACAGCCATTAGGCATTCTTAGTGTTACCACATCCATATATTTCAAACTAAAAGTATTTCCACTATTTTAATATCTGTATGTAGTTTAGTGTGTGTTTTATTTCTTGTAAAGCAATTGTGGGTGTACTTGAAGCAAGAGGATCAAACAAAGATTTAGAAAGCCTGGAATAACGTCGATGGACATGAAAATCCTTTCGACATCATGCATGAGAGGCAGATGTCCATACAAAGACAAATTTCCACAAGTGCAGTTTTTTCGTGTTTCTAGGCCAACGGTTCTCAATCTTTAGAGGCCATAGGATCCTTACCTTCTTTCTATGCCAGTGCAAAATCTGAAATGACCATACATTCAGTGGCGAGGATTTTGTAAACGACCATCTTCTATAATAGTCATTTCACACCAGCTATGGTTTCTGTGTATTGGCGTTATGTTTCAAGTTTCTTTCGCACTTGGTCATCTCATGGATATTTTGTTCACTTACTAGATTAAACGTGGATTCCACTCTTTCCTTCTGTTCTTGATTAATCGTCCGTTTGAACATTAAAAATAATTTTAAAAATTAAGTTTCAGCTTTTGACTTTGTTCAAATTTGGCTTCTGGCCTATAACGATCTCAACCAAAGGACCCCGCACAATTCTTATGGATATTGTATTTCGGTGAAATTGCTTGAAACCGTGATATGTTGTATATATAGTGATCCTGAGAAGAAGTCTCAATGGGTATAACCACCAACTACTGATCGTTTGGCTTTTTTTAAAACAGTCGAAGATAACGATATTCAGGATTTGGGTGAAAATGACTGTGATATGTTGTAGATATTGTGATCTTGAGAAAAAGTGTTAATGGGCACAACCAGCAATCACTGACTGTTTGATTACTACAGGGCCACTGTTTTAAAAAAAAAAAAAGCCGAGTATAATAATATTCTGGACTGCGGTGAAAATGAATGAAACTGTGACATGTTGTAGATCTTTTCAGCGTGAGAAAAAGTCTTAATAGGCACAACCACCAACCATTGACCGTTTGACCACTTTTTGGATTGCGGTGAAAATGAACGAAACTGTAATACGTTGTAGATATCGTGATCCTAAGAAAAAGTGTTAATTTGTGACCAACGAGCAGCTGTAGGTCAATTGGTGAGCATTTACTTGCATTCGGGAGGTTCGGTTCGGCTCAGTCTTCCTATCTAGAGTTTTCCGGGGCTTTTCTTTGTCTCGCAAAATGAATATCCTGATGTCACTTATGCTTAAATGGTGTTGGCCGCTATTCTTCCCATCCCTTTTCCAGGTGGGATTGGATGACAAGATCTAAACTTTTTCACGGTTTCATACAATTCCATCAAAATCCCAGAATATTTTTACCTTCCGCTGTTTCCAAAGCAGTGGTCTCGTAGTAGTCGAATGGTCAGTGATTAGTGGCTGTGATTATTGAGACTTTTTTCAGGATTACATTATCTACAACGTATCATGGTTTCAAGCAATATCATCGAAATACAGAATATCGTTACCTTCTACTGACTTCAAAAATATGAGCCTGTAGTGGCTAAATAGTCAGGAATTGGTAGTTATGCCCATTGAGATTTTTTTCTCAGGAACACAATATCTCCAACATATTACGGTTTCAAGCAATTCCACCTAAATCCAATTTCCATAAGGATTTTCGGGTTCCTTTGGAAGACTGAGTTGATCATTAATGACTTTCATGCTGTTTTTTTTTTTTTTTTTTTTTTAATCCAAATCGGTGAAGCTTTTCCAAACAACGAAAGTTCGCTTCTTTTTGTGGTGTTTTAGTCATGAGCTCATGACTAACTTTCGCCTTTAGTCCTCACCAACCTCAACTACATTTTACGGTACACTTAAATAGATGCTCAATGATTTTCATGTAAATTTTGTATTAAGTTCATCAACGTCAATTTCGCCCTTTAACTTTAGCCGTTCTCAACCAAAGTTTGCAAGTCACCTACGTAGATTATTAGTGATATCCATTCTAATTTAACTCAAAACCTGTTAGGTTCATCTGACATATATAATTTCATGTTGTTTTTCTGCTTTTATACGTTATCAAATTTGGGATGTGGCCAGAACTAATGGCAGTTAAATTTACCACACCCATTAAATAGACCATTATTGACCATTATGTCAATTTTGGTTTAAATTGGTCATAAAGCTACTCTTGAGAAATAAAAAATCACGAGCAAAGACTTGATGGATAAAGAGTAACTAAGTTTGGCCAATACCACTGACCAATTTCAACTAAAATTTACTAGAGTATATAAGTTGGCTACCAATAACCCATCTTCATCTCAATTTTAATTCAGATTAGTCAAGCTCTTGAGAATAAAGAAATAAGAATCAGAAAAAGTCAATAGAAAAAAGCTTTACAGTACAGACAACAGGTGACTTGGAAGAAAATTATAGTAGCTCTGAGCGCAAACCATCGAAAGTGATAATAAGCATATTTTTTTCATGGAAATTCAGCATTATATTAGTATGAATTGGCTGGCGCTGGACAGAGTTTAGGTGGTTTAGTGTCTGAAACATTTTTAACCCTCTCGTATCAATTAAGAACAGAAAATGTTTTACCAAGGGTGTATAGACCTACACTCTCCCGTTGTTGTTAATAGAATTAAGCTTTCTTAAAATAATTAAAACCTAATATGAAACTACTCTGTATTCTTTGTTACTCCAAGACGCCAATAAATAAAACTGTTTATATTCTTCTACTACTCACAATCCTGACTGGCTACTGATACTGCACTCCCACTCTTTGAGAGGGGGGTCTAATTATTATACACAACTATACACTTGAAATACCCTTAATGATCCGCTTAAATGTCGTCCGTGCAAACGCTCGGACAGGTCTCGGAAGGTTCTAGTACGGAAACTCGGTTTTTATTCGATATTCGGATGGGCAAACGTGCGGATGAGTTTCGCCCGAATAGATGTGAACACTTCAATTGTTTGCAACGTATTGGTACACTACGACACTCGGATGAGTAACGTCTTGATAGATATGAATGCTGGTTTAGAATATTATCTGAGTTATTGTTAAGGGTATGAGTTAGTTGTCATCGTTAAGAGAACACAGACGATAACAGCACAATGTGCTTATTAATAGCTTACTATTAGTAGTATTATTTTACAAATACAGTACAAACTAAATAAGCAATATTTTAGCTGATATTGGTAACAATGACATCCTTTTTAACACCATAAAATTAGTTTCCTTCAATTTTCTCGAAAACTACGCATAAGAATTTAACCTGAAGCATGTCATTTTCTTAAGTTTGATATCATCTATCGAGCGTGAATTTTGGACATTAGTTTAATTAAAGAGAAACTAAAAAAACAGTTAATTTAAATATTAGACTATATCTCATTAACTATAATATGTATTGCTATATCATTAATGTCTCAATAAACTTTGATGAGGGTATACTTCAGCATCAGTTTCATAAAAATAGTAACATCTTTCAGGTTTACAAATTCATTTTTGTCGATTTTCTCGTAAACTACGCATGATATTTATCATTTTATTCAGCCCAATGACGTTTATCAATTGATATATCGCGCACCCGGTGGAAGACTGTTGTAAGCCAAAATTACACATTTGTAGGAACATGACATTTAAAGTTTGTTATTCTATCAAAATCCTTTCCCTGGAATACTGGTATTTCTGCCATCTAGAGGTTAATTTGTTTAGTTACCTTTCTGCGAAAATACCGCCAGATAGAGCTCGCTTTTCTCTCTCTCTTTTCCTGTTTTGAGCGATGATAACTCAAAATTTCCATTTTTTGAGTTGTAACACTCTTCCACCGGGTGTGCGATATGACTCATCTTGTGATATTTCCTCCAGCCTACGCTAAATGTTTATAATATTGTAGCATTTTTAGTCAGAAATTTTGCCTCCTGCAGTAAGGTGAAAATCCTAGGCTAAAGCCTTGTCAACATAGGAAAACCCGAGGTATTGTCCGGAAAGGAACTTCCGATCACCTTTTTGAATCTTGATTTGGAAAACTACCGGTACTCAAAAGAGCTAATGAACTTACCGTGTCTTCCTGAATCCCCAGTGTTACGGGGTAGCAACTTTCAGAATAGCTACTTTAGATTAACATTTTTATGGCTTTCAGCTAGTGACATTTAATAATACAAAACAACTTTTGTGTTATTATCTTTCTTTCTTTCTTTCTTTCTTCTGTTGACACATGAAACTCACAAAGGACACTAATTCCTAATTATATTTTATGCTCTTACATTTGGTCAAAATCAAAAACTGTCTTCTGATTTCCTTTGTTTCCTTTGTAATCTAACAATTATGTTATTCTCTAAAAATGGATGACAGAGACACTGGAATTAATTGGCGGATAATGAAATTATGGACGATAGAAGGCGATTATGAATAGAATACACAGTTTTAACATTATCTAAAACTGAAATAAATAGATACAGTTACGTGTAGTAGGGAAGAGTAACGATTTTCATCGTAAAGAATACAGTAAATACTGTACAAATTCTAATATTCGAGGCAATTTTTACTTCAAATACTGCTAAAAATATATATAATTATTTAAATAATGTCCTAATAAATTACCAGGGCCGGCGCTAGAAGTTTTGCCGCCCTGGGCTGTACTTTTACATGCCGCCCCTTTATTGTTTTCTTTCTTAAAATTTGCCGCCCCCTGTATTGTTTTGTTTTTCAAATTTTGACGCCCATCAAACTTGCCGCCCTGAGCGGTGGCACGGCTCGACCCCCCGTCGCGCCGGCCCTGTAAATTACGCAAATAAATCAATATTAACTTGAATGATTTATTGGAAAAAGACAATAATTCTTTTAAATAATTTCGAATGAATCACTAATATTTCAAATGACATTTAATTAAATCAACGACAGTTGGGTATCCAAAGAGAGCAATATTTGTAAGAATGATTGAGTTATTGGAGTAGTCTATTCGGCAAAAACGAATAAATTATATTACCATAAATCTCCATGAGTTATATTCAAATGATGTAAGCGCTGACGAATTAGGGACTATCTATGGCATATGCAGTCATTCTGACGTAATATTTGCATGATCCAGCAACATTTTGAGTAATTAAGCAAATACTAACGTAATTTCGGCACTCACTAACAAGATTAGAACTAATTTGACTATAATATTTACAAATAATAAAGGTATGAATAACACTTAATTTATCGACATAAATTTCACCTTTCCCCCTTCAAAACCATATGAAAGTGTTGGTTATATCTACAATAGTTTGGTTTGAATAGTATATCCAGAGTTTCTGTTTTATTTTAAATAATCCTGACAATTCAGCTGTAGGAAACAGAATTTTTGGCTATGACTGCACATGGGAATGTTTTAATTTTACTTCCTTCTTGAACCCTTGAGGTTTCTCTGCCAGCCGTGCAGTCTAAAAAGGCAAACACATACTTTGTTCTGGGCAAAAGAATCAATGACCGTTTTGTGTTTTTTTCTTTTATTTTCCTTTTTTCTTTTCTGTCTAATTTGTTTTGTTTTTTTCTTCCTACGTTGGAGATGTATATCGGTTGCCAGTTATGTGTTGGAAAACACCCAACCCTAGTTTTACGTCACATCGGCCGATAATGGCAAGGAGCGTAGCTTTTCTTATGCCATTAACACAAATCAACAAATCAGTTGGCTTTCAGAGGGAGAGAGAGAACAAAAATAAGACAACTAAAAAGCACACAATTAAACATATAAACAACAATGCATTAAAAGCACGTAATTGTGTACAATTATTTCTTGCCTCAACACCAAAATCTCCTCTCGTTGTGCGTCAATCGTTTCAGGAACTGGCACCGACCGAATAAAGTTTTGTTTCGTCCAATTTTGCTCCCCCAGAAAATGTACCGTTTCGTGACAATAGTAAGAAAACAGAAGGAAAAGTATACTCTTGTCATTTGAAAAACATCATACACATTGAAACTTCGTCATACGAGGAATACTAATATGTATTTATTTCCATTTTTCGCTTAATGTTCTACACTAACGAAATAAAAACAATTAAATTAAATTTCTAGCTTAACGTCCCACACTTTATGCCCTTTAAGCTAAAGGAGATGGAGGGAGCTAATGAATTAAGAGCTTCGATTCAACATGAAACCACAAATCCTTTTCATTGTATTATCTCGAGTCTATGAAGATATTTTTTAAATGATACAATAGTTCAATATACAATAGTTCAATAGGAATGTTCACGTTATAAGCGGAATTTCTTTTTCTTCTGTTACATAGAGAATGCAACATGCGAATCAATTACTGTTCTTTTTCAAGGTACTCCCCATGCACACGCACATACTTGTCTCATCGGTGTGGGAGTGCCTATCCCTGCGACATAGAACTCTTTGGGATGATTTTTCAGTCATTTCAGCATACACAATTAGACTTCGTCGTCGGTGTGGAATTTTTGTCCTTTCAAGTGCTCCTTGAAGGGACCAAAAAGATGAAAGTCGCAAGGCGACAGATCGGGGCTATACGGGGACGGTCTAGGATCTCCCAACCAAGTTTGGTGATAGCTGTTACGCCATCCTTTACCGCCTGTGACCATTCTTTTTTTTTTTTTTTATCAAAGCCTATTTGATTGGTCAGGAGGAGGTTGCTGTAGTACGCCGCATTCATTGTGGCCTCGCTCCAGGAAATCAGCGCATATCACACGGTCTTTGCTCCAGAATATCGTCAGTATCACTTTGCTAGCGGACGCTTGTGTCTTGAATTTTTTTCGGCGGAGGCGCATCTGGATGCCTCTACTCCATGTTGGAGCGCTTTAACTCAGGCTTGTAATGATGCAACTAACTCTCATCGCAGGTGATCATCTTTGCAACGAATATCTCGCATTCTTTCTAAAATCTCTGCAGATGCTGAGATGAGACGTTTGCTCTACATTGCTTCAGATCGATCGTTAGCATTTTTGGGACCCATCTAGCTATGATTTTCCGGAAGTGTAGGTGTTTGTGGATGATTATTTCCCAACTTCTCACGTTGATGTTTGTTTTCGCACTCAAATCTCTTACACTGATCCGTCAATTATTCAGAATGAGCTTCTCCATCCGACGACTGTTGGTTTCGTTGAATGCCATAGCTCGGTGTGGAGTACAGGTAACGTTGAGAACGTATTCTCTTCCTGACTTGAATTTTGAATACAACTCTGCGACTGAGAGACGGTTTCTTCGCCATATTCCACACTTAATCTTCTGAAGATTTCAGTAGGTTTCACTCCTTCGTTCAGGAGGAATTTGATGATATAGCGCTGCTCCACTAGAACCACCAGTTCCACACTGCCAGACTTATTGTTATCGTCCATTGTCGCTCTCTGAGACACTATCTCCTCAACTGCCCGTTGTCACTGAAAAATATCAGGACTACCCTATCATAGGATGGAACACAGATGCCAAGCTGCACACAACACCTAGAAAAAAGAAATTCCAATTATAAATTGAACGCCCCTTGTAAACGTCAAATATATTAATGCAGCAGCTATGACGGTGGAAGCTACATGAGCATATTAAAGTTGTAACTTATTATATTAATACAATAATCGATTTTTATGTATGGAGTTAAAACTTCATTATGCTCATGAAATTTCCAATGGCACCGTTGCATTAACGTATTTGTCGTTTGTAATGGCCTGATAGCTCAACTGTCGTATTACAATCATCGTTTATTATAAGTATCGGTTCGTGGTCTGCAGAAGCAGTGGTTACAATATCAAAGGTATGCATGTGCGCGCGAATGTTCCCTCTCCCGCACTCTTGAGTCTTATTCAGATAATATTTAGGAAATATTAACATGAAAATCCCTTCAAGCTCAAGTTTCATATTTATTGATTTAAATACTTTATGTATTTAAATCATTGAGCTTGAAGGAATTTTGCTTTGTATTTATTTCTTTAACATTACTAAATTGTGTGAATTCGGAAGGATTATCAGAAATGTTAAGTCTATTTCTGTTTTGCGCATATGCTAACTGCGTTTACACTTTCAGTTTTTCGTTAGACATACCCCCTGATTTTTCTTATTGGAATTCCGTATTTAACTATTGGTAGGTATGGCTATACTAAAAGCAAGGAAAACATTTTGGTTGAGACAGAACCAATATTGGACAGCTTTTGAGATATTACATGAAAATGATATATTTACAGACTTTGTATGCCTCAAAAGATGTGCTGCAGGCGTTAGGTCTAATTTTAGACCAGCACAGCCGTCAAGATATGTCCCTTTACCTTGATTCACAATTTTGCGATGTAACCTGTATTCTCTAAAGGAGTGGAATACGCTCACTACGTGGCCATACCGGAATTCTGAGAGATTATCAGTTGACCTACTGGTCGAGGCGGTCCTGCTAGCTAGCGAGTAAGATTCTCCCATCCTATGCAGGCATGGTGCCCAAACGTTGTAATGCAATGCAAGCTCACCTCCCATCCACGCTCGTTTTTACCCAGTTTGCTAGGATAAGCTCATATAAGCTCACGAATCGCATGGTATGACCACAGCCCGACAAAGTCCAACCAATCCGGGAACCTTAGGCGTGTGCGATGGGACCTGTTCAATCCCAGCCCTGCCTACCTCTATACATTCACTGGTTACCGCAATTGGCATAGAGGCATTGCGCACACGTCGAGATATTCCCTTGTCTCATCCCGGATCCAATGGTACATGTTAAATCACCATTTGAGTTTGATCCCAGCCCCTTATTATGCAGAGCTTCCTCACTTCTACTGGAATCAGAAATCGTTATCCAGATACCTGAGATAGGCACTTCTCTCCTGTCACAAAACAGGCCCCCTGTAGGCAGTAAGACATTACCCTTCCGTAGGATTGTCCAATTAATACAGGATTTCCTCTAATTACTGTAGAGGTACACCGTACATTACCAGAGCCAAAGACTGATATACACCGTCTGAGAGGAAACATGTAAATTTTGGAGTTGGAGAATTCACCTGTTACGCACGTCCAAGCAATATGGAACTTCCTATTTTTAACGTGTTTAGATATCACCGTACACGTTGTACTTAAGCTACCTTCCGAATCCAATGATACGCATAGGCTACCATTGGTAGGGACCACCACATCCTCCTTCGCTAGGGCCGTTCAAGCAATACGGAACTTCATCTAGTTACGGAAGAGGTACATCCTTTAAACACAATGGCCAGTTGGAAATGGCAGCTCCCCTGGTATGGCTGTGGATACTGCACCCAGTAGGAGTATCAAAACCTGGGACGAAGGATTGTCACTACCTCTTTTACTCTTGAGGTACGAGTGTGAGTTAAGATAAGAATATCCCATCCCGAACGCAAGAGCATGCACTAAAAGCTCTTCGAGGGCAGTACTTACGTCCTCCCGGTAGAGCTTTGATCCTCCCCACTGGGCACTCCACTCCCTCTATTTCATAATGTTGGGATACTACGTAATCTAAGCTAAGGGCGAAAGTTCTCGCTACCTATCTTGCTGAGTTAGTGACGAGATACTCTCCACTATCCAGTGGCACGAGTTAATCGCCCATTTCAGAGAAAGCCGAAACCTCACCTCCGCCAGTAGGTTGTTACCCGTGTATCTCCGCAACTCATAGAGAATGCAGTGGTACTATGCGGGCATACGAGAGTAACGTGTTTAAACGATTTCCCGATTGTTATCTCCTCTAGATGCTTACCACTCACCACAAGGCATATGACCAGTACATCAGGAAGGGGATCCCTCCTTCTTTCTCAGGACGGGCTTGGGACTGGCCATGGTGAAGTTAAAGCTTTTGAGACAGTGTACATTCTTAAAAATTGTACCGAACTAAGCATAAAATTAAAATACGAAATTATATTACATTCTGATATTTTCTCTGTTTCATCCATAATGAATACTTAGGATTATCCTACAAAATCTTTATTGCACATAATCTGACTTCTCTTAATCACAAAAGAACAAAATCTACGGGCCAACAAGTCTTGACGATGCCGCCTCTTTGCAAACCCTAACATTACAACGCTGCTCTAATACTTTTTGGATGAGAATGGATAATGAGAAAGGATGAAATGGTTGATGAAGAAAGTGGGAGGAAATTGGGGAACCCGAGAAAACCCATGCCTCGGAGTTTGTCCACTACAAAGCTCAGTTGGCGCGAGCTGGAATAGAACCAAGGACCCTATGCACCAGAGGTGAATGCTGTACCACTGAGCCACCATAGCCCTTTGTCACAAACTCGCGTACCTTTCTGTTCTTATGGATGGGTGCATTGTTGTGAAACAGAAACCATGAACCTTGTCGATATTCAGATCAAACCCTACGAATCTTGGCTTCAAAAAACACCCACGTAATAGAGTAAAACGAGGAGAGACACCGAAGGCAGAAAGATGCTGCATATGTTGTACTGTGAAGAATGTCTAGTACACTTCGCGTGAATCCAATGTTCTGCAATTATGCTTAACTGTCGTTCTTCCACTAAGGAAATGCAGTAAAGATCAGTCAAGCGGAGAGGAAAGGAGTGTGTCGCATTCATAACAAAATTGCCTGGCGAAGTAACCTTCGAAATTTTATTGAGCGCGCTTGTTTCTACTTGACAAATATTTTATAGAATTCATGTTTAAGTATGATGATTACCACCCGATTTTGTACTGAAACTACAAAAATCATTATAAAGCAAGAGTGCACCACTTCTCCTCGTGAAAAAGGATTGTAGTCACAGTTACAACAGACGGTGGCTCAGTGGTAGAGCGTTCACCTCTGGTGCAAAGGTTCCTTGGTTCGATCCCGGCTAGCGAAAAGTAAACTTTGTGGTGGATAAACACCGCGTGCGTGGGTTTCCTCGGGGTTCTCCCGTTTCCTCCCACTTTCTTCATTCCACCATTTTCCTTCATTTCACATCATCACCGCCTCCTTTAGCCTAGCCGGCATAACCGAAGGACGTGCAACAAAGATTTCATTTCATTTCATTTCAATGGTTATCAAAAAACCTGTATCCACACCAGCTGCTTAATTCATGTCTCTGCAGTATTCCACTCTGCATTGTTTTTCTTCTTCATCGAGTGTATGTGGCACAAACTGCGCTGGAGCGTTTCGTTTGCTAAAACTTTCGGTTAGAATAAGAGGAACAGTTAATTTTGGAATTTCAGTGAGACCCTCGATGAGCCTTGTAAATACTCAACGACCCTTGCTTAACAATCTCCGTCACTGTTTGGACATTTTCATCGGTTCGTCACTGCTGGTCCTGGTCGTAGTTCGTATTCAATGCTCCACCGACCATCACAAAATCTTAGATATCACTTAAACTCGTTCTTGGGACTCAATACAACACTACCGTAAACTCTTGTACTTTTACTCTATTTGAAATAGAATTTATTGTTAGCACGTTGCTGCATTTCTCCCTTTCCGACCGACGCGACGCGACGTCCAGCAGATACTGTTAGTCGCAAGTATCAACCGTCGGTGCTAGAGCTTTGCAACTTTGACGGAAAATAGTCGAAATATGTTGTTACTTTGCACACGTACTTTTCCATAGAGGGCGATGGTGATTCTGTCAAAAAAAAAAAAAAAAAACTTTCATTGGACAGACTGTGTACTTTCAGTTCACTAGTAACAAGAATTTTAGGAATGATCTAAAAATTGCGATCTTGGCCAAGAATTTTAGAAATCAGCCACAAAAAGTGCGATCTTGCCCAATAATACTGGCCAACAGTGAAAATGCTTCGGAAATAGAACTAACCAATTCTTACTAATTTTAGGGTGCTGATAACCAGGGATGAATTCAGGGGGTAGCCCGGGGGGGAATCTCCCCCCACCCGAAGAAAATTCATTTCCCCCCGGAGAAACTCCAAAAATTTCAGTCACAAAATGTAGAAATTACTTCACTCAATTATTTGCTTTTCTTTCCGTGCACGTGCAGATGAAATCCGATCTCTCAATATACATATAAATGACGCAGACTCATTCTATATAAATATTAAACATACAACATCTAAGGTAGAATACCAAATAGTCAATAAAACCTGTATTTCTTAACGCTATGACCGAGTTTGGCAGAACATGAAATTGTCAACTGTTGAAGAAACATTTGTATTTTAGTAGGTACTATACTCTCGCCCTATATTATATATTAGTAGGTAGCACTAGCACAGGTTGAGATAGGAAAGGAAAAATAGGGAAGATCTTTCGATCATTCTATATGATCTCTGATGTCAGCAGACTTCATTTCTTGAAAATGTACAGCTCTTGCATTATTTGAAATAGAGCGCCTAAATCCCATTTCTCACATCGGAAGTAACAGACGTAAAATATGTTTTACGATTGTTAAAGTAAACACACCTTTCTTTAAGAGTCTTCATCCCGGCGAAATTAAAATATCGCTAATTTTACAGTAATTATGTGATATCTTCAAATAGATAAAAGATAATTGAAATATGGAACAAGAGCGCCCTAGACAATATTATTTTGCGTGAGGTACCGTTATCACAAGTCACCTAGTGGCTTTCCGTTTACAGCTGTTTAGAAACGCAAAAATAAATGCCGATTTTCAAAATGGCTCGAAATCGAAAGCAGATAAGTGAGTCGTGATAACAGTTTCTCATGTAAAATAATATGGTTTGGGCGCTCTTGTTCCACATTTCGATTATCTTTTATCTATTTGAAGATATCACATAATTACTGTAAAATTAGCAGTATTTTAATTTCGCCGGGATGAAGACTTTTAAGTAAAAATAAGTCAGGTAAAGGGTGAGATTCAGAGGGTGTCATTTAGAGGGATCGGGGAAGAACAGTTATCCCTACTGGGTTAGAGATTTATATAGAATTTATCAATATAATAGTAGTATATAAGTGAAAGATTACTATTGAAGGTGATGAAGGAGGGGCAAGCGGAGCGACGGCCCCGAGCACCGAAGTAAGGGGCGCAAGATTCGGGAGGGAAAAAGAAAAGAAAAGAAGGAAAGAAAAAAGAGAGGAATGAAACACATGTGCACATATATAAAATGAAAGGAAAAAAGTACTAAAAAGTGCTCAAAATCAAGGAAAAGCAGGGTTTACTTTTTAAAACTTTCTCACCTTTCGCAGCTGGTCTGTCGACCTCACTCATATGTACCGGGGTGCCGTCGTATAGTCTCGCCCCAAGCGCTGATTTTTCACGACACGGCACTAATCCTACTGAAGATTTCGTAAACTAAACTATTGATGTGTATGCAGTGAAGAAACTAAGGCTAATATACTTGATTTAGAATCAGAAGTGTGAGAAAAAATGATTACTTTTTGTTAAGATATTCCTATGTATATTTGTTTTAGAACAAAAAATATTTGAGTTAATTTAAATCTTTTTAAAAACTTCTACATTAGTAACAAACAGTAACTACTGAATATAGGGAAAAAATAACCAAAATAGCTACTGTAAATAGCAGTTAAAGGTTAGTCTAAAAATATATTTGCCAGTCTTTATTTAATGTTTTAGATAAAATTAGAGGATTTTTTTAAAAATTATAATCTCACATTGAATATTTATCAATAATTAGTCTCAATATTAGCTAAGATGTGCATGTGAATGGAATTGTTAAATATGCTGCTTTCTTGCAAAAATACAGAAAAACAATCCTCCCCCCCCCCGAGGAGCTCACATTCCCCCCCGGGTGAAAATGTCTGAATTCAACACTGCTGATAACGAGTATGAAATTAGTTTTTGAAGATTGGTTCGGGTTTCAAAGAAATACGTTATCACTCGATGTGCTCTGTTGGGCAAATTAAGGGTTCGTTGCATCAGGAGCTGTCTACTTATTTCAACAAACTTCCATTGTTTGACGGTTAGTTTCATTGCTATCCTCAGGGACATACGCAGGGGTGGGTCCTGCGGGTCTTGACACCCCGACTTGTTTGTAAATTTAGTCTAATTTCAGGTGCAATTTTACAAATTTTAATATAATTTTGCTTCAAATTGTACTTGGACAACCGAAAAGCTTAGGACCCTCCCGAAATAAATTCCTGCGTAGTCTCTGGCTATCCATATTGCTCGCACTTCATCGCTATCAAAGAAATATCAACCACTTCACGGTTTAGTTTGTATTGAAGAGTTTGCCAGAGAAAACATGTTGTGTAACGTTCTTTTGTAGTTACAATTTGCCATCTCGGATGTAGTCGTGGTGAGATATTGGGTAGGTGGGTGGGTGCTATTATTATTATTATTATTATTATTATTATTATTATTATTATTATTATTATTATTATTATTATTATTATTATTATTATTATTATTATTTATCGTTCTATGACTATACTAAGCAGAAACATGTCGCGTAAATATGTTTGCAGTGCAGAGCAAATTGTTGTTTTTAACGAAGTGAAGCGAAAAGTGGAATTTCGCTATCATAAAGAAAGCCTATCACTTGTACTTTGGCTGTAAAGTGGGAGATGTGGACAAGAAGTGAGCACCACATATATGTTGTAATACTTGTTCTACAAATTTGCGGGACTGGCTACATGGAAAATGGCCATGCGTGCCATTTGCAGTTCCAATGATATGGAGAGAACCGACAGATATTACTTCAAACTGCTATTTTTGCATAGTTCTTCCAATTAAACGTCTATTCAAAAAAGAAAAAAGTGGACTGGTACTTATTCAAATATTCCTTGAAATGTTCGTCACTGTGCCACACTCTGAAGAACTAAAGGTTCCACAACTTCCCGTACCTTACTCCAGTGTTTCACCCGATGAAAAGCAAAAGACGAACAATGTCGACCCACATTGTCAAATTCTGCTGCAGATTCATCGTCTTCCACCGATCCTAACTTCACAAAACCAAAATATCATTATCTATTCACTATATGATACTCAACCTGAATTAAATTACCTGGGGTTGTCAAAAGTGGCGCAGAACTGCTGGCATCCAAACTCAAGAAGCGGGGAGCTTTTCTGAAGATCTAAAAGTGTTCGTGTTTCGAACACGTCAGAATCCCTAAACAGTATTTTCAGTGGAAAGTGACATACTACGTCGTAACAATGTAGGCCTAACTGGTCTTATGAGTAAACTTAACATACATGATAATCTCGATGAATGGCGGCTATTCATAGACGCATCAAAACTATTCTTTAAATATATTTTGCGTAAACTTCCACAAATTGCTGAAACTAAAATCAGGTAAGAACCCTTATTGGCACTCAAATTCGCTAACTCCTCAATGATCCTGAATTTGATGCAGTGTTAGAAAATGAGGAGAGGGTAGCATGAGATTCTTTCCGAAAAGTGGTGATGAATGTTTTGGGAAACGAGCGGTCTCAGAACTATAAGGAAGTAGAGGTGCACCTAATACCTTCTACCAAGCAATAAGGTGTAAAGTATCACTAAAAATGCATACGTTGCACTCCCACATATATTTCTTCCCAGAAAATTGCAGAGTAGTCATTGATGAACATGAGAAACATTTCTACCAAGTTATATCTATGTTAGAGAAATGATATCAAGGCTACTGGAGCAACTCTGCTCTTGCCGATTGTTGTTGGACGGAAAATTCCCAATTTTACCCCAATTTTTCCTTTACTCGTACAAAACACACACACTCACACACATATTATCATGGTACCATTTGAAAGCCTGTTTTATTCTGAAGAGAATCACGTATAAGTCATGATACTCAAATAAATAATACTGTTCGGATTGATTTGATTTTATAGTTATCTCACTTTTTCCTACATGAAATTTGGTATTGTCCAGCAGAACTGAGAAATATTTTTTCCGTCACAACTATTGTAGCTATTACAATGAAACTTGGCACATGTATTACTTATAAACTACAGTAGTTTTAAAGGTATATTATATTTGGGTGCCTTTAGTCGGGGTCGTACCAGGGGGTGCTACATTTGAAAAAAAGGATTTTTGGACGGGAAATTTCCAATTTTACCTTAAATTTCCGTCTTCTTATACATCATGTACACATGCGCATAGTACCATTTGCAAGCTTGGTTTATTCTGAAGTGAATGACATATGAACCAAGATAATCGGATGAACAGAATTGAAGCAATAGCTACTTAAGTGAAAGACCAAGTGGAAAATTCAAGAATCTAAGTGTCAACACTACTTCACTCACATTTCTATCGATTACACATAAACTCGAATCAATTTATCATTTTTATTTTTATTTTCGTATTCATTATCCTCAGTTGCATAAGAAAATGTACTTTTCTTTTCCGAAGCATGAAAAAAGTTAAAATTTATTGTCCAGTGTAATTAGTTTTTGGATCAGGGGCCACAAAAGTTTGGAATGGTCCCTAAACCGAGCTTTTGTATTTCTTTTTCTTTTTCCTGTTTTGTTTTGTACGGAATAAGCACATCATACTGAGTTAAGTGATAGTTCTGGTTTAGCTACACTATATGTAGTTCTCGAGATATAGGGCGTACTATAAAATGTTTGATTGAATGAAGTATATTGATGATTTTGGATCAGGGACCACAACATTTTTGAACAGCCCCAAAATCGAGTTTTCGTATTTTTTACGGATTAAGCACATCATACCGAGGAAAATGTTTGTTTTGGTTTGGCTACACTATATGCAGTTCTCAAAATATGGGACGTATAAGAAAATGTTTGATTGAATGAAATATATATTGATTTTTTTGGATCAGGGGCCACAACATTTTTGAATACTCCCTAAATAGTTTTCTTTTCTTTTTTTACGGAATAAGCTCATCATACTGAGTTAAGTGATAGTTTAGGTTTATCTACACTACATGTAGTTCTCAAAATATTGGTCGTAAAAGAAAATATTTGATTGGTTGATATATATTGATTTTTTTTTTTTTGAATCAGGGGCCATAAAAGTTTTGAATAGCCCCTAAATCGAGTTTTTGTATTTTTTTACGGAATAAGCACATCATACTGAGTAAATTGTTAGTTTTGGTTTGGCTACACTACATGTGGTTCTCGAGATATATGGCGTACAAGAAATTTTTTGCCTGAAATATATTGGATCTTTTGATCCAAAAACAAAGTATCCTATACACTGCCAAATAGGAAGATTTTAGTTAAGCCTTGTCAACTTTTTCCAACACACAGACCTCAGTGTGACCAAATATAGGAGCAAAAAATGACAAAATGGCCAGAAAGTGATATATTATGTTTTGCCATTCTTATATAGAAATAACCTTGTTTCTATTTGGCAAAACTGTGTTAAAGTTAATAGCTTTTATTAGAATCACACAAGTGGAACTTATAGTACTCAGTACATCCGTACGTAGTTTTGTTACTCTACACCATAATTCTGGAAAGGAAGGGAATTTTTGAACATTTTACAGCGCTAATGGAGTCAATCTGTTAACATCTTAACGGGTAACGGCGACTTACGTATGTCCGTTAGTGCACACGATAACTCAAAGAAAAGGAAATTCTTGAATTTCGTAAGCAGAAGGAAATTTTTGAATTTGTTGTTTTTTTCTTTTGCAATAGATAGCCAGAGCTATTATCACGGCCGAGCTCGTTAATGAAGTCAATCCGTTAATATCTTAACGGGTAACATACTCCAGTGGCTGACATCTATCAGACAAACTTGAAACTTTTAGTGCGTGAAGAAACATCGGCGTCTAAAAGGAACGAGAAGAGGACCGCTGTCAAGAAATGGCTTAAAGAAGGTGGTACTAAAATTCGAGACAACGGGTGAGTTGTGTGTGGCTCCAGGAAGAGGAAGACGACCGTTCCAGCGGGGGATGTTGACAACTTTGCTGTGGCACTTGTGGAACACGCATCACGTGTTCATATTCCAGCACCAGTGCTCGGGCGGTGTCACGCGAATGCAGTGTTGCCACAGTCCTATCTCTGGAGTGGGCTGAAAAATAGTATCAAATTGAAACAAAAAGGGCTGAAATCATCATTTTATACCAGTGTAATACATGGCTTTATAATAACACGAAACTAAAAGAGGTGAAGTTTTAGAACACTCCCACCCCCTTCTTCTAAGAGTGCAAATCAAGAAAGTATTCTTTTTTAGAAACATCCAAATAGGAGAAACCCGGCGTAGGGTCTAGATGACTTGTGTTACGCATAGAAAGCATAACAGAGGCCGCAAATTAAAAGAGAAAACAATTATCTTCGGTATGTATTGTAATGAAACCAAATGCGCCTCTATTTCAAAGTGACCAATAAACCAAAACGGTGTTATAACCATTTATGAAAAAAAATATATATATACATATATATAAAACGAGGAACAAATCAATCATCTCCAAGTTCGTGTGTAAACAGTACGTTATAATAAAATATTAAAATATAAATTTTGCATCATAGTCTCGTTTATTTCACGACCGAAGGAGGATAATAGAACATAAGAAGAATATAAGGTAACTAAACTGACATTTATAAAAAGATGTAAAATCGAAGGTCCTAGAAGCTTACCTGAAAGACATCAAAAGAAAGAGATGTAAAGAAAGTCTTACTGATACTTTTGAATATGTGACAAGTATTTGTTAAATGGTGCTGAATTGGGTAGAGTTGTACCAAATTTTTCACAAAAAGGGGCTGAAAATGCCAGCGTGGTACCAACGGGCCGACGAATGACAAAAAGGGCTGAATTTGGTACAATTGTACCAAGTGTGGCAACAGTGCGCGAATGGTTATCCTATGGTCAGCAAAGTTCTTAGGGCCATTTTACGTTGGTGTCCTTACAGGATTCACACAGTAGAGCAACTGAAACTCCAAGATCCGCCGCAACGCCTAGAGTTTACTCTTCGGTTTTTGGCTCGGATGGATGTGGACGACATGTGGCCGTGAGGTATCCTGTGGACTAATGAGGCGCATTCTACACAAGAAGTGGAAGTGAACACGAAAAACTGTCGGGTATGGGATTCGGATAATCCGAAAGTTGTGGAGGAACAGCCATTACGCCATTACGTGACTGTGTGGTGTGGATTCACAGGAACGTTCAATATTGATCCGCTTTTCTTTGAAAAGATTATCCCCAAGCACTTCTCACCTGTACTATGACATCGGGACGTTATAGAGACCTTTAAGTGCGACAGGTGATTCCTGCGTCACAGGCACGAAACTGTTTGAAGACGACTATTTTCATGCAAAACGGGGAAACACCGCATATCGGTCGTCAAATGAAAGATCTGCCTTGTAAAACCTTCACTGCTAATCGCATCATATTCCTAGGTTTTTTCAGATGCATGACCAACAAGATCCCCAGATCTATCTATGTGACTTCTGGCTCTGGTAATATCCGAAAGGTTGGAATTACCAGGGAAATGTCCAGACGCTGGCAGACCTCAATGACAGCATAAGGCGACATTTCGCTACAATTCCTCCGGAACTGTAGCAACCAATTGTTGCACACGCCATTTTGTGAATGCAATATATTGTCAAAGGTCTGGTGGCCATATGGAGCATGCTATGTAAGTTAGTCGCTATAACCACAAAAGTTAAAAATGTTATTCCAATTGCACCTTTTGTTACCATTAAGTGGAAATAAAGTTTCACCTTTTGTTACCCTCACTTTGTTCCTAAAGTTGTTATCTTTGCACCATTACATTTATCTCACATGTTTGTCCTCTTCGACCTAGATAATCGTCTTATCCATACATTCAGGACCATTTCCACGTGCTTGTTAGGTGTAGTACTATATTTTCCCCTAGTGGCAGAAAGCGGAAGTAATATTTTCCAGAATAACTCGCTTCCGCATGGTCTCATTAGCGTATTTACCAAAGTTCAATGTAATACGTTGATTACAGCCTAAGCAGGACCGCCGTGAATAGCGGTACTTTTTTAACCACCCTGTACTACAGTTTTGAGTTTTGCGTCCAACGATAATACCCTTAAGGGATATTGTAAGATGTACAGGGGATGGACAAAAATATGTAAACATCTGAAAAATTGCACATTACTTTTATCTATTGACGTTTGGCATGCAGAACGGAATGCAGTTGATGGGAAAAGGAAAAATACAGGTCGCGTTGTCAAAGGGATGCTGTAACATTCTTCTGCCAAAGTAGCTGCAAGTTGCAGAGACGACGGCGGTGGGTAGCGGCCGCATTGTCTCCAAAACTGGCCACAAGGGCTTAATGATATTGAGGTCTGGCGATTGTGGAGGCCATGACAGATGTGGCACTTCATCTTCGTGCTCTCAAACCAGTCCTAGACGATGTAAGCTTTATGAATAGTGGCTATGTCATCTTGAAACACGACATTGCCATCTGAGAACAAAGTTTGCACCAGGGAATGCAGCTGGTTACTCAAAATGGTTACGCAATCCTGGCAGTGACATGTTCATGCAGGGTGATCGTGGGTCCGGCAGAATACCAGGATATGTCTGCCCAAATCATCACTGAACCACCGCCATGCTTTACTCTTGATAACAGACAATCCGTATCATACGCTTGTGCTTGCGTTCTCCACACTTAAATTCGGCCAGCAGTTGGAAGCAATGTAACGGAAGACTTATCCGACCAGATGACAGTCTTACACTGCTCCATTATTCAGTTTCTATGGGCGTTGCATCGCTGTCTCCATACAGCAGCATGGTCAACATTCACGAGTGGTTTGGAAATTGCAGATCTGCCATAAATACCCTGCTTATGGAATCCTCTTCTGACTGTTTTGACGCTAACAGGGTTTGTAAGTACTGTATTCAGCTCAGCTGTTAAACATAAGTAACATGTTTACTTTAGAGATTAGAGGCGTAAAAATATTTACGAGTTTTGAATGAATGGACATACACCTGTGGAATGAACCCACAATCTCCAATCCTTGGATTTGAAGTCTTGGGTGACTAAACTGAATAAAACAACATACAAACTCACATCCGTGTTCAGAACCTCAATACAAGAAGAAAGTTCATTTGTGATTTTGGTCGGAAATGCTTAAATATGACGATAGGGCTAATTAAATGATAAGTGGGTTTTGGTCATAGGATGACTACAGTGGATAAAACAATTGTTAAACTTCACATACCTGTTCAAGACCTCAATACAAGAAAAACATTTATCTTTGACTTTGGTCAGAAACGTTTAATTACGGAGATAGGGCTAATTAAAGGTAATTAGTGGAAATGATTGTTCCTGTAATTACCTTTAATTAGCCCTATGTTTTTAATTACGTTTCCGTTCAAAGTCGCAGATACCCTTTTATCTTGTATTGAGGTCCTGAACATGAATGCAAAGTTTGTCGGTTGCTTTATTGGTGTCGTCACCTAGGCGAGATGCATACTTTATGTTCCGCGTCGTTTAGGCCAGGCGAGATTTTGCGACGCGAGGTTTCCGGCGCTATGTTTTAGTCGGGCGAGATATTGACCAGACGAGATTTTAGCTAGACTAGATTTTGGCCCATGAGGTTTTGTACCCAAAACGATCTGTTATTGTCTTATGAATAGTGTGTGCACGAATTTTCCAAGCATTTTCATCTTTCTTCTTCACTGAACCTCCACTTCCAGTACCTGTTGGCGAACTACAAAACAAGGAGTGTAATTTAAAGTCAAGGAACGATGATTTATTTCTCGTTACTTTCGAAGATACAGAAATTTCGGCATCTGGCTGATCATGCACTTTCTCTGTACAGCAGTAATTGTTGACTTCTGTGTGTATTCTTTTCGAAACATTTTATGAACAAACTATGCAATAAGGAGGTGCCAAGTTTTCCACATATCCTTGCGATCTCTTTACATTTCACCAACGTTTCTAATTCTTTCGATCCAAGCCAACTGCGTTCATTATCTCTATGGATAATATCACTGCATATGAGGCACTGTTTTATATCTCTTACGGTTTAAACTATTTTCAAACAGTGGTTAACGTAAAATGGATTAGAAACTAAGCTTCTATTCCACGGCTACCTGAAAAGCTAGAAATACACTTCTTTAGTATTCATTTACCAGTACTGTTTAGTGTTTAGGATTTATTCAACTTCTACTTAAGCAAGAATTGAAATAAATGTGCATCTGAACATGAATACTCATGAAGATTTTCAATTTCTTGCATAGCTGTTCCTATTTCATGCTGCTATGGCTGATGATAAAAGAGAAATAGCGCTTTTTAACAACTACGGAATTTGACAGCCATTTTGAATGCCTTCCAACACTCAGTTTGTGGAGGCTTTTCAGGGAGACATATAGGTGAACCAAATATTAATAAAACGTATGTAAGAATCAGTTTACCGTTAATTTGTTCAAACTTTTCGTGTAAAATGGAATTAATTGACTGGGTAATATGCTAAAATACTTACATTAGACGCGGTTCAGCCGTTTTCCAGAGATGAGATTACAAACAAGCTCACTTTCGCTTTTATTTATGTCATGTTAGTGCAAAGATTACGTTAAGATATACAGTCAGATCAATGGAATTTGCCACATCTTACACCAAATGTTCGTTTTAGAGTCTGAAGGGAATGTTGAGTGTATAAAAAGAGTACACAGAAGACCCATAAAAGAATATGCTAATTGGGGCTTTTAAATAAAAGACTGGCACGCAATTAATCAATAAATAGTATGAAACAACTCAATCCGTGATTGATGTTTATGAAATTTTGCTATCGAAACATAAACATTGAGAACTCTAACCGAACTACTGCTAATATAGTGGAACAGATATTAAATAAATATATTTCGCTCTGTATCGTAAGACATTTGTATTATAACGTCCTTCAGTAGGTCCTAGCGACTAAGAAGAGAGATGATAAAATTTAAAGTGAATGAATTTAAAAATAACAATAAAATAAAAATTACGATACGAAGAAGGTACACTTTCGAGGAAATCTACAGACACAATGTTATGTAACACAACTTTACGCATCTTGGGCACGGGTTCCTCTCATCATGGATGAAGTACCTATCTCTGAACTATCATTAGGGATGCTAAATACGAACAAGACGAGTCAGAGCTCTCCCAATAGAAACAGATACACTTCAGTACGTATGAGACATCACTTTCATGACACCTTTCCGAGACAAGACCAACAGTGCCCACTTTGACCTTGTTTCACTCAACTTCATGATGACGTCATAAATCTTATATCATGCTCACAACATGATCTCACACTCACAACATAATTTCGACATCACGCTCATTCGACCTCATACTTAACATCGTTTCGACATGACACTTACATTCTTTCGGCATCACACATTATTTCGATATCACGCTCACTCAACTTCACGCTCAATGTCATTTTGACTTCACACTCTCTCGTCCTTACAACCACGTACACTTCATCTCACGCTCACATCATTTTGACATTACTCATTCTTACTTCATAAAGTTTGAGGTCGGGTCAGCGTCAATTTTAAATCCATTAACGCCGAACTCATGAGTTCGGGCACTTGTGGATGCGATAGCCTCAATTCTTGTCTTGTAGGCAATTCATGCGACCAAGCTTCTATCTAGGTGTCCTATTGTTCATCTACTAACAATAGCTCTATCTTCACTTCAGTATAGAGAAGCCATAAGCTTAGTAGACTCTTGTACAGATTGTTTCTAATTGTGTATACTTTGAAAGGAAGAAATATTAGTCGGATGACATTTGTTCAATGAAATAAATTATTGTAATAGGCCTTGGAGAAAGCTCAACAGTTTTAGTTTTACCTCTGACACTAAATAAAATGTTAACAGTCTTAATTACTAGAATGTTTGGAAGAACTAGAGATAATGAAGTGTGTTACTAAAGAAGCGATGTGAAAGTACGCTTTGTATAATCAGAAATAGAAAGACTTATACATATAAAAAAATGTAGAGGTCGTGTATTGCTAAGTATAGGTGCGCCATGTAGTCGCCACTCCATCCATTCAGCCAGCTCATTCATTTGTGGGCTCATTGAGGAATCTGTATCAGCAGCATCCAGCCACCCTCTCGCTCAGTGCGAATGGTTGGCCTCGTTGTAGCTTTGCCAGAACCTAGAAACTCTTGTCACATTCTATTAATTTAAGTCCTGCACGGCACAAAAACATAAAATACTATGATGACGGCGAGGTCGTTGATCCATTTTTTTTTTTAATTTTCTTTTTTCTAAAAATATAAAAAGAAAATAAGAATTTCGCTCCGTTACACATTTGTGTTCCATGTAATCATCTTTATTTATTTCCTCACCCTTTTTTAATGCGTAACCAAAACAATTTCATTACAACTAAAAGGTATATATCTAGTACCGTTACATTTGAAGTTATATATCGAATTTTACAAAATATTGAAGGAACGCACTGTATGTTTGGAGTTTAACGTCAGTTTTCGGCACCAACACTATATGTGGGATATGGGCGTATAGCTTAACATAGGATCTGATCTACGTGTACACTAGTGATGTATTGCTATAATTTTAGGTAGGTAGTTATACGCTCGACTATTTTCATTAGGCATATAGGCCTACCATATACCCTCCCTAATGTCGCTGATTTAAACTGAGTATACACTGAACTATAATAATATTAGGTGGGTATACGCCTTATAACCCGTATATATTCCATTACACTTCTCCCTACTGCACACTTACTGGATTTAAAATCCAGATCTTCATCACTCATAAGATTATGAGTGGAAGAATTTTAATTGAGTGGCAAATGCTTAAATTCTTATGAATACAGTCCGGATTTATATGCAAAATGCATGTTTATAGTAACATGCATAAACGTATGGAAAGTATTTTTTGCTTTCCAACGGACATGTAAGGATTCGTTTGAGACGCATATGATAGAGCATATAAGTGCATATTTTCAGTGAATTTTGATATGCATGCACATTTCGTAAACTTTACAGGATAGTGCATATTTACGAATTTTATTCCTGCATACTAGCATATTTGAGCATATATCTCAAGAAAGCAGATTATATTTAAAGTGAACTGATTAACTTTGTAAACGCAGATGTAGAATAAAATATTGTATAGAATAATAGAATAAAATGTATCCTAAATTAGTAAACCTGACTTGTCTTGCACACGGTCTTCATGCGTAGCAGAAACAATTAGATTCCAACATCCGGAAGTAGACACGCTTCAATCAAACGAAAAAAAAAAATGTGAGAGCTCCATCGCGCGTACTGTCTTTTGCGAAGTTGAGAAAAATGTTTCACTACCTCCGCAACCAGTTTTAACCCGATGGGGTTCGTTACTAAGTTGTGCAGATAACTTGAAATCAAGTGAAATTAGTTGTAGGCTCACTAATTCCCGATCATGAAGGCGCTATTTATGTCAGAAAAATGTTTCTCTACAAGTTGCATTGAGAATAAAATTAAGTAGATACACACCATTTCTCGAGAATACTTAAAATTATCAGACAGATGGAATCCAGTAACAAAGCTTTGCAGCATTCCCTCTCCTTCTTGTGCTAATTATCGCTGACTTTGTCCAGTGAAACTCATGGTGTTGCAAAAAGAGCGTCACATAAAAACTTTGCCAAATATTAGGCAAAAATCCCGTGTACAAAATAATTTGTGACACTGCAAATGCAAGCGGTGAAAACATGAAATTGGAAGAGGACCTAACGTAGGAAAACATTTGGCGTTTTTCACATGCACCACTGTTTTTTACCGATGTAGAAAGAATTTTTTTAGATTCACAGAACATTTCTCATTGAGAAAACCCAACCAAAACGTTCATGGTTTATTGCAACGGAGGTCATTAAGGTCAGATATTATTGTGAAAAATTGAAGTTTTATTCTCTTAGTGTATATTTCAGTGCATATGTTACATTTTCAATGCATATTTTTCTTATATTTTTCGTGCATATTTGTATGTATATCTCGGGATTTGTTTGTGCTTGGAAATCCGGGTTCTACTTATGAATATCATTGTTCACGTAGATAGCCATAATGGATATCCTGGGCGGGCTTTGTTATTGGTTGATTTGTGGTTCAACGTCCTGTTGAGCATCGAGGGTACATGAGACGTGGGTCTACAGCTTACGATCCAAACAGGGTACAGCTTACAGGGTACAATCCAAACTACATGAGTTCCCAGCGAATCGAAACCACTTCTGCGCCGAAGCGCGTATGCTAACCATATAGCCACGAGAAAGTTTTAGGACCTTTTCTGTTGTGTCTAAAACTAATATCAGTGGATCTGAATATTTTACAAATGTTGTCAGAACACACACACACAAATATATATATATATATATATATATATATATATATATATATATATATATATATATATATATATATATATATATATATATATATATATATATATATATATATATATATACATGAGGGCCATTGCATAAGTCATGGCAACTATTTTTTTTTCGAAAGTGGGAACGAATAAAAAAAATTCTGAAATATGCAAATGGAAAGTTAGTTTATACGTGAGCATTACATGGAGAGAGATAGATGGATGAACACAAACACACACACCACCATAACGATATAACACGAAAAAAAAAAAAACTTTAAAAGATTGTCGTTTCAAACATGTTTTACTGTCAATTGCAACAGTACACAATAGTACAGGGAAGGAACACGTACCTGTGACATCCTGATGACCTGCCATCTTGTGGACACCTGATGCCATGGAATGGGCATAGTTTGTAATGTACTATTGTGTACTGTTTTCGTGCTATATTTTTATGGTGGTGTGTGTGTTCATGCATTTCCCTACATGTGATGTTTACATATGAACTAACCTTACATTTGTATATTTCAGAATGTTTTTGTTCGTTCTCATTTTCGAGAAAACAATATAGTTGCCATGACTTTTGCATTGATCCTCTCTCTCTTTATATATATATATACTAGCGTTGATATAAAAACTTTAAATGAATGCATAACCCTTTATGTCATTTGTTTGGTAAAAATCAGAGTGAAAATTAAATATTACTATTGTGGACTAAACTTGGATTTAAACGGCATCGGAAGTGTCACTTTTTATCTCAGCGGCCCCGAAAACTATGGATTCAACACTAACATCGGTCATTTTCGATCATTTTTATATATCTCCCCTCCCCCAAGTTGCGGGACTGAATTTGAATTTAAGTGGGATCGGAAGTGTCATTGTTCATTTCAACGACTCCGAAATCTATGGATTCGACATTAATATCGGTCAATTTCGGTCATTTTTAAATATCTCTCCCTCCTCCCCTTCTAAAATGCACCGTCAAAGTTAAATGATAAAAGCATTCCCAGGCCTGAACTTTATTTATGTTGAAAATTTTTATAGAGATCGGTCGGGTGATTCAAGAATTATTAGTTCACAAAAATAGTCCCGTTTATTTTTATGTATTTTTCTATATCTTCTCCTCCTCTAGCTCCCGTAAGTTGCACCGTCAAAATGAAATAATAAAAAGCATCCGAGGCCTAACCCTCATATATGTTGAAAATTTGATCGAGATCGGTTGGGCGATTCAAGAATTATAAGGTCACAAAGGTAGTCACTTTCATTTTTGTAGTTTTCTGTATCTTCCTCCTCCCCCTCCTCTTCCCTACATTGTACCGTCAGAGTAAAAGGATAAAAACACTTCCAGGCCCGAACCTCATCTATGGTCAAAATTTGATCGAGATCGATTGGGTGGTTCAAGCAGTGCGAAGTCACAAACACAGTCACTTTCATTTATATACATTTATAACGCTTACTTCTGGACGAAGGCTGGTGTATTTAACTTGATTCACGTGATCTTGAGAATTAAGATTGAAGTTCTTATTGAATTGGAATTATTGTAATTATTCTTTTCAGTATCCGTATTTATATGAGACAAAAAACAGTATTAATAATACTAGGAATAATAGTATAATTTCAGTAGGAATCGAATCAGGAACTACTTGGAAATTTTTCAACTTGATGATTGAAAGCTATTGTGTGTATTAAGATAGTTTCGTTGAGGTAGTGCATTCTTCACACTAAATCACCGATTTGAAGTGAAACAAACGTTAGTAAGTATAGCTCAATTTTTCCCAAACATTTGTTAATTGACTGTGCAAGTATTATATTTATAACGCTTGATCAGTCTTGACGAAATTATGTATGCTGGTGACTTCATATGAAAGAATTACGAGAGGAAACTTGAGTTTTCACTAAGATTAAGAAAGTGCTGTTGGGTTAAACTCTGATAAGCCCCGACGCTCAAATTTATACTTATTGAGCGAACAAAAGCAAATTAACCTAACTGAAACTAAACTAATCTAATCTAATCTATTCATAATTCATGATTATCATGTTGATAAGCTAGCAGAAGTTAATGAAATAAATGCCCCTTGAGGTTGATATTGCATTTGGAAGGCAGTGAATAATCACCCTGAATTGAAAAGAAATTTTTCAGTTTTACGTCCCACGATTATGCCAATTAGGCTAAAAGAGATTGTGATGATGATGAATGAATGAAATGATGGAATGAAGAAGGTGGAAGGAAACGGGATAACTCCGAGAAAACCCACGAACACGGTGTTTGCCCACCACGAAGTCCATACGGCGGGAGCTGGGATCGAATCAGGGACCCCAAGCACCGGAGGTGAACGCTCTACCACAGAGCCACCGCGTCCCCTCACCCCGCATTAAGTTCAAGTAAAGAACTTAGAAACACTTGATGTAAGTCGTTGAGTTTTTTTATAGATTAATAAGAATAAAATTTTCGGAGTGTTTATATTACTACGTGATATCTTGTGATTTAACTACCTGCTATAATTAAAAAGAGCAAAGGTTTAATTCCCGGTGGGGACATTCGATCGAAAAGATGTAACAACTTTTTCGGGTGAGCCATCCTGAGTGAGTTTTTCCTGGGGTTTCCTCATTCAGGCAAATGTCGATATGGTACCTAACATCCAGG
This sequence comes from Thermobia domestica, assembly GCF_964235325.1. Taxonomy (NCBI): domain Eukaryota; kingdom Metazoa; phylum Arthropoda; class Insecta; order Zygentoma; family Lepismatidae; genus Thermobia; species Thermobia domestica. Next base: position 193,542,771 of record NC_137454.1, read on the forward strand.
TTCCAAGCCGCTTCCTTCCTTTCGAATTCCTTTATTTCTTCTCTCTTTTCCCCAATAGTATGCTCGGTGAATGACACAATCCCTTTTGTGTGCAGGGCTTAAGCCCACAGATGCTGGTAATGGCCAAAAATATGTGTAAATAAATTTTAAAAAAAGAATAAGTAATATAAAGATTTGTTCATTTGTTAGGGGCTTACTAATGGCATGATTATTTATGTTATTTAGTGTTCTTAAACCTTCAACGAAGAATAGGTAAAAGGATCCAATAGTAATAAGTAATTTTAAGTCATATCAGTATATTTATATAACATTTATTGTAATAGGCTGTCATTTCCGTGTTCTAAGCAACGTACAATAGAAATGAGTAGTGAAGAAACCATACACCAGTTAGGATTTTGTTCTAAGTAACCATTGTTAAAGGAGTAAGACATTTTGTAGACGTTTCTAAAGAAGTATTATATAATAGTTTTAATCTAAAAGTTCAAGTATTGAAATGTGAAGTAATTAGTAATCCCAACAGAAATAGTAACATAATTCTATTAACGCAAATCAATTGTAACAAACCTCTGTGAAATAACAGATTATATCTATTATGGAATGAAACATAGATCGAAAACATATGTTATATACATGACATGACTAAAACTATTGATTCGGTAGATCACAGATGTATCTTTTTAGAAACAGCTAAACATAGGAATATCTTCCATGTATCTAATTGTACTCTTACTGTTAGTAACAGAGTTCCTCAACGTTCTCCATTGGAATCTTTACTATTTTCAATTTTTATTAGTGACTTGCTAGCAGCTTTAGAATGTCCGAAAATTTTAGTTAATGCTAATGACGTTAAGCTTTTCAGAATTGTTAACAATATTGAAGACGATATTATATTACAAGAAGATTTGTTAAACGCTGTAAAAATAATGGAATGAATCTCATTTGTCTAAAAACAAGTAAATGACTTACGGTAACAAATTCCAATATTATGCCAGTCAATACGAAATACTAGATAATATATTGCAAAACGTTGATACAATAAGGGATTTAGGTGTAATATTGATAGGTTCTTCTGCTTTAATGAATACACATGGCATGTGGAATGAAGCAAATAAAATAAATGGGAATCTATTTAATCAATGGTCTGTTTTTTTTTTTTTTTTTCAACCAGACACTTACAGTATATACTTTTAAATAAATTGCTGGCAAGATCAAAATTAGAATATTCATTGATAAATTTGAGACAGCCTGATACAGACACTTTAGGGCTAAACAGAATTGGAATGGTTAAAAAAAAAATAATAGAATGTCTTGTTGTAAGCTAGGACTCGATTGTTACTCTAATGTAGCAGAATACTGGAGAACATGTTTTAAATTGGAACCACTTGTGGACAGAAGAAAAATGTTGGACTCTGTATTTATAGAAAAGATACTTGACAACCCCTGTAATACAGAATATATTTCTGTAGTACAGAATGTATTTAAGTCCACAAAGTTGCAATATAGAGGTAAAATTGTATTTGAACCAACTCAATTTTGTTTTAATATCCTGACCTTTCATAAACATAAACTACAATAACTGAATTCCTAGAACGATAAATATTTAGAATTTCTAATGTAACTTAGTAACTTTCAAATGAGGAGGAAAAAGTGTATGTAATATATCGTATTTGAAAGAAAAAGATGTGTGAAATAAATAAATAAGGAAAAGCGAAGCCACTAATATTGGTCATTTTGGACATGTTATTTTTCAACCCTACTGACGATGGGGGTTAAATTTGGGCTTGATAAGCGTCGGGTATGTCACTATTCATCTCAGCGATCTCGAAATATACGTATTTGTCTCTAACATCTGTCGGGAGCTCCCTCGTAGCTACTTGGTAGCTTTTGGCGCGAGAGGCCTGAGTTCAATTCCCAGTAGGAGCTCATCTTGTTCGGATTCTCTGTAAGGAGTAGGTCCACGTCCTTATATAGTCTCGCTGCTGAAAGAGACACTAAACTCGAATTCATCACCACTAACAACTCGAATTCATCACCATATCGTCCTGGATATTTATCCACACCTTTTATGGATATATTTTTATCCCACCAATCGGACCTCCGGAGTTAAAAACCGATAAAAGAGTTTCATATATGATTAGATCTGTTGAAGATCTATTGGAGTACAAAATTTGGTGGAAAAGGGCCATTTCTTTCTATGGGAAAAACTGGTAGCAGACATACACATTCACACACATACAAACACATTACTTTATTATTATTGCAGACTATAATAGACCATCTATTTATCAATTTTAAAGATATTTATTGGATTTTATACGTTGTAGAGTTACTATAATGTCATTAAATTCTATGACAAAGCGCTCTGTTTCTGCTATCAGCTGTTCTCAGCACACTAATAAATTTATTATTATTATTATTAATAATAATAATAATAATAATAATAATAATAATAATAATAATAATAATAATAATAATAATAATTTAAGCGTTGTATTTGGAGCATTTCTTTATCGTATAACCAAATGCATCTTGTTATAAGCACACATAAAGTACTATTCCAAGTGCAGAAAGACCACCATTTACAAACTAGGAAAAATTTAACCGAGAAAAGAATAACTTGACCCAGAAAATCTATGAAGACTGATTTGAGGTACTTTTGTGCTTATTGTTAGCTTCTTGTGAATATTTTGAAGTGGTTTATCATCTGGGAACCCACATGAGCTGTTTGAATGAAGTTGGAGGAGGCTTAAGATAAGCACAAAAACTTAACTATCATCAATAGATGATAGCACGTACGCATATCTTTCCAATGTATTTTGAAAGGAGCGTCAACATACAAAATAGTTCTTAGGAGCAGCGGCACAAATCTGTCTTTAACATCGGGGGGACGGGTAAGATCGTTCCCATAATCTTTTATTTATTTATTTATTTATTTATTTATTTATTTATTTATTTGTGATGTCCAAAATATTTAGAAAGTTGAAAAACGATGTTGTGGAGGATCAAAGGAGCAGCATTTCCGCCTTCCCTAGAATTATTGGATGTCCATTTTTGTCAAGGTTTACCTCCTGCCTTCTTTGGACTTCTTGAAATCAGGGTACATCTGAAAACATATCTGTGAATTACACCCTGAAGGGAATACCCTCTACACCTATTGACAATTGATTAAATATGCACTTTTCGACAGCGGCGCAAATCTGTTTTCAACATTGGGGATGGACTTGAAGATGCACTAAACTGGACTTAAGAAACACGTCTCTCGTACCTGTTCATATTCTGATACTTTGTACTTAAAACATGAACTAACATTATTTTACATTGTTTTAAAATGAAATAATTGTTTTAAAATTATTTTAAAATTGATTGCCATCATTGAATAATTCGTACATACTTTTAAACACAACTGAAAATATCCTAATTTTTTCAGGAAGTGATGAAGGACATATGAGCCCTTATATATACATATATATGTCTTTATGAATGCCAGCAATGCCCATAATATATCGACTTTGGCTCTTGGAAAGGAAACGATATTATAAAAGAGATGAATACGAAATCACAACCATCATTTATCCACTCTCTTGGCTAACCAAAGAATAACTGTGAAATAGAAAAGTTTTCATTGGTGGCCATAAGCCTTGGTTTGTTCTCATCACTCGCATCAGCAACGATCATGAGAAATGGTATCCGACGAAGACGGAAGAAATCGTGGACGCTCAATTTAACCCCAGTGGAGGCAGGAAGAAAGGGGACCACATTTAATGCTCCGTGACTTTGGCTGGCAACTTTGCTTCCAAAGCCATTCGTCAATTTTGGTCAACCGCCAAGACAGATCGAGCAATCTTCAGTTCACATTAGAAGGGTAGAGAGTTAACGAATAAGAAGTTAAGCATTAGAACAGGAACAGGAATAAGAAGAAATACATTATGCCAGAAACAAGAACAAAAGATATAATTTTGGCACTTGTTAATCTGCTGATTATATCATGCTTTTACAATATATACAAAGATTACTTCCTTCATTTGTTTAAAGATACTTTCCATGTACCCAAGTTTAATTTGTTTCAAAATTAAAGTTTAAAAAAATCAAAATCTATTCCTCTACGTGTAAACTAAAGTTCTAAACGCTCGTAAGTACGCACATAGCTATTGAGGCTGAAAACGTGACAAATTCGTAAGAGGAATGGATTAGAATGTTCAGAAAACGAAAAAGTTTACGTAATTGTTGTCGCTTAGAGTTAACAATTATCTGAATAATTGTAATAGAATTAACGAGAGATTCGATGAGAATCGGGATTTATCTGCCATCTTTCATCATTTATACTTTCGTCAATTTTTACATGAAAATTACTACACTATAAAACAATTATAACAAAACTCAATGATATACACTTACCAACCAAGATATAACCACCTACCTAATAGCTTGTACGTCCACCATTGGCTCCCAGGATAGCTGTAATCCGCTTTGGCATGGTAGCAATGAGGCCATGGTACGTGGCTGGAGGCATGGCGCACCACATCTGCACGTGAAATTACTTAATAGACAAATTCTGACCAAAGCATATATTAACTAACAAATAATAGCGTTATAGTTTCGGCAAATTAACTTTGCCTTCGTCAGATAATGTGTCTGATGAAGGTAAAGTTAATTTGCCGAAAATGTAACACTATTATTGTATACAAGAAGTTCCAAAGCTGAAATGAGTGGTATTCAGATAAGTAACTTAATCCTGTAAATTCCACGAAGAGGTTTGATGAGCACGGATCTGATGTTCATTAACATCCCGAAGCTGTTTGAGGTGAATTAAGGTCGGGTAAATTTGGGGGACCATTGTCGCAATTGAAATTCATCTCAAACTATCGCAACATAACGTTGCACGTGTGACAAGGAGCGTTGTTCTGCTGAAAGATACCGCTGCCAGCTCGAAGTATGGTCGACACGAATAGCTGTACATGATCTGCAATGACCTGTCGATAGCTAGCAGTAGTCATGGTGTCCTCCACACGCACTATGGCCACATGGATAACCATGTGAAGATTCCCCTAAATCATAACAGAACAACCACTGGCCTATCGTTGTCCTATTCTATATGCCTCGAACATCTGTTCCATGGAAGACGACTTATTCTGACACGCCCATCGATGTGAAGACAGTATTTTGATTCATCGGATCATGCAACATTGTGCCATTGCTTGGGGGCTAATAATGATAGGCACGAGCCTATTAAAGTCCCATGCAACTAGCATGCGCACATCGTAAATATAAATAGCTAAATTCTGTAAAATAAATCCAGATCCGAAGAAATGTTATGTATTGATTCAATTTTAGTTAAATTACGGATTGAAAGCAAACTTCGAAGATTTTTTCGAAGGTTAATATTTGTATATTCAGGGAAGTAACTGCTAAATTTTGTTTTTTTTTTCTCCTTTTAAAATTAATAAAAATCGCTTAATGTGTATTGTTTTTTTTAATATATATAATATTTATTTTCAAAAACATACGTTGGAAATAATCTTCCGCCTTATTGTAATGTACTTACAGTGAGGCCTCTGATTACACTATGCAACAGTCATTTTGTCCTTGTTTTATAATAGTGATTTCCTGTATTGTTGTCTTGAAAGTAACTAGAAAAGGTGTATTTTTCCCATGAAACTTCGCTTCTGTAAGTAGTAGCATCGAAAATATGGAATTTATCCTATATTAATGAATTTATATGAGCGTATTAAAACGTTTGATGCGTTAAGTTGCATTTAAATTTGATTGAAGAATCTGACAACCTGAGAGATTCGCAATAGAATCACCATGCATCGGGCAGAGTGTTTTAAGGCTATTTGTAAGAATTTAAAGGTATGTGTATATACAGGGTGGCCCAAAAGTAGGTATACCCTCCTGCGTTGATCAAGTAAATATTCTAGTTTATGGGTGTATTTGCGTCGAGTCTTCCGAGCTTATGTTATAATATTAATAACGAATAATAAGTCTACCTGATGGATAACAATAAGAAATGATATAAATTGCAATGATCTGATCAGTACGGTACTATATATATCTACTTTTGAGTCACCTTGCATATTTATAACCCTGGAATATGATGTTATACTGCAATTGTGTCACAGCATGCCTTTCTTATTAAACATTGCAGATATGAAGTACTAATAGACAATCCTACTATCCAAACCAAACAGGTTTTAATTATCTTGTTTGAAGTCTGAGTAAAAATGGTGGGTAAAATAGTGGAACACAGTTGATAAATCAGTCAACGCAACAGCTCAAAGGAGACAGCACAAACTTTTTTTTATGAAGGTTGGATTGTGCTTGTAAGAGTTCATGCTTTACAGATACCCTGCATTCTGAAAGAGTGGCGTTTGTTTATAGACAGCTCGTCTAGAAGTCTTAAGGCTTTGAATTTGTTCAATGGGAATAAGCACTTCTCTATTCCTATGACTCATTCTGTCTCTATGAAGGAAGACCTTAATAGCTTCAAGACCTTATTGGACAATTTAGATATACAAAATTGGATTGCAGGTAATAGGGAACTTCAAAATTATTGCCTTACTCATGGGTTTGCAGGGTGGTTTCACCAAATTCTCGTGTTATCTGTGTTTGTGAGATAGTAGTGACACCGAGGCCCACTACTGGAGGAAGTACGGGAGGAGTACACTGTTAGGATACATAACGTAAAATACGAACCACTTGTTGACACTAAAATTGTATTGTTACCATCTTTACACTTAAACTTGGCATTATCAAGCAATCTGTGAAAGCTTTGCATAGACATTGTGACACATTCAAGTTTTTACAAGACATGTTTCCGCAGCTATCTCGTGTTAAGATGGAGGCTGGAGTGTACAAGTGATGATAATAATCCAGTCCACTGAGTTTTCCACGTTGCTGAGATTGAAAAAGAAGCCTGAAATTTTCGTAAATGTTCAATGAATATAACTAAGGAATCAACAATAGCAACCCAAGGACAATTTTTTTTTTTAAAGTGTTGTGTTGCATAGTGTTATCGGACAATTACCCGTCCCTCAACGAGAAGCGTCACGTAAGAGAAAAGTTACGCAAAGAGTACAGCCGGAAAAGGGGGTGAATATAACTAAGGAATCAACAATAGCAACCCAAGGACAATTTAAAAAAAAAAAGTGTTGTGTTGCATAGTGTTATCGGACAATTACCCGTCCCTCAACGAGAAGCGTCACGTAAGAGAAAAGTTACGCAAAGAGTACAGCCGGAAAAGGGGGTGAAAAGTTCCCCTGCACGGATTGCTATGATATTTATAGTAAAGGAATTTCATATCCAAAGATAACTTTGGCCAGAAAATCACCTTAGAATTCCTTCGAATTCCGAAGTTTTTCATGAAAATTTGAAAATAAAAAAATGTTCATATTTCTTAAATATCTTGAGTTACGAGGATGAAATAAAATATGAATATACTTTGCTGAACGGGCCTTATAGAACACAAGAAACAATATATTTCGCCCTTTAAATTTCTAGTGAAAAACCCATAGAAAATATTTGAATTCAAATCTTTTTGCTTTTCGTTTGAGAGACCACCTTATTTTATCCACTATAGAACCAGCACCAACTCACCTATATTCTGACCACGGTTTGATACTTTGGTGCAACTTGGTATAAAATGAGGGAGACCAAAGGAACGACACTGTATTTACCTGCAAGATAGGCAACCCATGTTACACCATAAATGTTTTGTCCGCTATGAATACCGTCGGAAGCCAAAGATAGTCAATTTTGCGTTTCTGTCTTGTCATAAATGGCTCTACATAGCAATAAAGCTCTCATAATCACACCTCTTCCAGAAACCACGTGAGAGCACTAGTGCCACTGATTTTTCAGTCTGCCTTATTAGGATGCCAATATTTTAAATCTTGATTTATAGAAGACAACTTTTTTTGATTATCCCTATATATAACGTATTACAACGATATGTTGTATCATTATCATTTTCTTGTAATCATTTTTCTTGTATTAAGCTTGTAAATTTTTGGGCGATATATGATTTTTATGCACTAGCCAGCTATCTTGATAGAAGAAGAAGAAGACATTAAATTATGATTTTGTGTTTTTGAATGTTATCATAGACAAGGTATATAAAATAACAGGTAGCCCAGTTCGCGATTAGCGTTCTGATTGGCTCCCTGTTTATGACGTCTTGTGGAGGCATCCCTGAATATTTTTTCGCTTGCCTGGTTGTTACACTTCGCGCTTTACTCGTAAAAATGGATTCAAAACATAATTATGAACTTCCTTCTCTTTCCAAATACAAATAATGAGTTTTTGCTATTCACAGATGAGAAAATGATTTAATAAGTAAAAAAAAAATACCATCAATAATGATTAATTATCTATACAAATAAAACTGAATATAATGTTTGCTCGCTAACTTATCCCAGACCTTTGGGACGATTTTTATAATTTTTAGTACATGAGTTGAAATGGCCTGACTAAAATTTTTATCACATTACTTTGATTAAAGGGCGAATCCTAAAAGGGTAGAAGGGGTTCATAATTTGCACCTAAAATATAGTATCTCAGGAGCCTATTAAGTTAGAAGATGAAACTCGGTATATAAACTCGTCATTAAACTTAAGGGAAAACGTCCCATTATTTTGAAATTTTCCGTTTTAAGGGGAAGAAGGGGCATTTTCTATTCATATAAATAAAAATCATTGTAACAATGTTTGACTGCTAACTCCTCCTCGACCAACTTAATGTATCAAGTAGTTTTGGTACTTTAATACCAGGCCTAACTCAGGATCTTATCATTTTTCAGCTCGGGGGTGAGAGGAGATAGGAAAGAGACGACAAACAATCGAAAACAGCCGAAATTGGTATCCAGTCCATAATTTTCGGTGTCACTGAAATAAATAGTGACCCTATCGCTACCGTTTAAATCCAAATTCATCCTCTTTGAGCGTAGGGAAGGGGTGGCATTATAGATTTTTGTCATTACACTTTCATTGAAACGTGAATCCTAAGGGGGGCGGAGTTCAAATACTTTCCATAAACCAATCCTCTCCATGACAGCATTTCAGGTAGTAAAATACATAAACAAACAATTCAAAATATTCAGATTCCGGGTATGTAATAAATTAGGTTAGGTTCTGTTAGGATAGGTTAGGTCAGAAATGTAATCTACCCTAACCTAACATAACCGAACCTAACCTAACTTAATCTAACCTAACCTCTTGTATTTCGTGTGTATTAATCAAACTGTCAAATATCATCACTGCAAAATATTTCCTTTACATTACTAATCTTTGTTTATTACTCAATACAACACACTTTACATTATATATTACAGGTTACAAGTTGCACAGATATCTATAGAATGGTATACATACATAAAAGAACCACTTTCACAGGAGAAAATCTGCAGTTATTTGTCCTCCACTTTACCCTTCGATTTCTGGGAATTTAGTTTCCGTGGCTTAACTCCCTCTGTCGGTCAGCCCTTCAATTATAAGAATAATGGTAATTTGAGCAGAACAAGTGATTTTGTCTCACGATGTGGCATTGGAGAAGGAATAAAATCAATGTAATTTATCCGTAGCAAGTACGGTTCGTTTAGACAAGATTAGGTAAGGTTATGTTAAGTTCGGTTCTTAATAGGTTCCTATGAATGTTCTGCTCAAAGTGCACTTTGAGTACTTTGCTAGATTAACGATTCAGATACTCAAAAAATAATAATAATAAGAAGAAGAAGAATATCATTTAAACTAAACAATATATGAGAGTTTTTATATTCTCGTTGGTACCCTCTTCCACTTCGCTCTAGGACCTTAGAAACAAATGTCAATAATAACAAAATATTGTTGTTACACGCCTGTTTTTCAACTTGACTAGCGTTTAGCTTATTTTTTCCCCATGCCAGTTTGGTATCAATAATGAAGGAACAGTGTCAGATCTTAAACACTACTTTTGCTGGAAACCTACAAGCTCATTTTTAAAACCCTTTGATAATCCTGTGGTGAAAAGTGAACAGAGAAATTCGTGTATTATCCATATTAAACGTATTCTTTTGCTTATAGCGGGAAATCCATCTTCTAAGTAAGTTCATCATTTTTAGGGAATCGATGGAACATTAATTCATTTGTATTGCTTCCTCTGATATTTCAATAAGCTGCTGCGCAATTAACATGGTTTTTGCTCATCTTGAAATAGTAGCGTAATTGTTTATGCAGTACTTTCCTTGTTCTGTCGAAAAATACCGCGATACCTCCACGTGACGTCACTGGTCTCAAAGTATCCTGGGAAAAATGAGAGCAGAAAAGCTGAATCAAGAGTCCCCTTTTATACCTTTTAATGTATGTAATGAAATGTTTTGGTAACTAGGACAACGGATTGATTGTTTAATATAGAAACGTAAGTTATAATGTTTTAAGTAGTCCCACGTTAAAGATCTGAACTTTCTAATAAACGACATATTGCGTGAAAAAGAAAGTGAATTATTTTGGTTTATTCATATTGGCTCAATAATATCGTTAAGGATCAGGAGGTGGTATGTTGTTATAGTATACTCATATATAATGTACAACATGTCATAATGCACAAGGTGATGATAATACAATATTGTTATTGCAATGTCTTTCCCAAATTAGAAAGCATTACAAGGAAAATGAAGAACATGTTTCAATGCCTGCGCTGAAAGGTAAGCGGAGGCAATCGACTACGGCTGAGGTAAACTATTCTCGCTAGTTACAAAAATTGTTGAGGCCGTTCATGGTAACCTTGGACAAAAGTATTTTTTTCTATGTACATCACCATTTAGGCAATAAGTTACTTCCTCAAGTTGGATTGTTGTGTCGGATAGTTTCTTTCATACATAATACGCTTACGAGATAACTCAGTAAATGGAACAACCGCTCATCGCTGAGAACATATTAGGATTAGAAGTAGAAGAACGGTTGGAACAGATGTGCACATTCTTTCAAATTTTTCACATCTGCGGACGTCCTGGACTTCCCAGAGACGACACAGTGCCTTAAAAATCCTTTTTTTTCCAAATTCCTATCAGTTGTCTCACGTTGTTTCCTACTTGGTTGAAATGATGAACAAAGATAATAGCATCAATATTTATTTTCTAGAAAAAAAATACCCACATAGTTAAATTCGAGATACGATTTCAATATATTAGGAGGAAAACATTTAGGTTTTATATTGATTATATTCCAAATACAAATGAGTATTCGGGTCTAAAGCGGTGTTATTGTGAATGTGAAAATGGGTATCAAACAGTTGCATGTTGTTTACATGTCGTTGCAATCATTTATTTTCTGATTATCTCCATACATTGGAAAGATTCGGCCTGTACTGCCGATCTTCTCATTCCGGTAATAAACGCACATACTGATTAAGATTGAAGTTTTCATATACCGTGTCCTTCATTTTCCTTGTAATATTTTCTAATTTGGGGAAGACATTACAATAACAATATTTTGCATATTTTGTGTTATCATCATCTTGTGCATTATAACACGTTGTACCTTATATATGGGTATACATTATATATATAGGGATAATCAAAAAAGTTGTTTTCTGTAAATCACGATTTAAAATATTAGCATTCTACTAAGGCAGATTAAAAATCAATGGCACTAGTGCTCTCACGATGTTTCTGGAAGAGGTGCGATTTTGAGAGTTGTATTTCTATGTAGAGCCATTTATGAAGTCAGAAACTCAAAATCAATCTTTGGCTTCAGACAGAATTCATAGCGACCAAAACATTTATGGTGTAACGTGGGTTGCCTATCTTGCAGGTAAAATACACTGTCGTTCCTTTGCTTTCCCTCATTTTACACCAAGTTGCACCAAGGGTATCAAAGCGTGGTCAGAATATATTATAGGTGGGTTGGTGCTGCTTCTATAGTGGAAAACAGAAAGTGTTCTCTCAAATAGAAAGCAAAAAGGTTTGAATTCAAATATTTTCTATGAGTTTTTCACTAGAAATTTCACTAGAAGAGCGAAATATATTATTTCTTGTTTCCTATAATGCCCATCCAACAAAGTATGTTCATATTTTGTGTCACCCTCGTAACTCAAGTTGTTTAAGAAATATGAACAATTTTGAATTTTCAGGAATAACTTCTAAATTCGATGGAATTCGAAGGTGATTTTCTGGCCAAAGTTATCTTTCAATATGAGGTGCTTTTGGTATAAGTATCACAGCAATCCATGTAATGGCACTTTTCACCTCTTTCTCCAACTATACTCTTTAGATTACTCACAGAACATGCGGTAATTGTATGCAGTATAGGCCTACATAGTAAATAAAGGATAGCACACGGAAAAGTACACTGTATATATCAAATCCTAGGGGTTCCATTGTCTAAAATGGATATACAGGAATACTTTATATAATGCAATAATTGGTTTCGCTGTGCAAAATCATGTTGTTCGAGGTCTATTTGCAACCAAGGGCGCCGAACCTGGGGGGTCGAAGACCCGGGCCCCCAAAGCTCTTGTGGGCCTCCCGCATTGTATTTATGAATATACAATATTTGGCATAATATGAATGCAATTTTTCTTAAAACCCTCATATATGCCTTATACATCTGAACGCCCCACCCCCAAAACTAACAGAGAAATCGGCGCCCTTGTTTACAATTGATTTAAATTGAATTTGTTTATCAATTTGTATTAGGGTCATAAAGAGTAAGAAACGTTTTTTATTATTATTATTTCTTTTAAATTGAATTGGTAAATTTATTACTGACTCGTAAATACGTGTAATAATAAGAACCCTGTTAGAAGAAAACCCGAGTTGTTCGAATCTGCGATATCCAAGGTATTCCAGTATATATCAAAAATAATCCCAATGCGGCCTTTCACAATTTGATTTAGCACTCTTCTCCCGAAAAAATGTCAAGTTGATGTTATTTCCCTGTAAAAGAAAATCCCTTAATTTATATATTGACTGTACTAAATGTAACGCAAGAGGAACATGCAACATTATTACGAAATACTGAAAATGTATTGTGGACAGATAAAAGGAGAATTTCAAGTTTAGCTTGCTACTGTTCTGTGGGTGTCTTCCCGCTTGACTTATTCCCGTTTCGTCTACTGACCTAATTACTGATTTACATTATTGTCTTTATCTTAGGTGGAACGGGTATTTTGGTTTCGTCTACGCTCACTCGATGAAAGATTTTCTTACAAAGATTTATTAAGAAGATTCATTTCTCAATGTAAATGACAGAAGCAGCAGCCGTCTGTAATAACAGACATAATTGGCTTTAATTCTAGCTGCTGTTTAGCCCTCGTTCGATTCAAAATTATAACGTGTGTTTTTCTTTTCTTTCTTTAATAACAAAGGATTCACAAATCAACAAACGAGGGTGAACATCAGAAATTATAGGAAGCTATTTTTCTTTCTGAGAAGTGGTTTATAAGGTTGAATTATTTTGAAGACCGACTGTATCTTCTCTGCTTCCTTAGCAGATACACACATAAGATAGCGTTTGAGTCTGAATCTCAGCAAACTTCACCTTTTGCAGGACTTTTGAATAATATGCTTATAAGGGTGGTCCTTATTTATATGGAGAAAAATAAATTTTGGATTTTTTTAGACCGAAGTTTCTCAAAGTGTGCTCCGCGGAACCCCAAGGCTCCTAAGAGGTGATCAAAGGCTTTGCGAGATACTTGGGAATGTATCACACGAAACTTACAAAATAAAATAGCTATCTCAAAAAAGAATACTTACCTCAATGAAACAACATTCTCAGATTGCTCTTGGTTGGAACATGTTTATGGTGCTTCACATACTGTGAAATCCTTAGTCAACACTGAATCTCTGTGTGCAGTGACGGATCCAGGACGGACTTCCTGGGGGGCTGTGGGTTGTAACAATGCTACTTAGAGCTATTTTTAAGAGCTCCAAACTCTGGAATGGATTTTATTTATACATAAAATAAGAAAATTTCCTCTTCTGGGGGGGATCGCCCCCTGGATCCACCCCTTTCCCTGTGTATTTTGAATTTGTTGCTTTCTGATAACTACCAGTTGTGAGAAAAACACAATTTACTTCGCATCACGTAACACTGTATTTCAAAATGTTTACTGACAGTTTCTCTACATTCGGAAATCAGTAACTCTTTCGTCAAAGTTTACATTCCACTGATTTGGGCCCAGAAAAGTTTAAAGTATATCTAAAAACATTTTTCCTCCCATGGATTTTACCTTCCATCCCTACCTACGTCATTTCTGGAGGGAATAAATCAATAGGCTTCGCCAAAGTGTACAAAATTCCCGGTAGATGTTCATAATAACCAGATAACCCTTTTCCATTAACAACTCAGGTGCTCTGCACTAAATTTCATATTTCTCATAGTTGTTTCGCTGGAAATGTATTTCCTTTATAAGCACGAGTAGAGTATGTAGGAATTTGAATTTTTTCTGTGTTACATACTATTTTCAGATTTCTATACGACAATTTATGCAGACATACGCATTTTAAAATATTCATCCAGATACATATTATTGAGATACATGACTTGAAATATATCACTTGAAAATTTCCGTTGTAATTTGCCGATTGTTGTTCAATACTAAAAGTTGTTTGTTTCTTGCAAGTACGTGTTTCAGTACAATAAAAGGATCTCTGGCCGAAATTTGGGACATTGATAAAGAGTATAAAGTGAAAATTGTGAACCATCGTCTCCTGGTGTACAAAATCTGACGTGCAGGCTGTGCCTTATTCACCGAATGTGAATCCAGCAAAAGATCTGTTGGTAATTGAAATCAGATCCGGAGAAGGCAATACAAATGAAGAAGAAGAAGAATCGACATCAACTCGAAATGAATCCCGTGGAAAAACAAGGACGCGTAAGTATCATAAAAGTTATTTGTTTCTTGGATTCACTGACATCAGTAACTATTTGTCGCAGTGTGTTATATGTAGAAAAATGTCCCTCAACAGTTCCATGTTTCCTGCGTGTTGCCATTTTCAGTCGTGGTATCACAATATGCCAATTGAATATTTCCAACGGAAGCGCTAAGAATTGTTACAGGCCCAAGAATTAATATTGCAAGTGTCTTACACTGAGAATGAAAATGTCATGGAAGCATCTTATTTGGAAAGTTACAGAGTCGCGCGGGCGGGAGAGGGGCATGCTATTGGAGAACAATTCAATAAAACTCTGTGTTATGGCCATGGCTAAGTACATGCTAAAGCATGATAAAGCATGTAAAGACATTGCTGTTGTACACTTCACATCAAAAAAATTGCGACAGCTAACGCCGTGAAGTTAGGCCACCCAATATACACCTTCTTATCCCATAATCGTGTCAGGAAAAGAAACCCCCTTTCTCTCCTCCTTTCTTCTCTCTCATACTAAAATTAGCTAACAACATGAGCGCAATTCTGATTGCAAACTACACATGTATTAGTTTCGATAAAATGAAATAACAAAACCGAGACGAAACAAGATTCATAAGTTGATATAGGGAGAAACTGACACACATACAATAAAAAGTTGAAACCAATAGATGTCTATTACACAGAGATTCAAATAATGAAGCAGAGAGAGAGAGAGAGAGAGAGAGAGAGAGAAAAGAAGAAGAAGAAGAAAAAGAAAAGGGAGAACAGATAAAACTGTGGAATTCAAACGTAGTAAGAAAAGAACCTATTCCGTTTCCAGAAATCCAACAGTAATATAGGAATAACGTTTGTTTTCATATATTTTTTCAGAACTATTCTAATATGTAGAGGATGTTTTAAACATTCATTATGCTGCTTTCATAATGGATAGCATACTCAATTTCCAGTAGAAGTGTAGATCTCCGAGACACATTTAGGATAATGTCAAAAGTTTATCACACATGCTTTATTTCCGCGTGGTTCGATTGCTAATTCGGTAGTGTTCATTGGACGTACTGATCCAAAATACACTCTAATATACACGGTAGATAGCGTTGGTCATATCCTCCATTTCAGACTACTAATGCAAACTGAACAAAAAAAGAAACGAAACGAAAAGAAAAAGAAAGAAAGAAAGAAAGAGAAAATTGAAGAATGCTATTTTAGTGCTAATTTTTTATCAGAAATACCCTATATTAAAAGTCCAAACTGTATCGTAATGAAAAGTTACAAATATTCGAAAGCAAAAGTTTATGTTCCTCATAGATGTAGCGTGTTTCAAATTTCAACGTGAATAAAACACATTGAATTATAGAATGGAAACAAATTTTCTGTCGAACTAGTACTCGTATAAATAAAATTGTTTTCAAATAACCAAAGGGGTTACCATTTTCTAGTCTTTTCCGAAGACTTATCTCTTCCGAACATTGATTTCATCTCTTCCGCATATAACGTAATATCCACAGATAGAATGAACACGTTAAGAGTTCAAACGGATCATCGTGTCAGTCGGATGATGTAGAACACCACTCGGTCGAGGATTCAAATCCGTAGTGACCCGGTAATTTGGCTGATACTCGGTAACCCAGAGGATACAAAAGAGATTTTACTTATTTCTGTGCGTTTAAACAGTATTTCTCTCAGAGATGACCAGGACTGGAGATGTTATCCCCAGAGCACGAAAAACAGGACGCCGAAGTTCCCAGTTAATTAGATACTCCAGACCAGGTATATCGAGCTCTTGCTCCGTTTTAACTTCGGAACTTGAAGTTAGTGTGTGTGAGAGAGGGGGAGAAGTGAAAGATGCAAAGATAGAATAGGGAAACGTCAAGAAAGAGAGAGAGAGGGAACGAATATAAATATGAAACATACTTATCATTGCAGTGTATGATGTAGAACGCACACACTCTTTACTCGAATTATCGCCAGTGATGCTTTGTAAGTTCCCCATCAGAAGATGAATCTCTGTTTGCAGCCATTATTTTATACGAAAAAATCATAATACCTGTCCCATTTTATGAGCCGTCCCAACTTATACAACTCTCCCCTATATGCAAGGGCGCCCATCAGGGAGGGCAAGGTGGGGCGTCTCCCCCTAGAGGAAATTGTACTTCGCAATATCGAAAATCCAATAGAATTTTTAGAATAGTTACAGCAAAATTTGAAACTATATATGAAATGTCGCTTTTTCTTGTCCCCCCTGGAAACCACAACATGGGCGCCCTTGCCTATATGTTATATACGTCCATCTGTATGTGAGTTCCTGACCGTCTTTATACAGTTCTTTGTTTCGTACGGAAAGTACGTTTATTCAGAACACTTTTACGGAAAGTACGTATAAAAGATACTTTTTCAGTTATACGTTTGCTGCAGAATGTTACATAGAGTTGTATGTTCATTCCAAAAATTACAGGGAATATGCTTGCAACTTATTCTTTTACATACGCCACATACGTTTTCTTTTCAGCGTGACATTGAATCCATATCAGAAAATCGTTTTTGCTTCTATACCGTCAAGAGACAGATGTACGGACATATCAGTGCTATAACATTTTACTTATCCATAGCATAGTTCTTAATTCTAAAATTGAAGTGTTGTTTAGAAAATGAGCAAAGTATCCTATTTTAGGTGAAATCGATACATCAAAATCCCATAACGAGGGAGAAAATTTGGTGAACAAAACAGAAAATAAAGGTGTATAAGATTATTTATCATTATTATATTGCTAATGTGGTTACTTTCTGTCAGTTCCGTATAAGTAAGAAAGAGCAAATTCTTCTTCAGCCTAGGCAGCAAAATAACTTACTTCGCTATTTCAAGTATCCTAATAAGATTCTTGATCAAATTTATTTCTAATTACTATCAATTAACAAATAATAATAACAATAAAACTTGTACGGTATTTTCTCTTCCTTGAGTTCCCACTTTTCTTTGATTTGTTTTCAAATGAACAACAAATAAGATAGAAACCAGCAGCATTCTGTAAATTCTAACGGAGTCTGTTAACACATTCTTCTGCGTAATTTTTGTGTTTGGCAAAGATAAATAAAAACAACAGCAAAGGAAACCTCTTTGAAATTCTTTATAAGTTAAAATGTTCCTTTTCTGATGACCTGGAGAGCTAACAACACTGAATATTTGGCGTTACTGTGTAAGCAATAAATTCTGTGAATTCAGTCCACTACACTCTAATTATCCAATTTTCTTTTGGGTATGTATTTCTTTTCACGAATACTACGACTGCCAAGACGCATTACTGAATGCCTCTTCTCTTCTTCATTTACCTACATATTTCTTTTGTAAATGATAAATTTACTATGTTGTATTCTGCTATCAATGACACTGCTTTCAACATCAACTTCTTCGTTTAATACCACATGAATTTTTATGGCAGATTTAATTGTACAGGAATGTATTTTGTGTATTAATTGATTGTATTGTATTGATTTGAATATCCCTGTATATATCCAAGGAATTTTATCAGCTGAAAGAACACGTAGGACCCATATACTTTTAATTGTTAAGACTCAGACAAAAAAACATTTGGACAGACCAAGAGGAGGATGAAAGGATAATATAAAGCAGAAACTTAAGAGAAATGCAGCTAATAACTATTCTGAATAATTGAATTGACTATTATAGAATCTACTGACAACTTTTTATTTCTATAGCGATGAACCTTTGAGGTTAGTTCAAAGCTTTGGAATTATTTTTTACTAGCGGAAGTTCCCGTTCTTCGCACGGGAAAAATAATGTTTAATCAAAATCTTTACAGAAATGCCTGAAATACAGGGCGTTTCAAAACAACACCGACAACGTTTGGGAGATGATTTCCGACAAAAAATATAGACCAACCTAAGTGTATAAATGCTTCCTTTCGGCACCATGAAGAGCCTAAAATTTATAGGTAAAATACAAAAGCAGTCACAAGTCGAGAACAAAACGTCAGATCGAAATCGGATAAAAGGAAATGTCCATTATTTTTAGCCGTAGACGTCATTAATGCACAACTGAACGTGATCTCTGGGCGGCGCAAAGGTGACCCCCAAAGAAACCTTAAAATTCCTGGCGTACTTTATCAAAAGTTGAATGAGGAAAATAGAAAAAAAAAACTACTAAGTACAATATTTTAACAAACAAAACTTGTAGTACCTAGTTCAAATTAGATCAACAGTGTTAGAATTCGAAAATGAAGTTCCACTTTAAAATTCTACAACCATGAAAATAAATTCGAACTATGGGGAAAATCTGGCAACCAACTTGAAAATTTTGTGAAACATGATTGCTAAAAAAACAGAAAGTCCCAACATTCTTGCAGATGAGGTCCTAAACTTGTATTGAAAATTTAGAGAAATTAAGAAAAAGGAGGAAAAGAGCTTCAAGCTCTCCTAGCTACTAGCCTGAGACTATGGTTAGAACAAGTAGCTGTATGTGGTGAGGTTTTTTAGGATACATTATTGAATTTAAAAGTTATAGGACCCCTCACACAGACTCTGTAATTTTAGTACAAATGTTGAAATTATATTTCAAATTACAGTTCGCGTAGAGATAAAGAAAAAGAGAGAGAATGTTTGTAGCTCTTTTATGGTTTAGTAAAAACAGTTCTTTTTGTTTTAGAAATATTAATAGACATTTTTGATGTAAAGTGCTGGTTGAAAGCTCTAGTCAATTTTCTAATTTAATTTGTTGCTCTCTCCATAATCTTGCACTATGCTGTTCCTATTCTCCTCTAGTCTTAAGAATTTACCTTTGGTTTCAAGAGCCGTTGAAATAAAAGAAGAAGAAATTTTAAACAATTCTTTTTAAGAAAGTTTCCTGGACAATCACTGAACTGTGTGGAAAAATAATATTGAGAGTTGAAATCTAGTGTGTTTACTTTACAAAATTGTTTCGGAGTATGTTGGGAACATGCTCTTTGAGTAATTAATTTGCTGGAAAGAGATGAATTGCAGCTTAAAATTTTGCGCTTTAAAACACTTTCGATATAGCACGTAATCAAAAGTAGCATTTGGCCCTCTTTGTCTCGTGTATACGCCTATGGTTGCGGCCATCCATGTACAATTGTTCCACTATCTTATATACATCTTAACCCTTGGAGTACCAAGATATAAATTTTACTTAAATGCCCAAAATGGGGTCAATTTGACCCCATAGGTTTTTGTGACTCTAAGGCCAACAAAGAGATCAAATAATATTCTGTTGTTACAATACAAGCAATGAACATACGTATATTGTAAAGAGGAAAATCTACCACATAAGAGAAACTAACTAAATGAGGTTGGCGCCAAAACTCGCTTGCACAAAAATGCCATGCCCTCAGCGCCATCTACATTTGGCGGGATGATTTTTTTTTCCTCCTCTCGGAATATGACTGGAAATTCTTTTATTCTATGATTGACCAAACTGGGGTCATTTTTGACCCCATTTTCCGTTTCTGTAAATAAAAAGACAAATTAGACTCTACGATACTTGTTAAGTCTTGATCCCGGCGAAATTAAAATACCGCTAATTTTACAGTAATTATGTGATATCTTGAAATAGATAAAAGATAATTGAAATATGAAACAAGAGCGCCCTAGACAATATTATTTTACCATTATCACAAGTCACCTAGTGGCTTTCCGTTTTCAGCTGTTTAGAAACGCGAAAATAAATGCCGATTTTCAAAATGGCTCGAAATCAAAAGCAGATAAGTGAGTCGTGATAACGGTTTCTCATGTAAAATAATATTGTCCAGGGTGCTCTTGTTCCACATTTCGATTACTTTTTATCTATTTGAAGATATCACACAATTACTGTAAAATTAGCAGTATTTTAATTTCGTCGGGATGAAGCCTCTTCAGTGTACAAAATTATTCAAGAGACCCTTATAGAATTATTCCTAGAAGACCATTACAGCATATTTTTTTTAATGCAATAAAAAAATAGATGTCTCGCTGGGGTCAAATTGACCCCATCTTGGTACTCTAAGGGTTAATAACACAAAATTTTAATAAAGATAGTTTTAGCGGTGTTTTTTTTCTTTAAGACAAGTCAGCTTAGTCTCGTCTCAGCATCGTCTCAAATTATAAGTGCTTGTCTCTGTCTCGGTGTCATCTCGAGCAAATTTTGGCATGTTGAGTCTCGGTCTCGTGTCAATTTATAAACGTCCATCCCGTTCTCGGTCTTCTTCCGGAAATTCGAGACGAGATGAAACTGTGACCGAGATTGTATTATCACAATTAGGAATTAAAATTATGAGGAGAATGATACAAAATAAAAATTTAATTTCTATATGTCTACTATCGAAATATCAGACGTTTAGATGAAAGGTGATGAAATGTATACATATACTTATACGTACAATTTTGAACTCAAAGTTATACAGTTAACTTGAAACACTACATTAATATTTCCGTAATCGATATTATAAAAGTTTAGTTGTATTTATTGTTTTCGTTGTACCATTAGTACATTTCTCGATTAATGTAAATATGTTTGTGAAATCTAAAATGTCCTTTGCTTTCTTTCTTTTTTTTAAAAAAAAAAGTCTGTCATGTTAACCTTATTCAAATACGAGAAAAAATGACTGCATCATATGCCACAAATGAACCTTATCATCCCTCGGCCTTTGTGGAACGATTTTTATTTTTTAACTTTACGAAATGTTTTTCGGTGTTCAAAGCCTTCGAAAACTTAAGAAGGGAAGAAAGAAATCTCCTCAAAATTGAGAAGAGACAGAGAGTGCTAGGCCTCTTGAGTTTTCAAGCAAGCGTCTATTTACCAACCGAAGATTTCGTGTAATTCGAAACCCTAGTGCTCTCTGCCGTAGAAGAGGAATGAACAGAGATGGTAATTCACAGGCCAAGAGAAGGACAGAGGGAGGTTAATTGAAGCCTTACAGAAACGTTTACTTAAAACTCATCTTCTTTAAAAAAAGAAACTTGGATTCAGAAGTGGTCAGCTGCAACACTGAAACCTTACTCCCAATCTAAACTGGAAGTGTTGCACGTTAATGAACGCTATTTAATCTAATATTTTTAAGTGTCTAAGAACATGAATACATAAGATGTTTATTATTTATTTTGTTCTAAGAAACACTAAATTATCATCCCCTTTTCCATCAAAAGAACCTCCTCTAACTATATGTATATATACTTAAAAAAAAAAAACATTGCCCTATAAGATGCTTATCTATCATCCAGGAACACGTAAATTTAAGTAAGCATGGTAAAGGCAAGTATTCTACGAAGTAACACTGACGTCCAGCAAGCGTACTAGAATATTAGTATCTGCTTCTCGCTCTCGAAGTTAATGAACGAAAACTTAATTACAAAAGAATACAAAAAAAAAACTTAACACTTAAATTACGTTAGTGTAATACGCAGAAAGGAATAATAAGGTAGATTAGCGATGCAAAAGTGGTGGGAGATAAAAACCTTGGGAAGGGGCGAGAGAGGACATAATTTTCCCGTCTATTTTTTTTTCCAATTGTGTGATTCTTTTTTAATCTATACATTTTAATATTCGAGAATGAAGTTGTGAACGCAATGAAAAAAGTAGAATATTCCCTGTACTATATCGACAATTTTCCAATTATGTGTGTAAAATAATTGCCATAAACAAACTCTGGGGAAATTTTTAGCTGGTATCCCAATACTGAATTAACATAATTTAACTGTTACCCAGTGTTTATGAAACCTAATTGTTACATAAATAAAATGAACTTTTGAGATATATATTTCCTTACGTTGAGTTCTTTGCTTAATATTTGATCAAAATTAAGTTACACTATAAATTTCCTGTGGAATAGATTGTTCACTGGTACGAATAGTTTTCTGGTATGACCCAAAGTTATATGAGCTTACAATGGACAAAACAGTGCAGTACGTAGATTTCCTTTTGCTGTTCCTTTCTTCTCAATTTGTCACTTCGTTACTCATTTACAACTGGGCGATTGCCATTCATGTCCTTTAGCCAAGAGTGCATGATCCCAGGAAACCAAACATCTGGTTTCATTTCATGTTCATTAATTTATTATTAGAGGTACCGTGTGGAACTGTGTAACATGAACACCTAGTAATACACAGTATATACGTAGTTAGTTTACATATAGCCCACAAAACTCCAGGTTAACATTTAACAGCAAATCACCTGGAACATGCCGGTTATAGCTACTAAAGATTTTGATATTAGCTTTTTAAACTACACCCTTCAATTTCCGTGGTTTTTCTTTCAGGAAAATTTCTCCAGAGTTCCGTTATAGCTACGTGGGTTAATGACTCAGATTTCTATACGGGGTATCCGGGTATGACTCATGCAGAAGTATAGTATAAGATTCCACACAGCGTTTTCATTTGCGTTGGAATGCAACGGTACATAGTACCGGCAACTTATTTCTGAACTTATACAAAATACGATTTATCTAGCCGTTTCTTTTATTTTTGTATTTATGAAAAGAATTTTCAATTTAAACCGATTTCAAGAATGAAACAACAATATATTATACACATTTAAATGGCAATATGATCAATGAAACAATTTATTATGATCAATTTGCTACCACCACCTGCTTAGATTTTGACGCTTGCCTTCGCAGCCGCTAACATTCATTTTAAATGAAACAGAAGCAGTTGGTGGTTTCCGTGAGTATCTTGAGAAAAATAAAGTTTTGGACAACCCATTTCCTTTAAAACACACTTTTACTATTAAATGTAATACGTTCCAGCAAATGAAAAATGAAATAAAATCTTTCAGTCTTGCGTTCCATAGTTTTACGACCGTGTAGACTAAAAGAGACAGTGATTACGAGAATGAATGAAATGATGGAATGAAGAAAGTGGAAGAACCGAGCAAACCCATGCATACGATGTTTGTCCACCACAAGGTCCAGTTGATGCGAGCTGAGGTCGAACCAGGAATCCCACGTTACCGAGGTGAACACTCTGTCACTGAACCATTGCGGTCCCATCTTCCAGCAAATGTGAAAGTGAGTTCTCATAGATTAACCTTAAAGCAACTTAATTTATATCAAATATGTGGACTCGTGGCTGCTCCGAAGTCATCATTCTACATTTGATACCAAAAGCAAGAACGAAGGTAGAGACGACAAGGGCATGTCAGACGATATGTTAAAAGTGCGAAAGTTGCTCTGATAACATATTTATGGTGAGTCCAAGCATGTTTTCTTCCAGAAAAAAGGAAAAAAATCTGGCTTCACCTTTAATGTTTCGTGTTGAATGAGCAAAAGCATGCAAACCCTCCAGAAATACTCCGGGAAACTTATAAGATAGTCATAAAGTTTAGTGGTTGCATTAATGCATGGAAAATATTGTAAATCCATAGGCTAATAAACCCGCAAAGGGTCTGAAAGAAACACAGGCTTTGATCTGATCTCATCACTCATAGAATATGAAACAAATCATTATATATAGCGTACTCCTCATGTGCGTGTGTACTGTTCGGCCATTCACCATGATTGAAGACTATGGAAGTGTTGAAGGAGTTATCAAGTTTCAGCCAATTTTACATAACAAAGAACTGGTGAAGTCCTTTTGTTTGCATTTCGTTTTCTTTTGGCAAAGTATAGAACATAAACAGGTCTTCATATACTCCTACAAAAGATCACAAAGGGGGAAAAGCTTCTTCATCTTTCGACTGATGGTAAAAATATATCAGAAGTAAAAGGATAACTGGAGATAATAAAAAAAAATAGAGAGAGAACAACAGATTATCTTCTTGTTTGTTGTGTACATGTGTTATGGAAAGATGGAAAAGAAGGAAAAAAAGAAAAGGGAATCTAAATAATATTTATGTTGGCTTCATTTACTGAGGTCTGTTTCGTAGCCGCTTCTAACGACAACACCCATTTTGTAGCACACAAGAGTGACTGGCATCGTTGCTCGCTTCCACTGAGACAAAAGACTGCCGACATGCGTCGTGCACACCTTCAGGGATATACAAATAACAAAAGAGTAATAAATGCGGACAGTGCCAACACATTGTAGTATATATACATATACATATACGTATATTTATGTATATATGTTAGTGTGCGTGTGTGCGTTAGCAGAGTCTACATGTACGTATATACGAATATGTGAATAGTAGAGATTTTATTTTCTCTGCGTCTACGAGAGTGTGACCCACATTAGCTTTTGAATTATGGCACATGTTATACTGAATGCCATGCGGCGATTGTATGCAAAAGCTTTTGCAAGAAGATGTTTAGCAGCGTTTTTCTATTGAGTTCAAAGTGATAATGCCTGCCTTATATGGTTAACGACTTAATGGGGACCCCATTTGTCCTCCAAACACTGCAGGACAATTAATTTTTCTTTGGTCGATTATACACCTTCTCATTCTCCTTCTATTCAGGAGAATGAGTAGAAGGTGTAGCTTTTTTTTTTTTTTTTTAGTGTTCTTTTGCAGGTGGTCTTTCAATTTTACATGTTTACTGATGTAACACTACACAGGTAACACTACAAGCCTTAGTCTTAACATTTTATGCTCTTAACATTGCATCCACACGCCTTGCTCACAACAGATACAAGGTAGCTTCCCGATATTCTCAATGTCTAAACATTATTATTTGAAATGAAATGAAACCTTTCAGTTTAAAGTCCTACAATTATGTCCTTTAAGCTAAGGGAGACGGTTGATTAAGGCAGGTGAATTATGATGAAATGACCGGTGGAATGCTAATGTGGGAGGAAACAGGAGTACCCTGAGTAAACTCATGGACACGATGTTGTCCATCAGAACTTACGTGGTTGAGGATCAAACCAGGAACCCCATGCACCAGAGGTAAGCGTTCTACCACTGAACCACCGTGCAGCACCATTACTTAAGTGAATCATAACCGAAAGTCGTGATTTGTGAAATGATGCTTCATATCCAACTGTCCGCGCGGGTCGGGAAGACAAATATTTAAGATTACTTCTGAAACTCCTATTAACATTCCTTAGATTAACATTTTTCCTAGTTGTTGTTTTTTTTTTTTTTAAGTCTTATGGTTATGATGCTAAGTTAAATGAGACGGATGATTAATGAATTTTACGCCCCACGGTTATGCCGGTTAGGCTAAAGGAGACGGTGATGATGAGAGATGAGTGAAATGGTGCAATGAAGAAAGCGGGAGGAAACGGGAGAACCCCGAGAAAACCCACGAGCACGGTGCTTGTCCACCACAAAGTTCACTTGGCGGGGGCTGGGATCGAACCCGGGACCCCAAGCACCAGAGGTGAACGCTCTACCACTGAGCCACCGCGCCCCCACAACTTCAATATTATACACATCTATATAATTTAACTTTAAAGGGGCTATAAAGTATCAAAATTTTTAAAATTTGAAATTCTTGAACCTATTTGACTCCTAACTGCAGCTTTTTATTTGTATTTTATGTCAATAATAGTGAAAAACATTTATTTTCTTGAGACAATTTTTTTCTTCTGTTTTCTTAGTAAATAATAGGAGACGAAATCTTGGTGGATACAAAGCAACCATTCTTTTGGTCCAAATGGTTACTGATATTCGTATCTTGAATTTTAGGAGAGATTGCAGTGGTTCATTATTAAAGCGTTCATCTCTTCTCTGCGTGGGATCCCTGGTTCGATCACAGCTGGCGCCAAGTGAGCCTTGTAGGGGACAGTGTTGGGTAAGTTACTTGTAAAAATGTAACGCGTTACAAGTTACTTTACTTTCTCTTAAAATGTAACGCGTTAGTAACGCGTTACTTGCCTCAAAAAAGTAACTGTTACTTTACTTCGAAAGTAACGCGTTACTAACGCGTTACTTTTAGGTCCGAAACTTTGAATATGTGGAAAAAATCTTATTACTTCAGTTTTCCGTACTGCTATTAGTACCGCTATTATTATTATTATTATTATTATTATTATTATTATTATTATTATTATTATTATTATTATTATTATTATTATTATTACACTGTGTATAAACATGAAAGATAGGCGGTTTATACATGAATACTAAAAAAGTAGTTGATTGTCAACCTCGGTAGTCGTGAAGTCTAGGAGTAAAGGACATTGTTCACGAGCTTCTGAATTTGGGTGAGGGTCTAGGTTGAGTATTCGGGCTCGAGCCAAACGTTGTTAAAAGTTATAGGGCACTGGCCAAATATCTTCAAAACTTCTCGGCCCGGGTTTAGAATTGTCAACGACTCGAGCAGATCGGCTCACAGCTCACTCACTACCGACTCAAACCAAGAAGTGAGCTGAGCCAACAACTCACCCAACCGAGTCGGCTAGAGCCCTTCGCTCAGTTGAATCGAACCGAGCAGATGGCTTATCCCAACCAAGCCAGCTCGAGTCGATGGTTCACCCCAAGCGAGGCGGCTCGAGCCATCGGCTTAGTTAAGCCGAGCCGAGCTAAGCTTGTTATAAAAAATCTCTTGTAGTCTCGCTATCGAGACGAAACGAGATGCGAGCAGTGTCCCCTCTCGTGAGCAACACTAAAAGTATTCCATATTACTGCTTAGCTTACATTTCTCATGGCTTTCGCTTTCCAGTGTAATCAGCCCATGATTTCAAAGCGAGTTAAAAGAGCGAGCCGCTTATCAAACTCGACGCCAAAAACAGTGTATCGGTTCGGAACTCGACTCGAGAATATTACTTTTGACTCGACTCGAAACTCGACTTGGATTCGAGTCGAGTTTTAGCTTGACTCATGCCCAACCCTATGCGTTAGAAAAAATGGTTGTTTATTATTATTCTGCTAAACTAATTATATAATAACGACAATGTTGCTATGTAAAATAAAAATATAGAATATAGAGAAACATTACACTACAACTGACGAAATGAGAACACATGAACTGGGGGTGAATCAAAATTGCCAATAACTCTAAAATCGATACATGCTTTTTAAAGCTGTTTGTTCCAAACTCTACAATCAACGGGACTTTAGGATATGCAAACTGATCTAAAAGAACCCTAATATTACATACCATCAACATTACATCAATAAAGTAGGCCTGCTCATCAGAACACCGTTTATTCATATTAAACCCTTACTGAATGTCGTTCATTATGGCACCCTAATTGTTGATAAATATTTCCCGCCGGGGCACCACTTTACTTTTAAATTCTGTTCAACAGTGGCGTACTTACGATTTTGTTTCGGTGGGGTTTTGCCTGAAAATGTGAAAATTCTGCAAGATATTTTATATACTTTACTATAGTAAATGTGCCACTGTGTTCACCACCATCTTCAGCTTTTAAGAAAAAGTATTCTTTCAAATGTTCGAACGATCAAATATTTTCGTTCTCCATCTTTATAAAAACAACACCATTCAAAGTAAAATAGACTACCAGTACCATTGCACTCGTAGTTCACTCACTGAATGTATTGATTTGGAGCTGTCAAAATCTAAGACAAAATCTTCCAGGTGCTTGCAATCAGTACACGTGATTTTCCTGAGGCTGTTCTCATCTTCCAAAAGCAGCAAGTGGCACTATATTTTATGTAAATAAACAAATCAAATTGTATCTATGAATGTATTTGCAAGCCTACCAACGTAAAGTTCGTAAGGCGAAACGGGAAAATGCACATCGAGATTAATATTAAAATTAATATTAAAAGTGATAACGGGTTTTACATGGTAATTTCATTGCTAGAGGTCATAAGGCGAAACGGGAAAAGGCGAACAGTGCAGGAATTGTCGGTCACTGACATTGTTCATGCTCCATTGTTCCATTCTGAGAAATTCACTTACAGGAAAGAAACATTTGTTTCCGAAAAAATATACATATATTGTAGTTACTCATCCGAAATGTAACGCGAAAAAGTAACGCAAACTAGGTACGTTACTTAAAAATTTGTAACGCGTTACCGTTACAGTTACTTTGGAAAAAAATGTAACGCGTTACTAGGAAACGTTACTGAAAAAGTAACGCGTTACTTGCGTTACGTTACTTCCCAAGACTGGGGACAAATACTGTATGCGTGGATTTTCTTGGGTTCTCTCATTTTCTTCCACTTTCTTTATTTCACCATTTCATTCATTTCTCATCACCACCGTCTCCTTTAGCCTACAAAGTATAACTGTGGGACGTAAAACTGAAATATTTCATTTCAATTTTCACTTCTGAATTTTAGGAAATACAGTAAAACATGTCTAAGTTCACCATCATCTGTTACATTGAAAAGTGGACAACTGTCAGAAATTAAATATATTTCTATCTATATATATAAAAGAGAACGCACAAAATCCTTTGTCCGCTCATCACGCTAATACGGCTGAACCGATTTCTTTCATTTTTGGGGGGTTGTTAGGATTTGGACCCTAGATGGTTTTTATCATATCACTTTAATTTTCAATTACCAGTGTCTTGAGATAATTGACCAATCAGGTGTCAATACGTACAAAAAATCCTTTGTCCGCTCATCACGCTAATACGGCTGAACCGATTTCTTTCATTTTTGGGGGGTTGTTAGGATGTGGACCCTAGATGTTTTTTATCATATCACTTTAATTTTCAATTACCAGTGTCTTGAGATAATTGACCATTCAGGTGTCCATAAGTACAAATCCTTTGTTATTAGTTCATCATAGGTATAAAAATAAACGTATTTATATGCAACCCGCATGACCCTGTGACTCGGCGGGTTAACATAACTGACAGGCGCTATAATGTTAACATTAGTGCAATCTTCTATGGTTTTTATCATATCACTTGAAAGCGAAAAAGTAAAAATTATCTAAGTAACAAAGTTTATTGCGTTCCGGGATGACCGCAGCGAAGCGGGGCGGGTTGGGGTGACCGCAGCGAAGCGGGGCGGGTTAACATAAATGACAGGCGATATAATGTTAACATTAGTGCAATCTTCTATGGTTTTTATCATATCACTTGAAAGCGAAAAAGTAAAAATTATCTAAGTAACAAAGTTTATTGCGTTCCGGGGTGACCGCAGCGAAGCGGGGTGAACGCTGCTAGTTTTAAAATAAATTTAATTTAGAGTGTAATAGAAGCACTTCCAATTCAGAACTAATTATTAATTACCTTTTAGTTTGTATATATAGAAAATAGTTGTAATTCTTTGTATAATATACTTGTCCGGTTATCTTATTTTAATTCCTTTTTAGCACTTTGCAACGTGAATTATGTAGCTTTATTTCCAAGTCAATTTCTATGTAGATTTTAGCTAATTTTGCTACAGATGTGTGTAAAAAAAGAAAGAAAAGAAAAAAAACCAGAGCTCATTTATTGTTCACTGCTAATCTATCTTGTTTTATTCTTGTCCTTACAGGCAAAGAAGTCAATCACTGCTATTTCCATCTCCTGCTAGTTTGTGAAGCATCGTGATTTCAGGATGTGCGCTATGAATAATGCGAAGGGGCAAAGTCAGAACTATATGCCGTCAATCTGATGCCATCAAGTTCCTTGATTTTTGAGCAGTATGGTTTTGTATTAGTCTGTTACAACAGGGTGCGCTTTCCGGTCACAAATGCAGGATATTTCCATGAAAATATATGATATAACAACATACATATTAAAAAAAAAGCTAAGAAAATCTATCGGTCATTTAGTTTTTTCTCAGCTAATGATTTCTCTGAGATTGCTTTTGTCGAGACTGCTTTGGGATATAAAGTTCCCTACCCTTGGATGTTTTGAGCTGCATACCCCTTAAAGTATATTTTATCTAAGCTCTCAAAGTATTTTTTTAATTTGGCGTATATTCCGTATTCTTTATACGTATATTAATAATTTAGCATTTTTCACAAGCACAGAAGGCCGCAGGTTCCCCACCCTTGCTGCAGATGATACTCGAATTCCTGTCTGACATAATGTCCTGATTATGAACATGCTTCCCACTCAACTATATCAATCTTGTATGTGTGTTGCGGAAAAGAAATCGAGTTATGAGATGTCTCAGTAATTCTCTGATCAATTTCCTTGTTTCTTGGAATTTGGTGAAAGGGAAAGCTGGCGCATTGTCTTTCGCTTGTTTTGCTACAATGTGCCGCTATCTATGAAGTGACACGAGCGGAATAGTAATTGTGTAGCTTAAGATTGTGTTTATGTGTGTCTAGAGGAAGCCTTGCGTGGAGCGTAATAGAAAGACAATGGTTGTTTGACCCGCTGAACCATATGTTAAGATTGCAAGCATTATTTATAGCTGTTGGAGCCACACGTTACTAAAACTGGTTTTCTTTTCATTCTAAAATCACCGCATGAGATGAATACGTAATGAAGACATCAAATCAATCTACGTGAATTCATTTATGTTTCTTTTTTTCTTTTTTAAAAAATAGATATTGCATCTTGTGTTCTACACACGCCCGCCCAGAGGGCAATTTCTCCGTTAATCGTGTGGCATTTTCTCGAACAATGCAACCTCAGTAAAAGAAGTGCAATGATCACTTATTTCTTTCTCGAAATTTTACTTTCTCATACGCATTTTATTATTCGTTCTAGCTTTTACTTTTGTTTAATTAATTACGTAATGGTACTCCATTTATTTCTTACATGTACTATGAACACGTTTTAAAAATTAATTTCTTCTATACGTGTTGTGAGGTTATAATGACTTGGATTTGTAATGTGTGCTTTAGCGAGTATAGTATGGTAATTGATGAGTAAGAAGCAAGATCATTTATGCACAAGTACTATGGCTTAAGAATCTACTCTTAAGGTTCATTGCTGCCTAAACGAAAGCTTTCCTAAGTAAATTAAGTCAGGATAGTTGTATTGTACCCAACAGTGAAAGATGAATTGTGATGTCAGGTGTTGCAGAAAAATTGAACACAGAAGAAGATAGTAGTTTTTCCCATAACTTTGATAATTGGATTTGCTTCCCTTCTGCTATGAACACCCCAATTAAGCACGATTCTGAAAGGTTATAATGCCTCAACTAAGTGTTGAGGAACATATTAATGAATAGTTTTCATAATTTTATATAAAGAATGTGCCCCTATAATTTGTATACTTACTCCTCAATCATCAGTTGTGTATCTATATTTATATCTACAGTATCTACCTATATGTGAAAGGTGATGAGGTATATCTACATATATATGGAAATGCATTTTTTTTCATTACACACTGCAAAATATAAAACAGTGTGTACTTCAATGGACTTCACCATACCAGTGGTGCCATGACTCACTTGAGTCACGGTTTTGTCCGAGATATTCACGTCTGTGTCCCACTTCTCAGACTTGGCTTGACGGAGGGTTTCGAACAACCACAGCCGAAATCATTCAGCTCTAGAAAACTATTGAAAATTTTATAGAGTTAATGATGTTCATTTCTCGAGTTCCAGTGTTTGGTTGATTCCCAATGATATTATTTCTTAATTAGGGTGTAATTAATCAAGTTGTTCGGAGTTCGTTATGTTGCAGAACTGGTCTTATTAAGATGCGGACTTACAGCTTAATGAGGGCATGCATGTCTCACAGAATTAAATCACAGCCTCTTATGCTGAAAAACAGTACAAAATCACGTCGTATGTCAGCAGTTCATAAAAGGTAAACCCAAATTTACTCATATGATTCCAAAATGAAAAAAAAAAAAAAAAAAAAAAGGAAATGATAAATTTAATAAGAAGAAACAGGAAAAGTATTTAAAATACTCATTAGAATTATGTTAGCAGACTCAAAATTATGTGTGTCTGAGACGATATTCGTGGGCTTTTTGTCTTAGTGGGTGTCCGTATCCGAGACTATCTGGATCATCCACTCATACTAGGTCATCGGGTTTGGTGAATCATGGGTCTGACGATTTTCGAGTCTTCTTGTTTATAATTCACGAACCCGTTCCATTATTTCTCCATATGCTTCTGACAATCACGAAGTACACAGATGAATATGATGTATGTGACTTTACTGTGTGTAGAATGCGTACTAGCCGGCGTTCTTCACACACTATGTATCGAATATTAACCTAACAGACAATCGCATTTTAATAATTTCTCAATAAGAAATCAAGTGACAAATATCTAGTAACCCTGCCGGTAATTCAATGGAGCCATGTCGTCCAATACAAGAACAGGAAACCTGGCAATTTAGACATCAACAGACAACGGAAGCATAATAAGGTGGTGTCTCATTGTGCTGAAATCATGCAGGAAAGTTACCGTTTTCATTCAGTATCACGCATCATACGCAGAAGCTTCCGTTCAATTTATCAACAATGAACATAGCATTGATAAAATGTTCACCTCATATCAGATTTCTTTGCATTATTGTACTCAGCAAACAATGTGGCATAGTTACACCAGTATTCCATGTTCAGTCTGTTTTATCGCTTAGTGACAGTAGATAAAACTTCTCTGAAAAACAAAGTGTTCTTCCCAAAGAAAACATTGGTAGCAACTTTTCCCTATATCCATTCTCAAAACTCAATCCCTACTCTCCACTGTCACCATTGTACTGTAGTAACCTTTGTTGAAGTTCTTCAGCAATTGCATCTTGAATAGATATAACTTATTCCTATGGACAATCCAGTAGATAGGCGTCTAGTATTATTTAGCAACACTTTGATAATGCCACTAGCAGTAGTGTGGGGATTGTCCTATCTGTAAGAGACCTCGAAGCACTAATCTGTAAGGGACTTCAAAGCACTTATCAATAAAAGATCTCAATTATTCGTTTCTCTTTTGATCACCAATACTTCCAATTTTCGAAACTTACCAATTACCTTTGATACTGTCTCACAGATTGTGGTGGTTCTGGGACTGTTCTTGGCATGTGAATGTTTCTACATCATAGCGACAGCTACCCGAACTAATCAACAGAATTATCATAATCCGATGTTCTTTGCTAGTATCTATATTAAAGAAAAAAAGAGACATTCATTAAATCCCTATGCGTGGAGACTTACCTACCACCCTGCTTATGTGTTGGTGTACATTAGCTATCCAGAGAATATCGTTTACGCCCATTTATTTATTTATACTTTCATGTTAAGACGTATATCAAATTTCTAAAACAGAAATTAATGTACGGACTGCTTTGCTTTACGTCATAATGTAAATTTTATCAACACTATCATTTTAGATGAAATATGTCATTTTAAACATTAGATATTGAAAAGTGCATTCTCAGATCAGAAATTTAAAGCTTTTAGATTATGTCATTGGTTAAATTTAATTATTTAATGCATCCTTTAAAAAGCCTTTATACCATTCACTTTGATTATCTGTCCTGATGTAAGCAAGAGCAAGTGGTATTAAAGTTTCATTTGACACTCTGTTCACAAATTAAATATCTTCTTTCCAAGAAGTTTGTCAGGTCTATTTCCGTCAAATTTGCTACCAGCTCAAAAGAATTGTTTCTAGAACAATAGATTGTACTATAAGTCACGATGTGAAGCGAATGATCCTCATTGATGTAGCCGAGTTTCTACCGTAAAAGCATTGAGTATTTTGGATAAAGAAGAATGATTGTCACAGTCTTCTAACTGGTATAACTTTATTTGTCATTGTTAGGATGTATGATATTCTGAGCAGAAAGTAGCACCAAATTATACACATTCCATCCTATAGCCGTTGTTAAGTAAATAGTATGTGGAATGTTCAGAAGAAAGAGAAACACTAGATTAGGGAGAGGTAATTAATGTATCTATGTTTAGAGATTATTTATTATAAATTGGTTACCGGCAATTGAAGTAAATAATATTTTAATAGTCCATGTTGAATTGTGTATACCTGACAGGGTATAGAATAAAAGTTATCATCTGTGGAAGATTGTGTTGTACTGCAGTCGCTTGGTACAAATTTCAATAAGAATATTTCTTTTCTGGATACCAGAATAAAATTTGGCATAGTTATTTAGATGGTAATACACAATAAAAAACCACCGGGACACAAGTCATATGAGCTTCTATAAAAGGAGGGGAGGGGGATAATTATTGCAATTAAGTTCTTTGGCAGTAGGGTGATAAATAGAAAGTAAAGGGAGTAAAATTAAATAATATGGGAGCATTTACTAAATTATTGCGTTGAATTATTGCGTGTTAAGATAGAATATAGTGTCCCTGGTGGATGAGTGGCTCCACTCGTCGCCTTGCAATCAAGGGGTTCCGAGTGCGATTCCCGGTGGGGACACAAGTAATTCGGATCCTTCGTTAAACTGTAGGAGCCGTCCTTAGAACATCATCATCATCCCATGGAAGGCAATGGCAAGACCACCATGGGTTCACCTTGCCCAGGGACCTTCGGGCCAACTACCTGCCCTCGGACAGAACACCCATCATCATCATCATCAAGTAGAATATTAAAAATAAATTCCTGCATGACCGACTTCCCTGCATCTTTTGTTGCACATATTTTGCTAACTGCTGTTGTTAATATATCTTCTTCAAATGGGTTACCATAGTTTCTAGAAGAAGCTACAACATCTAAAACCTGTTCCTTATATCTCTTTTCAAAAGCTTTGCTGCTTTCCTTATGCTTTACGTCATTTTCATCACCTGCATCTTCTTCACCATCGAAAACTGAAAACTGTTCTTCAAAGACAGATATCATTTTTACAACATCTGTCCTGCAACCATCCATTTCAAAAGTGCAGCAGGTTTGTCAAAAAGTCCTATTGCTCCACCAATTTCTTTAACTAGTTTGTTATCTTGCTCATGTAAATGGTCATCCGCCATTGCTGAAAATGGTCGATTGCTCTTCTGACTTACGAATTTGCCTTTCATGAATTCTTTATATATAAACGGATGGCGGATCTCCAGTTCTTTCAGTGTTTTTATGAAAACTGGCAACCAGCGGGCATAGTTTGTGTGATCTAAAACAAATATCCAGCGATATATATCTTCCAAAATGGTTTTGAATTGTACAAAATTTCCTTCACGCACACTTTGTAAGA
Source organism: Thermobia domestica (assembly GCF_964235325.1). NCBI lineage: Eukaryota > Metazoa > Arthropoda > Insecta > Zygentoma > Lepismatidae > Thermobia > Thermobia domestica. Next base: position 193,578,459 of record NC_137454.1, read on the forward strand.
AAGAGAGCAATAGAATCTGTAGTTTCATAGTTATTACCAGAAAATAAATTGCAGAGATTCTTCATTGCGTAGATTACATCATTCGTTAAAATCTAAATATGACATTCCTTCAGAGACATTGATATATTTATATGCTTCGTATGCTCCTGTTTTCAAAATATATAGTGCAGCCATTGTTACTTGGTGAGCATAGCGAGCGCGCTTGATGTGAGAGCACGATAGAAGCGATTCAGTTCGTCCAGTTGATGTTACTCTATCATCAATAAGTCCACGCAGATCCTGTATGCCAACTTCCTATCATATTCATTACAGCCATATTAATGTGCAAACCTCCCATCATTACTACAAATTTGTCTTCACCATACTTACTAGAATATTTCCATTGAATCTGTTTTGCCAGGGCATATATTGGTTAGTCTCCAGTGAGGATCGGAACTCCATCATTCAAACAGAGTTTATCAAAAATATTGAAAAGTACTTCCATGCAGTGTGCTACCACAGGTGGGGATTGCACCTTTTCACTTAACAATGGAAGTAAAACATTATTAGATTTTGGAAGTGTAGGTGATTGTCTATGTTCTGATACAAACGCTGACCAAGAAATACGTACATCTGAGACTCATTGTCACAAGTAAAATCGCTCTCGATGCTTCCTTTGACTGATTCTAACCAAGTTATTATATCTGTGGAATTAGAACCTTCTATTTCTTGTGGTGTAATAACACTTGAGAGGGGCATTTCACAATACTTTGTATTAAAACGTATTGGGGATACGGTTGTGTAGGAAGAAGGTAACGCATTCTTTACCTCGCTGGTCCATTGTGAAGTTATATGCAAATATCTTTTCTGTGCTACCGTGCGATCTGGATGCTGTATCAAGGTAATGCTAATGCCATGAAATGAGTCCCTAACTGTCACAGAAGAAGGATTATGAACGGTATTATAAATTACTGCTGTTGTAAAAAAATTTTTCAAGTAAGCATTCAGGAATTACTCCTCCTAAATTGTTACACTTTTCACATGTAACATTTGTTGTTGACAAAACTGAACTCTGTCGTAAGAAACACATAAGCCAAGAGCATGGAGTTGATCAATAAAATTTCTGGTTCTTATACTTGAATACAATTTGAGACCAATATAGAGGGGTAGTGATGTTTCTCGTTCTATAAGATGTTTAGTATTACAAATTTCGTGCCTTCGTTTCGATTTGGTAGCATTAAAACGTATTAACTGTGCAATAGATAGTAGGGGTTTTCTATTAGTATCTCCTTGTTTATCTTGTGCAGGTCCTTCTAGGATCATTTGTAACAACAATAATAGAGCTTCATTCACTGACTCTTTGGCAGTAAAATCTTTTGCAAACAAACCCTCAAATTTTGGATATTCATTGAACAAATCTCTACGAACTATTTGAGCAGCATGCGCTAAACACATTCCATCACTCATGGCATTATATGCAATGGCATCACGTATAGCCTCTCCAGTTACATCCTCAAAGTACAACAGTACTTCTCTTCCAGACTTAGTGGCAGTCAAACCTGGAATTAAAGATATTAGCTGCTCTTTTAGTTTTGACCGATTCACTTGTGCATTTGGAATTCCTAGATTGCGCATTTTCCATTCCATCTGACTCGTATGTGTTGCTAACTTAAATACAGGTGAAGTATCACTGGGCAAATAAATGTCTTCAATATATTCTACCATTTGAGCTAACGCAGAACCATAAACAAATCTGTTAATATCACTTTCACTTTTAGGTCCCGTTTTTCGTAGTTCACTTTTAACTTTGTTCCTAAATCGCACGTAGTGCAGCTTATGATATTTCGCTTCCTGTGCCACTAAATCAATTGAAGATAATTTCATTAGTATTTTGTCGTCTTGAACCTCCTTTGCTAAAAACATGATTGTTGAACCAATTTCTAGTGTTTGCGCAGATACTAACTTGTCTTTTCTTCCGCTCCATCACAAAATAAACACGTATTTTTAATGTCCACAGTTGGTGTACTTAATCTTGTTTTAACTTCCTGAGATGTCCCAGGAGGTAACTCAACTATTGTTTGCTGCCTCTTTTTCCTCAGACGCTCAAGTTTCTGTTTGTCAAATTTTGTATGACATGACTTATCAAACTTTGCTGAATTTGACACTAGGTTTTGAACAATACCACCACTATCTCGTAATTGAACAATTTGAACAGATTTCGGCAACGCTCCAAGGTTAAAGAATTCTATTAAGTCTTCACCAAGTGATTTCAGTCCACTATCCGTTGCATTTACGAGAGGGGATTCATTTTCTTCTTGACAGATTATACATTGTTCCCATTTAACCTCCGGATTGGGTGGAACTGCTGAATCAAACTCAAGTAATTCCAGTTTTCTCTTTTTAGACATCTTGGTATTTCAGTTTAATCTGCAAGAACTGCAAGATAATATAAGTGTTCTACAACATGAAATTATTTAAAAACACATAGTTAACACTTAACTACAATAATACCTTTGGATTTACTTATAAGGTCTGAACACGTCATTCAAAATTTTAAAAACGATTTTTTCGTTGTTATTACAGTAAATAGCATGTTTAATTTTCCATTAAAATGGATGTAAATATGCCATAATTCTTTATATTTGTAAATCTATTACCTTAATATTTGTAAAAACGCGTTATTTGAATTTAGCATGCCAATGAACATATAAACTGGCCCGAAGAACGGCAAAATTGGAGTATTTTCAGTTTGTGCCGCCATTTTGAACGCCATCTTGAATTCTGTCCGACGGGGTAATCATCGGTTTTGTGTCCCGGCGGATTTTCATTCAACATGTTATAATTAATAAATGTGCCAAGTTTCATACTGGTATCCAGAATAGAAATATTTTTGTGCCAAGCGACTGCACTATTGATGATTTTGACTAGACGATTGCACAACCAGAGATAGGCTTTGAAAAATCATTATCATTATTATTATTAGGTTAATTTTAAAGAATATGATAGTCATCTTTTTACCAATTTTATAATACTTTTTTTTGTAACTTTGGCTTCAATAGCTTTCTATATGTAATATAGTTTAGGATTTCTGTCTTAAAAAGCTCTTTCGGATGTAAAATAAATGTTAATTTGTGGAAATGAGTAATCGGACATGACAAAACAATACCAAGAAAACATGAATATACTTCTAGCAACTATATTGTTCAAAAGCACACAGATACATATAAAAAGACGTAATTTCATTTCAATCAAACCATAATAATTTTACAAAATAGAGAAATATATAATGGGAAATAAGAGCGACATTCAGAGTGGAGTTGATAATTTGTACCATCATAAAGGCTATGACTAAGCAAAAGTGATACTAAGTGAGGAAGCTTTTGTGGAAGTAATGTGAAGGAGGCTTTTGTGGAGGTTAATTCCCAATTTCAAACTACCGTCATGTCATGTCAGTAAGTTTAGTTTAATTAGTTCTTCTTCTCGTTCAGAAAAAGAAAACAGATTAAATCTATAATTCTAAATCCAAGAAATGGAGGAATTTCTTGTAAGCAAAGTATATACTCGATCATGGTCTGTGTTCGTTTGCTCTGAGTTTGTGAACGGAGATTAAATTCACGGCATTGTTCAACTGTGGCCAGTGAAATTTTACTGAAATAAAATTTACTATTACGTTAATAGTTCCAAGCAATTAATCCTGCCGAGTCGTAAATTTTTAAAGTTCTTATTACATATTTATAAGAGAAATACAATACTATGAAATAATCACAAAAATTGATGTTTGCACAAATCATGGTAGGTAAAACAACTAATTGATCCCATGCATCTATTTTTTTTTTAATTCGCTACCTGTCATTGCATACTACAGATCAAATGCTCGTAGTGAAGAAAGTGTTCTCGAATAACCAGTTATATAAATGAACAGAATGAAACCAAGACTTATCAATTTTATTTGAACAATACTTTTCAGAATTCTCGTGAAAATCTTCTGCAACGTCTTCCAAATCACTATATTTTCCACATATTGCGTAGTGATTATTGTGGGGGCTCAAGCCAGAACAAATTCAGAAAAAGAAGGAATACAAAGATGAAATGAAAGATTTTTTCATGAACCACAACTTGAAGGTGGAGAAATGATTCGCACTTTCCTAATTAGCAAATATTTTCTCTATTATTCGATTAATTCATTTTTTAAATTAAAAAATGCATGTAAAATATGTAAGACGAAGATACAGTATATGTTATCTTCAAAGCAGTATTTGCCAAAAACACGGGAAGGATCACTCTTGTTGAAACTTACGGTTGAAAAATCTGTTCTACGTCTAAGGTTGTTATCTGTCATGTCAACATGTGCACCATTCATCTAGCACACAGTCTTCGGATAACTGATTTTAACATTCGGTATCAAAATTCATTTTCACATTCACATTTACATATATCCTAAAGCGCCGATCAATTCTGTAAATTCTATTGATTCAATATTTCTTCAACTCTATTGATGACCTGACATTGATATACCTCTGAAACAACAGATCGTTAACATCTAATCCAAACTGAACAATGCTAATGTCACCTATCTATTCATTATTGAAATTCCTCAAGAACTCTCGAATTTCAATGACTTTATTCAAGGCCTTAATCACGTGTGGCTTGATGTGTCACACCAACATTATTTAATGCAAAACATCTGTCGCCTTCTGTTGAAACTTCAAACACACTGTGGTCGTGGCTCGACGGTAGAGCCCTGTTGCTGGTGTTATGGGTATCTGGATCGATCCAAGATCATGTAAGTATTTAGTGCAAAGATGGTATTCGTAGTCTTCCCGTTTTCTCCCTCTCTATTCATTCCATCATTTTTTTATTTTTTTTTTTTTTTTGGGGGGGGGGTCATCAACCACTTGCACTTATAATCGCCTTCTTTAGCACATAAGCCATCACAAAGGAACAGGATCTTTTCATTTCTGTTGAAACTTACAGTTCAGAAACCTACGGCAAACATTCAAATTCATTTTCAATGGCCCAGGTCAAGATTAAAAAAAAAAGAACTTTTGGAATAGCGTTACTAAATCACTCCAAATTTCCTTCATACTAATGGGTGAAATCACATTATTAATCTTACAGTTACAATTTTATCCCACTTAGACACAATTGTCATTTGCCTTGTCCACACTGTAATCAACGCCTGTCTCTTATGCAACCTTCACCGTTTTTGATCGTTGCAGGTTGCATAACTAACCAGAATTCGGTGATTGCAAAGGAAGGAATTAACGTTAGTATGAACGAAGAAGGAAAAAAGCGCAATATCCTCACCACAGTATCTTAAATTCAACAGAGCACAGCATATAGAAACTTTGAATTCCCTAAATGTTAGGATAGGAGACGTCCGATTTCAAGAGTTACATTGCGTGTTGATCAAACTATATTTAGATGGTAGTAGGTAGGGAAAACTTTCATTACAGCAAAGTCACCTATAAGTGGATAGTTTTTGGGTATTGAGAAGAAATGAAGTAAAAATGGCTACTTGTATTGACATATGCTTATGTATGTGTATACCATATGTATACTAAGTTCGTGTGTTGAATACTAATGTAAATGCACTCGTATTACGCCCGAATTAACGCCTAGGTCGACTGGAAGTTAGAGCGATCTCCCGCTCCTTATGTATTACAGAATAAATTAGTTTATTATTCTAGAAATTTATCATGTGGACGTTTCTGCATTACAGATCACTATACGCTTTTCCCTTCTTGAATGATTCTGCCGTGTAAACATTTATTTATTGAACAGTTAGACTTCGTGTAGCCGCGACTGAGTGCTAGACCTATTGTTGACAACAATTTGGTCGTTGTAGCTTATAACAAAATCCAACCGCGCTCTTCATGGGCCGTGTCAAAATTTCTGTCCTTCTTCCTTCCCTTTGCCCCTCTTTCTGCTTAGAATACGGATGGTTAAAAAATAGGAATAATAATAATACTGAAACAAAGAATTGAAAGAAATAGAAAATAAAGAAACAGTTTGTTACGGTTGCATATGTTTGTAGCGGCTATACATCACTTCATACAAGTCGTTTTCCCTTCTTTTTTTTTTTTTTACCTTCACTCTACAAATATACCCTCAGCATCTACTTAAGGGAAGAAACAGCTGGTTAAGACGTTCTGGAAGCTATGTGTGTGGCCACTACTATAAGCACACAAAATGTAGCTTATAACAAAAAATATAGCTCGATTAAAATACAAAAGTTCCTTCTTCATGTATTAAAACAAAATTTGTTAACAGCAACAACAACTACTTCGGGAGCTAGACATTTGTTTAAAATAAAATAAATTTTGGGGGAAGGAATGGGTATGGAAGTATAGTCTAGAATTCAAAAATGTGTTAATCCAACCCTGACTCTTAGTATATTTTATGAGGTATTTCAAAAATAAACAGCAAAAGTTCAAGAATGATTCTCGGAAATGTTTAGTTTTTGAGATACCAAGCACTTACTGGCAATCTTTCAATTTGAGAGAGAAGCAGGTACAGCTTTTACTTCTTTTAAAATAGTGCAATAGTGCAAGCGCAATATGAAAAAAAATGGTACATATACGTATTACTAGCAGTGGCTTTTCTCAAAATTACTCAAAAATAATCTCCTTTTTCATGTCAAAAATAAAGATTTCTCTCTGACAAAAGGAATGGCGTGTCTGTGCATTCTCTTCTGTACTTCTGCGTTCAAATGAATTTCTTTGGTTTTATTCATACATTTTTGGCTTAGTTGGATTAGTTTTAGCATATCTTTCAGCTGTGAGGCTAAATAAAACATAAAACTACAGCTTAACTTGTGATCCGAACTACATGAGCTTCCACTGGGATACGAACCAGAGTTTCCTGCGTCGAAAAGCGTATACACACCATTTAACCAAGATGGAGCTCATATGTTCTTGGCTCATGAATTTAATGCTCAATACTCTCAATATCTTATTACTTTATATTATCCTATATTTCTTCCTTTCTATTTCCTGTAGTTGAAGATATAGGAGTATGTAGATATTATGGTAGCATTCTTTTCTTTATTGTCAGAATATTTATATCTACACTATAAGTACAAATCTCACTTCAGTGCTTTATCACAAGCCAAACCAGTGCAGACTTCAATAGTACAAGAAGCTCGGTGGCTGAGTTGAACAGCGCTTACCTCTGGTGCGTGGGGTCCCTGGTTCGATCCCCGTTCTGCTGGACAACATCGTGCTGATGGATTTCTCGGGATACTTCTGTTTCCTCCCACTTTCTCAATCCACCAATTCTTCCATCATCATTCATTTACTTTAATCATCTCCCTTAGCCTAAAGGCATAATCGTGGGACGTTAAACTCAAAGATTTCATTTCACTTTTTTTTTCAATTGTACAGACCTGCTCTGATGTAGAAGACAAACCCTCTGGACAAATTCTCAACGAAATTTTTTTCGTTATTCTTTCAAATATCAAAGAGCTTTTAAAGTAGTGCTTTAGGAAGTACTCTACAATACCTAGGTAAAATTAAATTTATTTTTCAAGTCATACTATTGTGTATTTTAGCAGAAATTCCCACTACAATCCCAATATAAAGGTGATGACACAGCATATTGTGTAGATTTGTTTTATTTCGATATTGGTTTATTAAGAATAAACACAACACTTCGAAGTCTTCACGAATAATTTTGAAATCGTGACATCTATCTTTGTATCCTAGTGTATAATATGACATTTATAATCACGTAAATCATAGGAGAATATTACTATGTATAATATTGGTATATGCTGTGATTCAATAAAATAACAATTACCGAATGTATGAATCAGTAATTGGATAGAATCAATACGCAAACGTTAACGTATTTTTTAATACTCAATATTTTCTGCGTGCGTGTTTCCATTGTTGAACGAAATAAGTTGTACAATATGTGGTCACACACATAGCTTCCAGAACGTCTTAACCAGCTGTTTCTTCCCTTAAGTAGATGCAGAGGGTATTTTTGTAGAGTGAAGATAGAAAAAAAGAAGGAAAAACGACTTGTATGAAGTGATGTATAGCCGCTACAAACATATGCAACCGTAACAAACTGTTTCTTTATTTTCTATTTCTTTCAATTCTTTGTTTCAGTATTATTATTATTCCTATTTTTTAACCATCCGTATTCTAAGCAGAAAGAGGGGCAAAGGGAAGGAAGGACAGAAATTTTGACACGGCCCATGAAGAGCGCGGTTGGAAGGTTGACAACTTGAACTGACAGCAACTGACGACAAGGACCGTGTCATTGGCTGATGTCCAACCAACACCACCTGGGCTGCTTTGGCTTCAGCAATTGCTCAAGTACATTATATATATATATATATATATATATATATATATATATATATATATATATATATATTATTGGCAGAACCAAAGCAAACTTGCCGTTAGATACATATGTGAGAGAGGTTGCAAAGAACGATTTGCAATGCATTAGAATGGTCTTGACGTAAGGTAAGTTCGGCTAAAGAAAAATATTATGACAGGCGCAATCATTATTCAAATAAGGCACCCACACACAAGACCACACTAACAAAAGAGAAATTACAACTATATTGACTCGAAGAAGGTGAAGCAACGGTGAATTTCCTGACCATATGTGAGAGAGAAACGTTCAGAAAGAAAGAAAATCCCGCACGTAGTGGTAAGCTCACTGGAAAACTATGAGTTGAAACATTTGCGTTGATGATATTTTAAATAATGCTTTATTCTTAAGCTGTCTATGTAGCCGAATGAATAACGCTCGAATGTACCTAAATTAAGAGATACGAACTCCGGTTTATAGAAATCCATGAAAATGGTGATGGAAGCCGATGTGCTGACTGCACGCCACCCAAATAAAAGCTGTGTTATCAATCTTAACTTTTGTAAAATATGGTGCTAGGGAATGATCTTAGTTGCCCTAAGGGCATTTTAGACACAATTTTTTGGGGGAAAAGGAAAGCCTAGCTAATACATTAGTTTAAAAAAAAAAAAGATGATGTAATGAATGAAACTATGAATGCTGAAGTACGATAAACCGTTACCAAACCAATACCTTCCTCTCGTCATTGACTTATAACACATAATATAAGGAAAGTCATACACCCAACTTAATTGTGAGGGCTATGGCTTTCTTTCTGTGTAAAGTAATTTCTTAAAGGGTTGATTTGCTCTGAAACGATATTTGGACAACATTGATATGGTAGAAGCGAAGCATGTGTTTAAAATGTGTTGTGTAGGTACTGCAGCTTTCTAACATAGATGTTTAGATAGTACGCGTATTATTTCTTTGTATAATTTAAGAAACCTCTTTTTCTGAATGGAATAGTGTTCGATTTGATAAAGTGGGGTTATTTTATCTGGGGTTCGGGATCTCCAACGGGTTCTCGAGACGAACACATTGGGGTCGAGAAGAAGGTGAAAAAGGTAAATGTAATTAGGGTATAGTAAATAAAGATTTGTCTAAGAAAACAATTGGAATGAGAGAAGAATCTAATTGGTAGAGAACTGCATATTGAAATACAAGGAAAATACAAATGCAACAAAAACTGTAGACTGAAAATTCAAAATGAAGACTAATGTGAAATTCGAACCTGCTACCATTTCACAAGGTTTCACAAGCCATAAGTGGCAATAATCAAAAAGCTTATTACACGTCTGAAATCACTTAGGTCTATGGGTGTCGCTGGTGAGAGGATTTGATCAGCGGGGAGGCGTGGTAATATTGTGAGTCGAGAAAGCGACTGAATGGCTAATTTTCGGTACTTGCGCCGCAGCTCATCAAGTTGGAGCAAAGACATATTATATGCTCTATTATATGGTCAAGTTAATAGTAGTTCCCGTAACCTTGCTACTGCATAAAGGCACAAAAAACAAAAGCTCAAACCACGAAACATTCATTTTTGCTACATTTTTGTTGGATATACAGCGTGTTTCAAAACAACATCGTCAACGTTTGGAAGGTGATTCCTGACACCAAGACAAGACAAAAAGTATAGACGAATCTGGGTGCACAAATGCTTCCTTTCGGATTTATAGGCTGCCGAAAACATGAAAAATGAACTTTAAAGGTCCATAGCTCGAAAACTATGGGGCCTACCGTAGTCGGGTCAAGACTTCATTTAGGAACTATGTAGTGACCCGCAATGACAGCAAAGCACTACAGATTATTTTGTTTAATTTACGTTTTGTTTCTTGCTTCGTTTCTTCGTTACGCTAAGTTTATTTCTTGTGCTGTAATTATTGACCTAACTTTAATTCTTTCACGTTTTTGAGAAGTTATGCAACATCTACCTTATTCTCAATCTGTACCCAAATTTTCATATAGACATATTGCATTGAAAAATTCAAGTTGGCGAAAAAGATCAAAATTATGGTACTTGCTGAAAAGGAAAATTTATATATACACAACGAAGTTAGCTTTTAAATAAAGATTGGACGGAAGGGTGATTGTGAAAGTGCAAACAACTCCGATGGTGAGCTGCCGAAGAGGAAGTGGTTAAAGTAGAAAATATTCATCATTCACCATCTACACACATCACATTTAAACACGAAAACATTTACACACATTCACAATTACTCTACACGCATTCATTTCATTTATTTTTCCCTTTATCCAACATTTTCACCCTGATCATCTGGGTAACTGACCCTCTTCTTCCCGCTGGAACTCCTTCTCGATTTTGACCATTTTCATACCTGACTAAGACGTTACAATTCTTATCTGGATTTGTCTAATTGTTTCTTTATATATTACAATCTACTTAACTAACAATTTATATTTAAATATATATTTAATACTATATGTAACAGGTAATACGACTAGAAAGTCGACCAAAAAAGTGCAAATGGCGGCTTCCACCATTTGTAAAATTAGTTACAATGTCAATAAAAATATTTCAATTTACACACATTTATAGCATACTTGGCGAAAGCTGATGCTCTTAATAACACCGATAACGGTGTAGAAGACAAGACAAGACAATGAAGATTGTCATCGGAAATTAAGGAACAATAATTTATAATTAAGGCATTTCTTATAAACAAGTAAAATACAAAAAATATCTGTCTGAAACAGTTGGTTACAAGGTATTTCGTAAATTAATTAATTAATCTTAATTAACAATTTCATGTGCTGATATATATGAAATTTTCTTAACGAAATAAGGTGTGTACATATTCTACATGCTCAGCAATCAGTTTAGATCAATGCAATGGTGTTTCTTACAATGTAAACAAGTACTTACATGTGTCGTATGAAGATTCCTACTAGTGATGACCAAATGCAAGACCAAGACTCGGGTGGTCTTGGTCTTGGTCTTGCTTGCAAATCTTGCTTTTAAGAAATAATATGCTTTCCACAGATAAATTTTACTCAGGATATAGGGGATTATAAATTCTTCTATGCGCCAATACTAACGGAAATACAATGTATGTTTCTAAAAGTAATAATAGTTTATCTTCGTGTATGATGATAGTGTATAACAGGCGATGACCTTTATTTTTCCCAATGGGTGCCCACGCTTCACTACTTATAAATCAACGTTTCGTAATGTTGTATATATTTTTTAACAGATCCAATACTCCACTGGTTCACAAACTGTGGAGGCTATCCCTGAGACGCATGAAAGTAAATCAAGACGGCACAGATTACTGAAATATGAATTTCAAAATTACTCTTACACTCTAAAGGCGTCAGATTTTTTTTTCAACCACAATTACCTAATCTTTGTATTAAACAAACTTCCAATTAAATATTGAGATTTTGTTTTTCATATTCTAATATGTACTCTATGGGACAGAAATCATGGACGTTACGCAAAAGCGGTGAAAAAATGGAGGCTTTCGGAATGTGTCCATGGAGATGAAAGAAGAGAATTAGCTCAGTTAAACGGAAAAAGAATGAGAAGTTCTTAGAAATGGTAGCAGTAGGGGAGAAAAGAAGAATTTTAGTTGTAATTAAGAGGAGGAAGAGGAACTGGTTGGGATATTGGGTGAGAAGGGACTGTATTATGAGGGACGTACTAGAAAGTATGGTGGAAGGAAAGAGAGGGAGGGGGCAAAGGAAACTAGTTGAAGGAAGGTATTAAAACAGAAAATTGGTACGTCAAGACGAAGAGACTACATGAGGACAAGCGTACATCGAAGCTTCTTAGTTGCAGCAAGTCATCTGCCGATAATGGCAGAATAGCTATGATGATGATGATATGTTCAGCAATATTTGCCACAAAAGCGAGGGATAAAATTAAAGTAATAATGATTAAAATCAAACCTCTTAATATTTTAGAATAATTTGAATGAAAATTGAAAATGACTCGATTGTCTAGGTACCTCATATTCCTAAGGCTACCTTAAATCAACTAAGGCATTATTGGCAATTTTGAAAAGAGGGTGATGTAGACGAATTGGTGTTGACATATGTTTTAGAGAGCCGAAGGAGTCCTTGATATAGGGAAGTAATTTTTACTACTGCGATTAATGTGATAAATAAGTATGTAGCTAGTATAATAGTATTTATTAAGATTGATGTTATGTAAAATTTTATACCAGGAATTTCTTGGTAATTAGTTACACAAACGTGGGGGTCTGGTATTGAAATTATGTTTGGTAGAAGAAGGGGGTCAATAATTATAATCAGTACTAAGAAGAAGGGAATAAAAAAAGTTAATAAGAAGAGGTTAGGGGTAAAGGTGAATATTTCATTTGATGCTAGTCTTGTAACGTAAATAAATAGGACTAATATGCCTCCTAGAAAAACTAGAAAAAGAATATAAGAGAATCAAGGAGATTCTCTTATCGTTGAAAGAGTTAGGCAAGTAGTGATAGTGTTGACAATAAGTATTAGTTCTATTGATAGGGGGTGGGATATTTGAATTAAAATGAATCTTAAAAGTGCTAAGATCATAAGTAATATTCAGGTTATTTTAATTTCAAGAGGTAGTTTATTAAAATATTAGTTTTGGGGACTCATCGCCCCAATACAAAATAATGGCAACAAACTCCAAGTTATTGGAAATAGCTGTACAAAATCACTCTCACTTGTGAATATGGATTATTTATTGTTGTATAATGTTATATCGCTCAATCCTCGATGTGCAGTATACCTAAGGAGGCTAAAAGTTACATTGATAAACAATTTTTCGACGTATAAGCATCTGTCCATGAAATCAAATTTGCGGTTACATGAACTAAGTTTTTGTCAATGTCATGAAAATGTTATTTCGATATTAATTTTATGAGCACATATTAAAAATTTCCAACGGATGCTTGAGCCTCGGGCCAAGGCCATACCCATGAAATCGGCACCTATGGTGTACGGAATTACGGATATTCAGTACAACATTTCTCTATAATTTTGGAAGAAGAACAGCACTAATATGTTTTGAAATGAAATAAAATATATAGTTTAAGTCCCACGATTATGCACCAAGGGAGACAGTGATGATGAGAAATGAATGAAATGGTGGAATGAAGAAAGTACTAGGTTATGCGAAAACCCCGAGAAAACCCACGCACACGGTGATTGTCCACCAAAAGCTCATATGGCGCAAGCTGGGATCGGACCAGGAACCAAATGCACCAAAGGTGAACTCCCACCACGCATGAAGCAACTGAAGGGTGAAAAAGAAATCCCTCTTTTGCTATATTTATGCCTGGACGAGAAGACAAACTTTACCAACTCGAAGATCAAAGGTTTAAATTTACTCCAGATAACACACACCTGTAGAATAGTTTGATTTCCTGAAAAGTAATCCTCATTGTTTAACCCTTAGGAGCTCTTGGCTTTTTGGGCTATTTTTGAGACTTTCAGTCAAGCAGCTACTGCATCGTCACTATTTATCCTAGGATCATGGTTCATACCTCATTCTCTTCAGAATAGAGCTGGCTTTCAAATGGTACCACTTGCATGCTCATACCATATACCAGAAGCGGGAAAAAATGTCAAAGTGAAAATTTCGGAGGGAAAATTTTTTTTCTCGAACTTTGGTCCCCCCTGGACCCCCCCTGTATGATCGTAGCCATCTAAAAAAAATCTGATAAATAGTACTTAGTATACTGAATGCGTGTGCCAAATTTCAAGTTTCTATCTTGAATAGTAAGGGCGGGAGAATTTTTATCAAAAATTCCCACAATGCCCCAAATCACCATAAAACACTATGATCTCAGGGGAAAAAATTCCTGAGACATCCCTAATTACCCTAGGACTATAATCCGCCAATCATTCTCTTCAGAATAGAACTGTCTTTCAGTCGGTACCATTCACATGTCTCCATCATGTATCTAAGGCGGGAAATTCCTGAAAAAAAGGATTTTTTGGGCAAAATTTCCCTTTTTTCAACTTTTGCCCCTCTGGACCCCCCTGTTTTTACGCAGAAATCGGAAAAAAACTTCTGGTAAATACTACTCGGTGGACTGAATGTTTGTGCAAAATTTCAATCTTTTACGTGAAAAAATAGGCCCACCAGAAAAAATTTCCCTACCATGCCCCACTTTTACCCTATACAGAAGTATATTTGGATAAAAATTCACTGAGACGGCCATAATTACCCTAGAATAATAATTCGACCGTCGTTCTCTTCAGAATGGAACGGCCTTTCAGACGGTATGACTCACGTGGTCCTATCATGTATGTGAGGCGGGAAAATGACGAAAATGGAATTTTTGGGGTAAAAATATCCCTTTTTTTAACCCTTTGCCCCTCTGGTTCCCCCCCCTGTTTTAACACTGACATCGGAACAAAAAATCTGGTAAATACTACTCGGTGGACTGAATGTTTGTGCAAAATTTCAATCTTCTACGTTCAAAAATAAGCCCGCCAAAAAATAATGAACATAGGCTTAAAAAGGGAAAAAATACATTTTAAGATTATGACGTCATCACCTCCCATGTCTGGACGCAGGACGGTCTGAAACCATACGTAATGTCTTCTACAATGTCTCTGGACTTGAAAAACAAAGAAAAAACCGGACGAAAAAGCTCAAATAGAAGAGAAATAACGCAATGTACCATGAAAAACGCGTATGGTACAAAATGTACCATAAGATCCCAAAGGGTTAAAAACACACGAATGCATTGTAACCCAGCAGCAATGACACATTTCTCCGTATGCAACAAGATTTGATTAGAATGACACCTGTGTGTCTTGAAAACAAGTATTATCATAACTACAGAAAACGCAAATAACCGATTCAGAAAACGACATACTGCAGTTATATGCTACAAGGGCATATCGAGTCACATGGATTCCATAAAATACTAGAAACATATTCACTCCAGCGATATTTTTACTGAAGCCAAGAAATTCAAGTGAAAGATGTAATGATTTTTCCGCTTTTTACATTCTATAAAAAAATCAAGTAATACCTGCACTTGTGCAAGACTCTTGCGCAAGACTCTTGGTCTTGCAGGTATGGTCTTGGTCTTGGTCTTCGTCTTAGTCTTGGTCCTGCATGCAAGACTCTTGCACAAACTGCAAAACCAAGATTCTTGCGCTCATCACTAATTCCTACTAGCATCGGCATCAACTAGGTTAACCTATAAAAGGAAAATACTGTACATTAAATGAAATGAAGAATCGATATAATGAATGTTTAAAATATATATATAGGGCGTAACTTCATTTGATATAAAAGAATAGGGATGCGCTCGAGTCGAGTCGAGACAGAATATTCGTGACAAAACTCGAGTCGAGACACAGCTCTTGCAATAGAAAAATATATATTTTTCGAGTCGAGACATCACTTTTAAAGCACATTTTCGAGACGAGACAGTCTCAAATATTGGGTGATATCAATAAAAATAAGTAACTACTCCTGAGAAGTCCTGCTCGAGAATCGGAGTAACTACACCTGGAGTAATCTCCTCCCTCAATTTCGTATCAATAAAACAAGCCACTACTCAGGTCTAGTCTGCTCCAGAATTATGAACGATTATTCGCGCTTCCTCTGCACGTAGCACTGAGTCGTATCAATAAAAGAAGTGATTACTCATTTCTCCCATTCATCGCGCAGTCATTTCGTTGTTTTTAACCTATGGCGTAGTATCTTAAAAGCCATGAAACGGGCAAGTAGCAACGATAGCTTCAATCAAAGTGCATTTGTGGATATTATAAAAGAGTTTCCAGTGGTACTTTCCAGTTTACTACCAGAAAGTAAACGAAGGAAAGCCGAAACTTTGAAGGTAATTACAGTGAAATGCAACGAAATATCAAATACATCTACGACTGAGACACAAATCCAAAAGAGAATCTTTAATATTCGAGCGAGAATAAGACAAAAAGAAAAAAGAAGAAAAAAATTGAAAAAAACGGGAAAGAAGAAAGTAATACTGAAACCATGGGAATGAACCTATTTGAGCTGATGGATGTTGATTGGAATCCAGCAATATCAAGATCAACACGACAAGCGCATATCACGTGTTGTCCAAGGTCTTTGTAGATTGTTTGGCTTTAAGAACGAAATCAGACACTTGGCTCCTTTGTTTTCTTTTTAAAAAAGTCCAGCCACCCACGTCATAAATCACGTCCATCTGATTGCGTTTTCCACACCATACGTGTCCCCTTTCGCCTTGACATAAGCAAAATACATTCTCATGTATACACCCTTTCTATCAACGTTGAGTTGAGTTGATTATTAGTTTATGGTTCTTTTCAGTAGCGTGCCTATATGAGACAGAACCCACTGATTAACGTGGAATCCAAACCACATGAGCTCCTGCCGGGAATCGAACGCGGGTCTCCTATGCCAAAGGCATGTATTCTAACCGCTTAGCCACGAAATAGCTCTTCCTATTAACGTATTACTCTCCAAAATACTAGGTTTCTTTAATGCCACTGTGTATAGTCAAGTGCTCCGGTAGCACCCGGAAATGTATATTGTCCTTCCACTCTGCCTTTGCTGTTTGTATATTACACACACTTCCGGAAACAATCCATTTTCAGGTAGTCATAGACAGTACTTTGAGCCACACCAAAATCCCCTGACATTCCGACCTGGAATCCTGGATCACTCGCGTAACGCAAGAAAACCAAGGACACCGATTTCTCTGTAAATTTGGGGAGGGGGGCATTCAGATGCAGAAGGTACAAATTGCACTCTAATTATGCCAAATATTGTATATTCATAAATACAATAGGGGGCCCACATGAGCTTTGGGGGGCCCGGGCCCCCACAGGATCGGCGCCCTTGAAGAAAACCCACATCTTTTCATCATTACGTAGTCCACCACCCCGAATTTCGGTTGATTCTCCTTAAAAAATCTTGTGCTAATCACTACATTTTCTTTCATAAACTTATAATGCTTTTTGTAATCTCTATTTTCAACATTTCTATGCAGTTTATAAGCTTTTCTACGTAGTAAAACAATCATATACTCTGCCATATTTCGCACGGAGTCACCTATTTAGCTTGCTCCACAAATTCGGAAAAGTTACTAGCATCAAAGAGGAGTCTTTGATTCTTATTGATATCAAACACGGAGTAGTTACTCGGCTCGAGAATAGAGGTGTGGTTACTTCAAAAGGGCGGGGCTTCTCCGAGGTCAGCCGAGACGACTAGTGCTCAGTTCTCTTTTTATTGATACCAATGCGAGTAACTACTTCAAAATTGGGCGTAATGAGTAACTTCTCCGATATCACCCATTGTCTCGTGCGCATCCCTATATATATATATATATATATAATAGAGTCTACAATAAAAAAAATGAGGGAAAATAAAAATAAAAATATTTACCTGTGACAACTGGTGATGCTGGGAATCGTTGGAGCTCGACGAAACATCTGAAAAATAGAAAATATTACTAGACAGAAAATAATAACTAATCTAAATCTACAACTCTTATGAAACTCATTACACTACAACTAACTATCGCTAAGTATGTACCACGCCTACGATACTATAGAAGTGGATACTTAACAAATAATAACTAAACTAAACAACGGATATTTACCTTAGTTACCAAGCATTGTGACGTATGAAAGATTGTTTTTAAAAAAGCACTATGATTACAACCTAATCCGTATTTGATGTTATTAATTCGAATGTGCTGTACTTAATATGACTCGAAGTAATTTTGTTTTGAATTCTTCATGCACAATTCAGTTAATAATATAATGTTTCCAAAATTGTATTCACTGTTTTCAAAGTTATTTCCATAATTGATGGAATAATGAATCAATATCTTCTTAGCTGTGGCTAAGTTCGTTTCGGAAACAATAATAATCCGTACGATGTGTTTTTAATATCGTCTTTTGCCCACAACGAACTTGGAAATTGCGTTTTTCTTCTCTCCCGTGGCGAATTGCTCCGGTGGCGACTTTAGTAAATTTTACTGGGCCAAATTATGTTTAGTTCCCGCGTGTTTTCCAGAAATGCGTTGGTGAGCTATAAACCATTATTATAAATTTGTTGCGCAATAGAAAGAAATAAGAAACTCGTAAAGACGGGCTACCATAACAACTAATATGTGCACTATCCAAATATCCAAGTTTCAGAATCCTGCGGTACTTCCAAACAATTTTATAGTTATAGTTGGTGAGTGCTTCAGATTATATACCCGTAGCCAAATAAAAATAAAAATACAAAAATTGTATACATAAAACTTGTATAAACGAAAATTGTTGCGCGGGTACCTCAGGATTCTGAAACATATATTTTTCAATAGCGCACATATTTGTTCCTAAATTAACTCTTGGCCCAACTACGGTGGGTCCCATAGTTTTGGAGCTATGAACCTTCAAAGTTCATTTTTTTCATGTTTTCGGCAGCCTATAATTCTGAAAGGAAGCATTTGTGCGCCCAGGTTGGTCTATACTTTTTGCCTTATCTTGGTGTCAGGAATCACCTTCCAAACGTTGTCGGTGTCGTTTTGAAACACCCTGCATGTATTAATTATACGCAAGTAGCTGAAGAGGAGAAGGAATCAATGAGAAGAAAAAAGTTAAGTAATACTATATACCTGTAAAAAAAATGTAAAATTAATACTTACTACATTCACACGGAGGAGGGGTGGATGTGTATGTTTCCTTTATCTACGAAAAGTCTTCACCCACGCACTCTCCCTAATACACATATAGCAACACATGAAATCGTGTTACTAATTTTTAAGATCCGGAAAATGATTGAATAAGTGTTCGTAACCGGAAGTCATTTCCAAGCGCCAGTAATGATTTAAGAAGAAGAAAAAAACTAGACTAGGTTCCTGTGACGTCAATATCAAACGTGATGTTGTCGGTGGATGCAAAAGCAGCTGTTTCAAAAATTACTGACGGAAAGAGAAGGAGAAGAAGAAAGAGAGCAAAGGATTAAAAATACATCTAACCCCTCCTTCACTTGCTTTCAAGATAAAAATGAAAACGCCCTTGTACATCATGTGTTTCTTAATCGACAGAACACATCGAAAGCAGGATATTGCCTAAGAACTATGGCAAATGTGATTGGGCGAAAACTCATTAGTCCGAATTACGTAAGGTATCTATCAACACACAGAACAAAAGAAATGTTTATTATTAAAATTAGTTATTACTCTTGTTACATTTATTACGAATATCAGTGACTTGAAGTTGTGGTTAACATGGCAAAGGAAAATATGCCTATATTGGAGCAAAACATTCGTTGCTCTCTCTAATTCAGCAAGAGAGAAAATTATCTAATTACTTCTCTTTCACTTACTGTTCCTACGAAACTAGATTTGGATCTGTATTGAAACGGTGTTGTGAAGGTGCTTTCTTGTCTCGGAAAGTATGTGTATGTATATATATCTATCTATCTATATCTATATCTATATCTATATCTATATCTATATCTATATCTATATCTATATCTATATCTATATCTATATCTATATCTATATCTATATCTATCTCGTGGGCAACACTTCTCCATACCCGAACATGTACTCTTTTTCGGGACCTAAGAATGATCAAGGCTTTTTGTTTGTTTGTTTGCTTTTTAAGAAAAAGGTAAAATACCATATTCTTCAGGACCTAAATTTCGTCAAGACTTTTTGCTTGTTTGTTTTGTTTCGTTTTTTTTTTTAAAAAAAAAAAGGGGGTAAAGCGTTTTCATAACCTAAAACTGATCAAGGCTTTTTGTTTGTTTTATTTTTAAGGAAAATGGGTAAAATGTCCTCTTTTTCAGGACAAAAAGTGGTCAAGGCTTTTTGTTTGTTTGTTTTGATTTGATTTTAAGAAAAATATGTAACATATCCTCTTTCCTTCGGCGTATAGATAACTGTTTCATCTTACGATACAATGAATTTCGTTAATGTTAATATTATCATTATGCTCAATTTCCACGGAAATACAACATCCAGCAATTATAAATGTTAAGATTGTATAAATTATGTTTTCTTATGTCCCTCCCGGAGATCCAAAGAACAGATATTTCCTCTCCGGAACTATATTTTGATCTGCGAAAGACCATTATACAGATGTTCTCTTTCTGCTGCCAGCAAACTCGAGGAAAAATAGAGTGGTGGTTTCTTATTGACTTCCAGCTATGTCAGGTTATTAATGAATTCTTATTTATGAGAAATGAACAAAATTGCCTGAGTAGTTTTAGAGAAAAGCATGCAGAAAAAATTTATTTCTGAGGATATACTGCCTCGTGTGAATTTTCTCAGGACAAGTCAGTTATGCCATACTGTCAGTTTACTGTATTAGTGAAATATTTATTTGTGAAATATGAATAAAATCACCTGAGTTGTTTTTGAAAAAATGTCCGGAAGAAACTCACTTCCAAGAGTAAACTAAACATTCTGAATTTTTCCCAGAGAAACTATTTATGCCGCAGTTTAAGGTTGTTAATGATATATTTATAGTATATATGAAAAACTATAAACAAAAACGTTAGGGACATGTTTGAGAAAGCAGCAATCTTTCATTTTCAGTAAATTATCTTTTAGGGGTAGAAAGAAAATTCGAAACTCTACCCTCTAGAAAATCTTATAAGAGGTTAAGTACAAAATTTGGAGGAAATACGTTGAACGGTATGGCCTCTAGGTGAGTAAATCGGGCAGAACTAATGT
Source organism: Thermobia domestica (assembly GCF_964235325.1). NCBI lineage: Eukaryota > Metazoa > Arthropoda > Insecta > Zygentoma > Lepismatidae > Thermobia > Thermobia domestica. The sequence goes on from NC_137454.1 coordinate 193,599,473, forward strand.
ACATTCAAAAATCGATATCTCGGTATGTAGAGACCATGAAACGTAAATCCATTGAATCTGGAAATTGAATATTTTCACGGCTACTTGTCGCTGCTCGAAAGTAAGAAACATGATAAATTTACTTTCGAGGGAAACAAAAATAGAAAAGTCAGTGATTATTCTGACTTATAAAAGTGTTCTCCAGTTGAAATAACTTTGAGAATTGCTGGTAAGGCACCCGAAGGTTCTGCTATAGAAACAACTTTTACATTGCGGCATATTCCCTGCTATACAAATTCAATTAGGATTGTTATTGCTGCCATACTTAGATTTTGCTTTATATTTTATTCCTATCTTCTACTTGGTCTAACCAAAGGTCTCTTTCCAGCAGAACTTTATGGTACCAGCGCGTATTTTCCACACCAGCGATGTATTTCGCCCTCTTACAAGTAAAGGCTCTAAATGGAAGAATCGAGTTGCGAGATGAGACAAAGTGCGTCTGATAGAGGATGTAAAAATATGTGTATGTGCAAAGTTATAGCGGCTGAGCGGAGGGGGTCAAAGTTGGAGGAAGAAGGGCTATGCTATGTTATAGAACTACATCAAATAAACTGTTGAATCGTAAAAATAGTGAAAAATAGACAACGGAAACGGTAGTAGTTTCACATATTGGCAAAAGAAGAATGGAAAGAGTAGATTACGAACTTTCGCCGCCATCTTGAAGTTCGCCATTTTGAAATATGTATTTTTTTTAATGGAAAATTAGTCATATGATATATCAGTTAGGGCCAACATGTTCTCAAAAAGTCAACTATGAACTTTAATGATCATTATCTGCCTTTATTTGTAAAATTTAGTATAATCTTTATAGTTATTTACGAAAATCTAGGACATATATTTCTACTCGTATGTTGAAAGTTTGGCTTATCACGAAAACACTTATACGTTAAACATATCTACAAGACAAGAAAACTAAGAGTGAAATTTGATGTTAAGTTGTATATTATTACATTATTATTTATGACATTACTTCCAATTTGCTTCGTATACTGCCGAAGAGAACTGTTCCGATCTGGAAGATCTGCTTCCACTTGCTTGCTTTTTCTTCTTACGTTTTTTGTCGAAAATAATGTGGAGTTTATATAGCTACCTTTTGTTAAATGACATACTTACTAATAAAGACACAACACAATAGAATCTGATAGATTGAAATGCAATTATTTACGTACTGTACGTGTACGTAAAGCACTTTTTTTTTCACCACTTTCTATACTTTTCACTCAACTTTCTTTATCCACCTTCATAAGCAATAGCAACTTGGGATGAGTGTAGCATGTGATATCTAAATGAAAAGTGGACTACTTCAGTTGAATACAGCAATGAAGTTGTAGCGGAAAATAAGTTATCGAGTGAGGTGGATTTCAAGATGGCGGCGAAGGTTCGTAATCTACTCTTCCCATTCTTCTTTGGCCAATATGTCAAACTACCACCGCTTTCATTGTCTATCTTTCACTATTTTTACGATTCAACAATTTATTTGATGCATTTCTATAACATAGCATAGCCCTTCTCCCACCAACTTTGACCCCTTACCCCTCCGTTTCTTATGGCGCTCAGCCACTATAACTTTGCACATCCTCTATCAGACGCACTATGTCTCATCACGCAACTCGATTCATCCATTTGGACCCTTTACTTGTTGGACGTCTTAATTTTATTCTCAGTATGATATTCGGTAATTATAAAACTTAAAAATCTAGTTTAAAGTTTTCCAGTTATACTCTATGAGTTAGAAGTTACAGGTGATAAATGCAAGTGGATTACAATAAGGACGCAATTGAAACGAAAGAAACGGGAGGGAACGGAAATGTCGCATTGGTACGGTGTTATCCACTGCAGACTTATATAGACTGTGATCGATCCAAGGATCTTTCGTACCGGGGATGAGCGCTCTATCACTGAACCACCGTAAACTTTCTTAGAACTAGTCCTTTGCACAAATAAAACCAACTATACATTTTATTCTCCACCTCGTATAAAGTACACACTCAAATGTATCTGCGCGGTGGCTCAGTGGTAGAGCGTTCACCTCTGGTGCTTGGGGTCCCGGGTTCGATCCCAGCCCCCGCCAAGTGAACTTTGTGGTGGACAAACACCGTGTGCGTGGGTTTTCTCGGGGTTCTCCCGTTTCCTCCCACTTTCTTCATTTCATTCATTACTCATTATCACCGTCTCCTTTAGCCTAACCGGCATAACCGTGGGACGTAAAACTCAAAGATTTCATTTCATTTTTTCAAATGTATCTGCCTATGTGTTTACACTTGTAAAGTTACATTTTTTTTTAAATAAATATACGTTACAATTTCCTTACATTTATCATTTGAGGCCTATTGTTTGTGGTTGGCATCATTCAAGGACGATTGGGAAAATCTACCACAACTTTAAGATCATGTTTAGGGTAATCAACCTTTTTTTTAAAAAAAAAACATCATGAAACAATAGGCGTGTTTTCTGCTTGTTGAAATCGAAGTTGGTGAGATAGAGCGATGGAAATTACACACAAATCTTTAATAAATCATCAGATATAACAATTTAAGAGGCCTCATCCTGGCGAAATTAAAATACCGCTAATTTTACAGTAATTATGTAATATCTTCAAATGGGTAAAAGAAAATCGAAATGTGGAACAAGAGCGCCCTAGACAATATCATTTTACATGAGATACCGCTATCACGACTCACTTATCTGCTTTTGATTTCGAGCCATTTTGAAAATTGGCATTTATTTTCGCGTTTCTAAACGGCTGAAAATGGAAAGCCACTAGGCGACTTGTGATAACAGTACTTCACGCAAAATAATATTGTCTAGCGCGCTATTGTTCCACATTTCAATTATCTTTTATCTATTTGAAGATGTCACATAATTACTGTAAAATTAGCTGTATTTTAATTTCGCCGGGATGAGGCCTCTTAAGCATTTTACACTGGATAAAATTACAGTGCAACATGGGAATAAATTTGGGAATGAGGTCGGCTAGATTCAAATTTAAAGTTATCATTCCATATTTACCTCGTAGTACTAATCAAAAAGTTTTTTAAAAAAATTAATGAAATCTCCAAGTTTTGCGTCCCACGCTTATGCTGTATATGCTAAAGGAGACAGTAATGACGGAAATGAATGAAATGATGGAAGGAAGAACGTGGGAGTAAACGGGAGAATCTCGAGAAAACCCACGCAACGGTGTTTGTCCACCACAAAGCCCACTTGGAGTCAGCTGTTACCAAAGTATGGAAAAGTTCAGTTTGTATGACCGGGTCCTCCTAGTTATGAAACTAGCCCTTCAACTACCACCAACGTTTCGATATACTATTGTATCAAATACAGGGGTACTAAAGTTTAAACATCAACTTTGTGAGATAGTAAAATGTAGGATAAAATGTCCATTGCCAAAATTTATTGTTATAAAGATTTTAAAGTTTGTAACTATGTAAAAGAAAAGGGTTTTAACATGTTTCCAGAAATGCTGCAACACAATTTCTTATTAGCCTAGAATCATGCTTCAAAAATTATACATGAGATAAACTACGTACATATCTCAAAAACTAAGTGTAAACATGAAATTCTCTTTATCATACAATCTATATCTAACAATTCTTAATTGAACTGTACTAAATTGTAATTTGAAAACAGCACTAATGATATCTATGAACCTTAGTGAAAATCCATTGGCCATCTGACCGATTATAAACGCAAAAACAGGTCATCTAAGGCCAGTCAGACGATTTTGGATTTAGTACTGTGCAATCAGCACATTGATTTCCATCATGGTGGGCCCTTTGCCCATGTGGCGTCACCAAGAGTATTATACAATCTAGAGGCTGCTCGTGAAGGAAATCACATACTTGAAACTAAGGGAATAAATGATATCTACTGTATCAATTAACAATTAGTACATTAAGAAGTATTCTTCTTTTAATTTCAGGCGGGAAAAAAATAATTGTTAATTCCCTCACAAGCCATCTCTGATATCATTTGAATTCTAAGTAAGATTCTGCTCGAGAAAATTAAAAATACAATAACAACAACACATTTGTTTAAAACGTGTTTCTAAAACACCATTATTAATGATTGGATGTGGACATTTACAAACCTTGTTAGTGAGTGCCATTTTTACAAGCTCTTTGCTACTTCTAATTTCAAGATATTTCGGTGGAAATGAAAGGGGTGAGAAATGCAGCTGAGGAATGTTTTCATTTATTTTGTCGCAAGTGCGAAATATCTGTGCAGAGGCCACATTCCACGTGTCTTCCAGAATTGTGCGTGCGGGATAGACAAGGATGAAGCAAACAATACCGTGTAGTCGTTATAGTGTGTCAAAATTTGAGAGGAAACATTCGGCTTTCGATGTTTGTTCAGACACGGTAATCCACGCGTGACACCACCATGCAAACTGAAACAGTGTTGCAAACTAAATTTGTCATTTAACATGTTCTCACTGCTAAAATTAGCTGTAGTTTAAAAAAAAATCAGATAAAATAAAAACAAAGCGCACAAATTAGAGTACCAAATCGGCAGAAGCGTAAAAACTAAATTTTCTGTGTGGTTGTTAACCGTTCTTCTAAACTACATAAGTTCAAAGCAATACTAATATTTTGCTTTGTAGCATTAGAACAGAAAATATTTCGTAAAAACAAAAAATCATGTTCGCGGCTTTTAGTCTCCCACGAGATCAGAAATTTGTTTTTACTTCTATATTATTTTACCGTTAATTTCTTATATCCTAGACCGGAGTTCGATATATCTTAAGTCATTTCCTGATTTCCTTATAAAGTAAATTGCATTTTTTCTTTTTTATGTACAAAAGATCGAAGGAGGGTGTTAAATTAAATCACCAACGGGGAGGATGAGTGTAACTTACTCGGAAGGAAGATGAGAAATATAGATATTTGTACTGACTGTCTCAAGAGAAATATAGATATTTCTGCTGGCTGCCTTATAAGAAACATAGATATGTATGCTGACTATCTTATGAGAAATATAGATATTTGTGCTTTCTTATGAGCAACATAGATATTTGTGCTGACTATCCTACGAGAAATATGGATATTTGAGCTGGCTATCATATGAGAAATAAAGATATTTGTGCTGACTATCTTATGAGAAATATAGATCAATCACAACTTGGTATAGATATTTATTCCTTACATAAAAACTATTAAGTATATTGTCATCATACAAAATATTTCATGTTCATAAATGGATGATTCTGTTCCTATCCTAAACATCTATAATTCCACAAATTTAGGTGACAAATGTTCAATAATATATGCATATATTTACTGGATCAATTCACTACTGCACTATTCTATGTTTCAGAATACATACAAAACCATTATCCAATATGTCTTTTGTCTAACTGTTGCATTGTTTTTTAGAGCTTAAACCTTAGAAGTTTCTTCCAGCGATGGCAACCTCATAAAGGAAGTATTCCTTCGTTAGCACCACTTACAATTCGATAAGGGATGAATCTTTACAATGAGTAGCGACATCATGGTACTTTTCAGGAGGAAGATTCGCTCACCAAAATGCACAGCGGCTCCTTTTGAAATTAAGACAAACGAACTGGCAGCGGAACGGCGTAGGGTCTATGTGGATGGCTGTCACGGAGATTTAAAAAGAACTTGCTTGAAAGGGGATGATGTTCTACTTCTGTGACTGACATCCCCTTACGTTTCACTTCCTGCTGAAGAAAATGGAGAAAAAACGAGTAAAAAAACATCTGAAGAAGGCCAATATGGACAAAAAATAGCATAGAAATTCGCGAAACATTCCGCTTTGCCTTGAGTTCCAAGCTCAGATGTTCCTTTAGAGAGGAACCTTCTGGTGAAACAGTGAAAAGAATGGCTGATTGTTTTCATCCTTATATGAAGGTTACTACTGAACAATAAATATATGACAACGTTAAACACTATATACAGTACATCCGGGAATATATCCCATATATATATATATATATATATATATATATATATATATATATATATATATATATATATATATATATATATAGATAGATAGATAGATAGATAGATAGATAGATAGATAGATATAGATATAGATATAGATACGATCCCATCCAGGAATTAACTCCCTATATATATGTAATATACATATGAGAGGTACCAGCCAAAAGGGCACATGTCACGAAAACTTCAAAATTGATATTTCAGTTGGATATTATTTTTTTCGTTTGCGTCTCTATCGAAAACAGTACCTAGTTGCAACCAGAAATACTTGTCCCTATATTTTATCACTTGAAATATTGTAGTTTGTATGTGATTTTATCATCTCATCATATTTTTTCCATATTGTCAAAAACTGTTTTAGGTGGACATGTTTCATTTTGAAACATAACTCCTTATATATACAGGATGGGCAGGAAACTCCCCATTGAAAATTGTTTATAACTTTTTTAATACTTAAAAAATTTTCATGAAACAAAAAACGTGTTTTTCCTTACAATGATAGAATTTGTTATATTTGCATCACTTATACCATGCACATATCAGTGGCAACATCTAACATTGCATGAGCAAGCTCAGCTGCCAAACTTGCATCCTGGTATGAAGTATGACAATCCCTTGTACGTACAAGTACGGAGACGGTGAAAAGTAAAAATGAAATCTTTCAGTTTTACGTCCCACAGTTAGATGGTGATGATGAGAAATTGATGAAATGGTGGAATGAAGAATGTGGGAGGAAACAGGATAACCCCGAAGAAACCCACGAGCATAGTGTTTGTCCACCACAAAGTACGATGACAAAGTGTCAAAGGATTTCATGCCTCGATAGATGCAAGGACCATAAGAAACTGCCATTCGAAACTAATGGACATAGGTTTCGTAGCAGATATTAAGAGTTGCGGTCGCCCGTTACCATCCAGGACGAAGACAAATATGCAAGTGATTCAAAAAATGTTCACTGTAAGTCCTCAGAAATCACAAAGACATGCATTTCGCGAAAGTGCTTGAACCTGACATACAATCCGAACTGTTTTGAAGGAAGAGTTGAATTTTCGTCCCCAGAAATTATACTACTGCCAGGAACTTGTGGATCCGTACGTATTGCAGAACACTCGGATGTGTCTTTAAGTAGGGACTTGGTTAAATTTCGGAGTAGCAACGTGCATGTAGCCAGAAGCCCGAAGTCATTTAGGCAAAACCAGTGTGCTTCTTGTTGTCACCCGCGAAGGTCCTAAAGTTTCTTCTGATGCAAATATGTTCTCTTGATGTTAAGGAACGGCGTAAAAGATCTTCAAAATAACATGTTCTTTAAGCAAACATCCTTAAGTGGCAATTTTGAATTCATTTAATCAAATCATTTCACTAATAAACATTTAAGTTCTCTCCCTCTTTTCGAATTCACTTACATAAAGTTCGCAATAACCTGTGAGGGGTCCCACCCCACGTTCCAGATTTCCTCGTTGAGATACTAGGACATCCTATGAAATTTATAGCATAATGATTATGCACATGCTTTTTGCTAAAATGTCATAATTACGTAATTACCCATATTAACATGGATTTTAAGTTCAAGTAATACGGGCGACTGCGAAACTCCAAAAATTTGCGCAAAATTGCATCACAATCGAATATATATTTACCACAGTTACAACGAAACATATTTTTCTTTTATCGAAGTGTGTAGTCAATTCTTTCCCTCATCACTCATTAACTTGAACCCCAAGTTATTTGTAGAAAATATATACACTTTACTGTATCAAAACCTAATAATTTTTGAGAAAGTTATCGTGGTATTTTCTTTTCTTACTTTCTTTTAATCAGAAGGAATTAAATTCAGTCCTTTATTCTAGACTGATTTTAAGAGCTCCCGCGTGGCCAAGCGGTTAACGTACACACTTTAGGCGTGGGGAGACCCGGGTTCGATTCCCGACAGGAGCTCATGTTCGGATCTCACGTTAAGTAGTAAGTTCAAGTCTCATATAGCCTCGCTGCTGAAAGGGACGCTAAACTGAGTCAAATCAAATCAAATCGACTGATTTTAACCTAAGCATTCAGGATGATTGGGAAACCTACCAAAATATGAGATAAAATGAATCAAAATCGTATATACTTTTAAGACAGAAGTGAAGCGTATTTTTATATCGAGGTGAGTAAGAAATTCTGCTCGCATTCTTCTCTGATCTTAACTCAATGTAACGACCATAATTAAATAGTCCCAAAGAAAACGTGCGCCATATTGCTTCACAATCTAATATTCTTTTACTTTCGAGCAAAAATAGGAGAGAAGCAGGCCCGCAACAGACGGGGACTAGGGGGCCTGGTCCTCCTAAACTTTTCGTCGCCCCTTCTGACATCAACACAAAATGTTAATATTAATACAGAAAACACAATCTAGATATTTGTAAGAGAATTTTTAATAAGTTGCCCCCCTCCCTAACATATTCATGACCCCCAAACCTCTGTGGCTGGTTTCGGGCCTGGAGAGAAGTATGGTGATGATGATAAAATCAAATTCGGTATTTCGATATATTAACATGGTTCATGGTCCCTGTATACCGAGAAACGAATGTTTGTATATCTGTTCGTCCGTCCCGAAGTAAAGATGTTCACTCGCCTAGAGATTACACCGTTCAACGTATCGAGACCAAATTTTAAAATTTAGATTTTCTAGTTCTTTTTTTTTTTTTTTTAATTCTCTTCCCATCCTCAAAATAAGTGTAGTCCACTGAAGGGTGAAAATCAAAATGTGTTATTTTCTAAAACACGGCTTGAATGATTTTGTTCATATTTCATAAATCAATCTCTCATTAACAACAATATAATAAGTCACTTTTCTAGCAAAAATCCAGGAGAGGTAGTTATCTCTTGGAGGTTGGTTCTATCTGGACGATTTTCGAAAGAACAACTCAAGTAGCTTTGTTCATCTATATTATAAAATTGAAAGTTTTATGTTTGTGACTCTTAATCTCTTGAGCTACCCCACCGATCTCGATCAAATTTTTGACGTAGATGCGGTCGTAGTCTGGGGGTGTTTTTAGCTATTCATTTTGACGATTGAACCTAGGGGAGGGGAGGGGAGGGGATGGAGGGGAAGATAGAAAAATAAATAAAACTTAATAACTTTTGGACCAAAAGACCAATCTTGATCAAATTTTCAACATATATGAGGTTCGTGATTGGGATGTTTTTATCATTTCACTTTGATGGAGCAACGTTGGGAGGTAGAGGAGAGGGAGATACACAATATATATATATATATATATATATATATATATATATATATATATATATATATATATATATATATATATATATATATATATATATATATATATATAAGTGACTATGTTCGTGAGTTAATAACCCTTGAAGCATCCGATCGATCTCAATCAAATTTTCAACATAGATAAGATTCTAACCTGTCAAGTTTTCTATCATTTCACTTTAACGGTAGATCTTAGGGAATGGGGAGATGAGGAGGGGAAATATATGGAAATGAATAAAACTAAACTCCTGAGCCACTTGACCAATCTCGATCAAACTTTCAACATAGATAAGATTCGGGCCTTCGATGTGTTTGTTATTTCACTTTTAAGGTGCAACGTAGGAGAGGGGGAGGGGATATATATATTACACATTTCTCCAACACAAGTCATGAGATTTTGTTGATATTCTATCTCATAAACAAATAATGCATGAGCAACTCATCAAATATATGACACAAGTTATTTCTCATGAAAAAGTCCACAAAGTTCACAAAGTGTAGTTTACTTTTAAAACTTTTTTTAAAGCGAAGTTTCCTAAAACAAAATTTTGTTCGTATTTCATAAATAAATATTTCAGTAATAACTGCAGCATAACATGATTTAGATAAGAAATCGCAGCAAGAAAGCTGAATGTGATGGCTTGTATCTTTCACTTATAAAAATAGCCAAATTATTTTCTTTTTTAATTTGGCGGGAAAGGATTCCATTCTTGTCAGATTTTTCAACCCTAATCACATGAAATGGCTTAATACAGTCTGAAATAAAACATACATGATATTGCAATTAAATCGAATAATTTTGACCATAGTTATCCTGGAAACGTTTTCTTCTCGTCTTATTTAAATAACAATAGATCCTACTTCATCGTTCGGGTTCACTTATTCCTTTTAGCCCCCTTATCTCTGACGGATTTCAGCCACGATATGGATAATCGGGAAAATCTAAAGAAAAATTTACATTATAAGGGTATTGTATCAAAATTGAATAACTATTACGTAGGTTATAAAGGGAAATAGTTTTGTTAGCACATTATGTAATTGTGCACGTGTAACGTAGGGCGGATTTAACCTTTTCTACGGTCTTACTCTTGACGGATTTCAACTACAAAACTTTATGGAGTATTCTATTCTAAATGTAGTAATGTTATTTATTAATTGAAAGAAATAAATTTATAATTCTTGAGTAATAATAGTGTTGAAGTTTCCTTTCTTATGAACGTCTGGATAAAATTGGTTCCCTTGAAACCGTTATGTTATTATATGGGTCACATAGCAGGGCGGTAGCCAGCCCAAAAATGTAGGGGGGGCCGATCCTACCATATTATAGTTCATCACTATATTATAGTTCATTTGCAAGCCTACTGTGAAAATTTTAGAGGGGGCCCGCAAAAATTTAGTGGGGGGCGGCCCCCTAACCCCCCCTGGATACGGCCCTGTCACATAGTACTCCTAAAAGTGAATTATCAATCATTTCACAATCACTTTTTTTCCTTAAGATATCGTAAATTACTGACTGCTAAATGGAAGCATATCCACTAGCGTTTCAACTGCCGAAATAAAACTAGGAACATTACCGTATAAGCAGAAACAAGAAGTTAAAAGATGGAGTTACAATTTCGGAATATGAAGTTCGATGCACAAGATCAGATACTTCTCGATCTAGTAATGACAGTTTCTACTATGGTATAGGTTACCAATAGCAGAGATTTAGGCAGTGTATAAATGAGTGAAAGTTTATGATATAAAGAAAAAAGTTCTTAGTGTTGCAGAGTTTGTCAGTTTAATAATAAAAAAAAAAAATCAGGATCGTTTCCTTTCTAGATAGTAGTCCTCTATCGGTTCAGCGGATTGGGTAAACACGGAAATCTGATTCACCTGGAATCAAACTTGTGAAGAGTAATGCTACAAACTAGTCTTCCCTTGAACCGACATTGAAAAACGGGAAATTCTTTCCACTGGCAACCAATTCTTTGCGCGATTTGAGCAGCTCATGTTAAATTTGAATCAATAAAAATGACTGAAAAAGTAAATAGAATGAAATAACTTAGTACCTTACTTTTCTTTAAACATAAACAAACACTTTGTCTCGATTAGTTCAACTTCACAATTAGTGAATGTAAAGAGCAAGGTCAAATGGAAATCCCAAACGTCTCATCCATGATATGAAGCCATATTATAGTGATTCAATTTGTTGATATCATAGAACAAACGGAAACTAATTAATTTTAATGATAAACAATAAATATTACATTCTCTGGTCTATACAGAACTAAGCAACTACAAAAGTAATTTAATATCCTATATATATTTCATGTCATAGGAGTTTAACCAGTTTCGTGACCAGCATGGTATTATTCTGTTATTGTGTTCTAAATTATTAATTGCATCACTTTTTAAGAAAGACAATCAGTGATAGAGAGCTTACCTCTGATGCGTGAGGTTCCTGGTTCGACCGAAGATCATCTGAGTTTGTGGTGAACAAAATCGTTCCTCCTATTTTTCATTTCACCAGTTTTTTAAATAATAAATCACTTTCATTAACAATCCATATTCTGTAGCCTACAGAGCATAACCATAGGACCTACGTAAATCTAAAGTTTTCTCTTCATTTTCATTTAATTTATTGCAAGAGAAGGTTTCTATTCATTCAGGTATTTTCTCTCTTTGTCACTTACAACTATTCATAATTTAACCCCCCCCCCAAAAAACCCTGGAAGTTTGACAAGAAATTCAATTACTTCTTCTTTCCTGGAATTTCATTTAAAGTACTAGCCACCGGTTTATCACAGACTGGATTTTCTTGTGGCTTGTAAATTATCGTCAAAGTTGATCGTTAAATGAAACAAATCAGAAACTAGAGTGATAGCAAGCCGCATGAACAGTTCTCGACTCTAGTTACAGTACTGGAGCTGTTATATAGGCGTTATCCAGCACATACTTACATGATTCGGAATTGAACTAGAAATTCTTTCCGGTGCAGGCGAGCACTGCACTGTTAAGCCACCGTATCTCCATCAATGAACATATATTGTTACAATACATGTAATACAAATACAAAGCAAGGATGCCTAACCTGATATGCCAAACTTTTTCTCGAGCTACTTCTATCTCCTCATTCCTCCAAATTTTCCATTATCATTTATCTACCTCTTTGGCCTATATATCACAATCTCAAGTCCTTTAATGGACAATATAGATTAGACCAATAAGATGGATTACAATCACAACATCCACCGTGAAAGTTTTATTAGAAGCGCATGTAATCTTGTATATTTGTTTCCTATGGCGTAGAGTGTACTCAAAGTGCAAAATCACAAGCGGGGAAAGATAGGAGTGTTAAATAGAACCCTCTTCGCACTGGAATGTTTCGACATAGGAAGTTCACATATTCGAACATCTATAATTATTAAGCAATGTAAGATTAAGGATACCGCTATCAACTAGTTCACCCAGTAGTTACTACATTATGAAATACTGAAATTAATTTTCAAACTTCTGACAATAACATCATTTTATTCACCTACTCACTCCTCGTAAATTATTGATGGGAGATTTTTCTTCCAATAATATTAAGCAGGTGAAATTTTCCTCCAGGATTTTGCACCCTGATTGTATTATCTACAGTGTACAGCGGGCCAAAGACTCGGGCGGAATCACTAAGGTGCTTGTGGTTCCCAGTCATTTATCAAAAAAAGGTTACGGAAAATTCCGCAGAAATAGAAACAATGAAGATCTTGATACACGAGACAATTGAACCAAAATTTTGCTGATGAAACGTGAGCGAGGAGAGAATCATGACTGCATCTCTCCTCCACCCCACAAAAAACACAGGAAGTGATACGTAAGGCACAAAAGTGTGAATGTATCTATCTATCTATATATATATACTTGTACGTGTGTGAGGGTGGATAGATGAATGGATGGTGGGGGTTGTTGAACCTCAGTTGACGTTTTTCTTCACAGCCAATGAACCAAGAATGTCACTGCAACTTTAAGGGAAAAAAACGGAGAAACACATTTTTTTCTTTAAAAAAGAGAGAGGAAGGAAGAGAGAGAGTGTGTGTGTGTTGCAATGACATGGAACAGAGGAAAGCAAAATATTTATCCTACTCCACGTGGCCATGTGTAAAAATTTTATTGCATCAGCATGTTTCATAATGAAGCAGTATATCTTTTTAATTTCTCCTCCCTCAGAGCTATTAAAAACTTATTTTTATACTTCATTATTAAAATAGCACTAATACGTTTCTAAAGTGACTATTTTGATATAATTTAATTAAAGTGAATGCGATAGTGTTTCATTGCTCTTTCCCGGTCCGATATATCTGCTAATAATGGTTACATTATCTAGAAATAATTTAATCGACCCAATTGTATTAACTCTTTGATGTTTAACATTTTCAACATTCAGTGTATGTGAGAATCAATTTACAGTTTAACTTGATTTTAAGACGTGTATCTAATTCGCAAAACGAACACATGTTTGTTTCTTGCACTATAGCCATTTTAACATGAATTCACTTGCAAGTGATATAGCTATTTTTTTAAAAAAAATAAGAAGTGCTTTTCATGATCAAGAATCTTGGCATTAGGTTTATAAATTTAACTTTCGATAAAAAAAAAAAAATTAAAATACGAGTATTGAGGTTCTTCCGTAGAATCTCCATACTTTTGCTGAAGAAGAAAGTCAATGACATTAGCTACCAATGTGATAATTTTGGAATCAAATTTATGTAGTAAGAATGCTATAAAATAAAGTAATGGTTATGTTCTATACAGTGTTCATGCAGAAATATGTCGAATATTATATAAAATGTATCCACAGTTTTCTAGACTGTAAGGAAAGACTTTCCAACTAACTATTAATTTACAAGTTGTGCATAAAGAATAATGTATGTCACCGTTAGGGTTCCCAAACGTTCGTATTTATAAGGCTTGTCCTGACATCCGTACTTACTTTTGAAAATGTGTAAAAGTCCGTTTTTTTTTTAAAATCTAAATATGGTATTTTTAATCTTTACTTTAATATCGCCTATGGGTGTTTCCATTGTGCTCAAGTGTGCTTTTTGAACTGTATCTGGCTATACTAACTACTTTAGTAAACAGTTGAGTAGTGCAATGAGCAAGAGAGTCTCAGTATTAGTGCACGTGTGAGAACTGTTTTAACTAATAAACAGCACTATAGTACATCGTTTATATTTGTAGTAAATAAAATGGTAGTACAGAAATATTTTTGTCAACATTACTGAGTAAATCTAATTTTGATGGCAGTAGGGACACAGAGAAACAGAAAGAGCCAAGAAGAGAAGGGGTCGAGAAAGGAGACACTGGAAATGAACGAGTGTTAATCGGTACCAGAGTTGTACCAGTTAAACCATGATTTGGAAATCGATATTTTGGATTGCTTGTTGCTCTGTTTTTTTATCACCAGGTTTCTTAATGGGATGCTTATGCTTAGGCTGTTCTGCCTCTGGTTTATTAAGATATGACTGATAGAAGCAAATTATGGTGTCACAAAGTATCAAGTTGGTAATGAATGGTCTATAGCCAGTAGTGTAGGGAAGTATCTAGGTACTTTGTACCTAAGGCCCGTACCTAGGTACATTTAGTATTTAGTACCTAGTACCTGTACCTAGGTACTATTTTCCTGTACCTAGTGCCTATTTTTAGGTACCTTTTTAGGCAGTTCGCACACAAAACAAATATTGTAGATTTTCTTGTTTCTTTGAAAGAAATTCTTTGATCCATCTCGCACACATTGATTTTCAGTGAATCATAATTTGCTACCTGCTTCATCAATGATCAAAGTTTAGCTATGTCATTATTTGTTAGCTCATGTTATTCTTGATTTTTGTTTGATATAGTATCAAACCCAAAGCACAAATAAGTGAAGACTTGATGTAATTTCTGGTCATGTAATAATAAATCTTACATGGGAGTAACTGCGCATGATCATCAATGATCAGACATTCCCCAGAAAATCAGAAACGCTAGCGTGCAAACAAATGAAGTTCTCCCACACATATCTAGAAATAGCGAAGTTCCTTTCCTCCATTCATTTGGAATATGATATTCCGCTTTCAAAGTTGGCACGAACACTAACTGACAATGCGTCGAACTTTGGAAAAGCGTTCAAGATTTTTCAGGTACCTGAGGATCAATTTGACTTCTCGAAAGATGAAACACAGTCTACCACTACAATAGAAAATATTTCAGATTTATCTTCCACACTAGAAGAAGAATTGGATCTCGACGATCTCGTTTTGACTCCATAATTTAAGTGTTGTGCACATATCTTAAATCTCGTGGCAACAAAGAACTCCGAAAAAGCTTTCCTGGATGTACAGTACAAAAAAGTGTACAATTCTGCATTAGGTAAGTGTTGTGCTCTATGGAACACTTTCAGCAGATCTATAAAATCAGCGGATGTTTTCGAGGACATGTGTGGCTTTTGTCTTCCAGCCCCATGTCCAACAAGATGAAATTCTTAATTCGACTTGATCACAAAGATTGTTTCGATCAAAAGTCATCTAGAAGACCTATGCGAGCGATTGAATATAGCCAGGTTCAAAACATCTGACATTGATTTTTTGTGTGGATATATCACAGTTACGAATCGTTTGGGGTCAGCGATGGATAAGCTGCAGGGCGACAACTGTTATTTGGGATTTGTTTTACCTGTAGTGTATCAAGTGAAATCGAAACCTGACTCCTTCACATATTTGGAATTCTGTTCTCCCCTTGTATACTCTGTCTTGGATGGCTTGGAGAGTCACTTCGCGTCAGTGATTGACATAAGTTCTTCCTCGAGCAAGGGGTACGTTTTCGCAACTTGCACTATCCCAAAGTTCAAACTAAAATGGATCGAATCTGATCCCGAGAAGCTCAACATGTGCAAGCAGTTACTGTTTAGCGAAGCAGCAAAATTTTCAGAACTTATAACCAATGATTTAAGAGCAATGTCAGAGATTTTCGACTACGATTCTGATGACTTTTTTGATTTTCTGAATCAAAAGCCTTTCTCAGATACGCTTTCATCGGCACGTAATAGAGCCAAAATGCAAATACTGTAATATTTGGAGGACAAAAGTAAAGATCTGTCAGAATTGCATTCGTTCCCAATTGTGAAACAGATCTTTTTGAAATGTAATACAATTTTGCCCTCATCAGTCCCAGTTGAGCTGCTTTTCAGCACCGGAGGACAAGCTTTGACTGCGAGAAGAAACCATCTAACTGACGAGATATTTGAAACTTTACTACTTTTAAAAAGTTACGCTAAGGAGAAGAAATGAAAAATCTGAAATTTTGCTACTGATAAAACTCGAATTGCTTCATTTAGCCTCGAAGTGTATTAGTAAAATCTGCAGTGGGGGACAAGGGGGATAAGTGTGTGTGTTTTCGAACCATGTTAGTCATTTTCAAATAATATAAAATAGATTGCTTCTTAAACAGTGGCCTAGTATAAAATATTTGTGTTTACTGTTCGCTGTCAATGTTGTACTTAAGGTTTCAAGTGCATGGGAAATCCTGGAATAGAATCTGTTAAGGAAATACATTGAGCTTTCGAAAAAATTGTCTAGTCTGTGATCATGTGGATTTTCCTTCAAAATTCTTCGTCATTTCTGGACTAGTTGGTAAGTACTCTGCAAAAATTGTATTCATTAAATGCTAATATTAACTGATAATTGTTGTTGTGAAAATAATATTTAGCAGTACAAAATCACAGAAAAATCCGGAAATTTTAGATATAAATGCGAGAAGCAACTGGAACAAAAGGAAATGGATACATTTTGCTCGGTTAGTGAGCATATTTGTGTTTTCTGGTTAATTTGCAATACTATTCTTTGGGTAAGATTTGTTACAAACCTCAAACACACACTTTCCAAAGAAAATATTTATCGAAAGACGTTTGAAAAATGAACCAGAAAATACAAATATGTTCACTGAGTGCCAAAATGGATATGCACTCTTAATCTACAAAACTCAACTGTCCTTATCTAATGTACAATAAAGCTCCTCCCCCTAGTCTATTACTATAATTAAATATCATATTCTAACTTCATTTGGCTAAGCGGTTAGCGTAATGCGCCTTTGGCGTGGGAGACCCGGGTTCTATTCCCGGTGGGAGCTCATGTGGTTCGGATTCCGTTAATCAGTAGGTCCACGTCTCATATAGCCTCGCTGCTGAACGGGACGTTAAACTCAAAATCAACTCAACTCAACTCTAACTTCATTTGGCAGACGACTGTTCATTTATATATGAAAATTCTTGGGCAGCAGCTTGTACCTAGAAAAGTACCCTTGGTACTTTGATCAGTACCTGTACCTGTACATTGGCCTAGGAACATTGGCCAGCTAGTACGTAATACCTGTACCTAGGTACAAAAAATGAGTACCTAACCCAGGAGCACTAGTTATCAATCTTGTTTACCTGTCTCTCCAAGCATATTTCATGAGTTCTATGTATGTCATGCCCCTCTTCCTTATCGCTCATTGGTCTGACCTAGAGATGCAAGGGCTTGGAAAAAGACCAGCTTTTTTGGAAAACAAAACTCGGTTTTTTCTGCTTCGCTTTTTTGCTTGGGAAATTTTGGGCTTTTTTCAAAATTCTGCTTTAAATTGATAAAGCAGACTTTGTTTCGTTTCTCTATAACACAAAAAATCATTTAATTAGTGGTTGATGCCTCGAAAATAAACATAATAATATAAAACCTCGAAAATAAACCATGAATTTCGAAAATATATTTCAAACAATTTTAATTCAACATATTTACATTATGAATTCCAAAGGATTAACCAATGTACCATATATAATAAGAATTTTTTAACCTCCTATATACAAAAGTAAGCAGGGTTGGCAAGAACCATGGTTGTTTTTGAAAATGCCAAAAAATCGTTTTTGGGGGGAAGTTCAAACTAGTTTTTTTTATTTAAATCAGGTTTTTTTTATTTAGATATTTTGCTTTATGTATTTATATTACATATTCACAGAAATAAGTTTGTTTTGCCTTGGTGTTATTATGCAACAATGGGGTTATGCTGGAAGAGGTCCCATAAGCTTAAAGAAGTTCGGTCAGTGAATTTCTTAAATTGAGAAACTCCCGTAATAGCCATCGGGAAAATCCCGTCATTACTTTAAATGTAAAACAATAACGGGAAAATCCTGTTATTGCTTTGCATGTAAAATTTAAAGGTCAACGTATCATAATCAGTACGCTAAAACTGAGGTATTAAATTATAAATTTAGTGTGCAGATATCATTGAAAGTCCAATCCAAGCTAATGTTGGAAGCTAAGTAGGCAATCGATAAATTTTGCCAATTTCTATCAATATATTTAAGCAACCCTGGCTTCTTTATAAAACAGGCATTCAAGCATGCAGAAATATACAATTTGGTTTCGTTTCGTATGTTTAGACTTAACATCCTTACGTAATACCGAGGTTATCAAGGGAAGACTTCCGCTTAAAGTGACATCCGAACAGCAACTTGGTTTACGCATGAAAGAAGGGTTGTGGTTCGACCGAGAATTGAACGTGGGATACCTTGATTAAAAGGTGAAAAGGAAATAAAACTGATGCAGATGGTTTGATATGTGGAAACGTCACCATGAAGTTCACACGATTCGCATTTTTCGTTCTTTTTTATTTTTTGGTTTAAACCGGTTATTAAAAAAAAAAACAGCTGGTGTAAACCAACCAACCCTAAAAGTTAAAACTTCTTTTAAAAAGTTTAAATAACTAGCAAAATTGTAAGCAGTATTTTTACTTCAAAATATTCCATGCCCTGTTTTTGAAAGAAAATTAAATTAAATAAAACATAAGCGAAATACTTAAATTTATATGATACACTTAAAGGCTGCACATCTAGAGCTTTTGGTTCTGTATATTCTTGAAATTCTACAGTTAAGTTTTATATAACCACCATCACGGTTTACCCAATCCTCAAGTTTCCTGAATTTTTAACAAGAGGGATTCAACATATCATTACGGACCCCCCCCCCCAAAAAAAAAGGACTACGGAATATATTTAAGTCAAGCTAAATATAACTGCACAACAAACATGACTGAGGAGTTAGCTTTTGCGCTTCTATCGGGAAGTCCGGGATTCAACCCAGCATTCGACCATTCTGACAATACTTTTCTTCATTCCATCTGTGAATGTAGAAATAGTGCGTGTATTGTGAGTTGGCCGACTTCCTTTCTTATTGTTTTTAAATCGTTATTATCACTAATTACCAGCAGTGACGGTTTTGCGAAGATTAGGGGCTCGGTCTTTCGGACTGAAGCCTGTTCCCCAAAGTTGCGGAATGTCTAAAACAAACGAAATATCTATTAGTTATTCCTTTACTCATAAACTTTAAGCTCCCGTCAAATAAATATTACGAATGTTTAGAAAAACTAAACATTAGTAAGAAAAAACACTCCCAAAATACTTTTCTAAATCCACCACTGATTCTCAGTATAAAATGATCTTCAAGGTTGTATCCGGAACATTATTGCTAAACATATAAACGAAACGAAATATTAGTTATCCCTGTACTCATAAACTTCAAGCACCTCCCAAATAAAATTAGGACATTTTAGAAAACGAAACAATCAGAAAAACCCCGCCCAATGTACTTTTCTAAATCCGCTACTGATTATTTGTATAAATTGGAATTCAAGGTTGTATCCGGAAAATTATTGCTAAATCATTGCACAGCAACAGTATAACAGAAATGTGGAAGTACGATTTGACGAATATATTGAAAAACGTACGCTTTGACGGGTATATAGAAAAACGTCAGTTTAACTTTTGCGCTAGAAGCTATAGTACTAAGCTCTTAGAAATGAAACACAGATGACAAACTAAAATGATCTAAAGAAGAAAAAAATTGTCGATAACTCAAAAGTTAAAATAAAGTTAAGTAGCGTCTAAAATTGCCCTCAAATACTATATTCATCATGTTAGCTTTAATTCGTAAAAGATGTGCTCCATCCATCTTGATGGTGAATTTCAGAGCGAAATATGGCATTTAGGTCATGGAATTCTTATCTAACTATAGAATATACTATAAGAAACCTATTTAGATAGAAAAATCATGAAAATGAAAAAAAGCCAAAATTTACAAAATTATCCTTTTTTTTTTTTTTTTACAAAAATCCGGCTTTTTATGTTTAAAAAACCATCAATTCAAAAAAGCCGGCTTTTTGCATCTTTAGTCTGACCCCTTTTGTGATTTCAGGTGCCACATTGAATTCTCAAGTCTTTAACCTTTATTTTACGGCTTGTCAATACACTGCCAGAATAGTAAATCCGTTCTTTCCCGCGTGGCACTGTACTGACACAGGCGAAAGGTCTACTTTGACCCGTGAGCTCACCGGTTGAGAACCAACGTTTTTGGTTCCTTTCACTATGGACTATCTCTTCATAAATAAGGCACATCATTTAAAAAAAAAAAAATATGTGTGCTCGCGGGTCAAAGTAAACATTTCGCCTGTGTCAGTACAGTGCCACGCGGGAAAGAACGGATTTACTATTCTGGCAGTGTACTGACAGCCGTAAAATAAAGGTTAATAGCATGAATAATAATTCTCACCAATTTATATGTATTTCTAGCGTAACTATCGCTTACCATTACAGTGCGTTATTATTATTATTATTATTATTATTATTATTATTATTATTATTATTATTATTATTATTATTATTATTATTATTATTATTATTATTATTATTACCAATTTTGTTCTTATTGGGACCACAATTCTTACTTAATAGTTAAAAGTAGTAGCACATCACTCTTAAGGGAAATGAAACAACAACTTAACTGTTCGTATTTTTTAAGAATAAAATTATCAAGTGCGTCAGATTGGCAACGAACGATATACGTTTCAAGTATGAAAATTCATTTCTATAGATTTGCTTGAAACTACGAATGATAACACCCTCAAACATGTAATTTTCTTTATTTCGATGGACGTCATCCCTCAAATCGTGAAGGGCTAAATGGCATTAGATGCCGAAGCCCAGAAATCTAAATCCTAAATCTAATGATTTTTTATATGTTTCATCTTTGATTTATTTTCGCTTAACGTTAATATCGTAGAATAATCAATATTTGTTTTATTTGTTTCATATTGGTTTCATGAACATGGAACTTTCTTTTCCTTTTAAACGTACAAAATACTTAAAAGTCTTAAGCTCCATTTTGTCATTTTCAAGAAAATATATTTCTTCTTAGAAGTCCACTTCATCATTACCTTATGTCGTAAATCATAGCTAAATATTTTTTTTTACAGCATAACTCAGAGAAATGAATAATTAAAGAAAAATCCGCTGTAAAGCATCTGATTCTTTATTTTTACACAAAATAGTAGTAATTTCTGTGGTCGGTTATCAGATGAAACAAAATCTGGATATTTCAATGTGTAACTGATTGTCCCGTTACAGAAGCTTTCTCCCTGACATAATATCTCTCAGGTGATGTGTTAGTCTTTCTTGATACTGTAATTAAAACTTTCAATATTACATGTTATACAGGCCCGTATCTACGGGGGTTCTAGGGGGGCCGGAACACCCTAAAATTTTCACGGTAGGCTTGCAAATGAACTATATATGGTGATGAACTTTAATATGGTTGGATCGGGCACCCTAACTTCTACCCCCCCCCCCCCCTTACATTTTTGGACTGGCTACCAATCTGATGTTAATAGTTTTGTCTGTTCAATTGTGGTATTCTGCAGATTATTCTAATAATTTATTATACAGCTTTCAGTATACTATTTATGTATGTATGTAGTCACATTTTTATTGTATTTTGAACTATGAATTTTTGAACTAATCAAAATGGTGGATACTAAGGAATTGTAAGTAGTCTACTTACATTACAAAATTCTGATTACGTCATAAATTTTTATCCATGACTGATAGTTTTGGAAAGGTACATAAACATTAGTGAAAATCGAATTAATATAACCAACAGTTGCTATTTATGAAGGCAATATTAGAGGCAATATGAAGGCAATATGCTATTTATAGAGGCTTAGAGGTAAACTATGACAAGTCACTTTTTGGTTATATTTTTTCTTACTTATATTAGTACGAGGGACATTAGGAAAATTTTGATATGTGGATAACTGGAAAACAGGAAGTGAATTTTTTTTTTCGTCAATAAACAATCGACGCAATTCAGTAAAATATTGTTTTGAAAACACTTTTTCACTTCTCGTGTGAAATTAATATTTTATGGCTTATACTACTTTACTTCTCAGCCTCAGATATGTTCCTAACCGTTGAGTGTGTGTCATTGCTAGGGGTGTATGTGTCACTGTTAAGAGAGAGAACACGATCTGATATTTAACAGCGTACTTTTATATATATATATATATATATATATATATATATATATATATATATATATATATATAAACTATACCGACAAACTATACCGGGTGTTAATGAACTATACCGACAAACTTTAAGAGATAATTCCTCACATCAAAATAAGAGAAAAAGTTCATATGAACCTATGGCGAAAAGTACATAGTTTCAGAGCTAGGGCTGTCCAAAATCGCGAAAAAGTCAAATTTCAAGAGACCCTATTTCGAATTCGAGATACTGTGGATGGTGGTCCTTATCAGCGTAAAGGAAGTCACGCATACGCAATCCAAAAGTGCATATTTCATTAATGTTCAATGGGTGTACAGAGTATTTCATGCAGGGTGAAATTCCCAGACATGCCATCAACCGAATTTTGAGACATGCTCTGACTTTATGATTGGTCCAAAGTAGACAAATGATAGCAGTGAACACGGAATCCTTTGGCGCGATGTCGGAAGTGTTAAGGATCGTCAGCATCATGGTCTCTTGTACTCGGGAAAACGAATGCTGCAATGTTTTCTTTCACGCTTATAAATGAAGAAAACCTGAAATGTACCGTGACGAAATACATCGCATCACACGTTATTCCGAACACACACACACACAAAAAGAACGGAGCTGTCGGTTCCTGCTGAAAATTAACGAAATATTCACTTTTGAATTGTGTATGCGTGGCTCCCTTTAGCTGACAAGGACCACCATCCACAGTTTCTGGAATTCGAAATATGGCCTCTTGAATTTTTTTTTTTTTTTTTTTTTTTTTGCGATTGTGGACAGCCCTAGCTCTGAAACTACGCACTATTCGCCATAGGTCCATATGAACTTTTTCTCTTATTTTGATGCGAGGAATCAGCTCTTACAGTTTGTCGGTATAGTTCATTAACACCCTGTATATATGCATATATAGTATATAAATATAACAATCTGTTCCAGTACAACTACCAACAATTATTGGTAACGAACTACATACGTTTTAGCACCATAAAAGTTCGTTTCTATGGATTTTTTCGGAAACTACGCATATGAATTTACTCTTAAGCATGTCTTTGTTAACCTCGATGTTATCTAACAATTGATATGCACCGGTATGTCTTTCCTTTCGACATGTAACTGTTACTATTCATTACAGATTGTACACATTTAACTTATTTATCTATTTTAATTATTTCAGTTTTTTTTTTTTTTTTTTTTTTAATTATTGTACGGTCACTATTTCACTTCTTGTATGTACACAGAATACTTGAAAGTATTTGTAGTTAAAACCGCTGATAGAAAAAAGACAATAGCCTGGTCTTCTTTAATATTATTATCATTCTCATTGAGAATTTAATCGATGTTTTAACTCTGCACTAACAGATCGCCATCCCCGTGCGTAATGGTGTAAAAAAATACAATCAAAAGCAACAAGGTTCTTCGAAGGAAACGAAGTAACATATAGGGAAAATATATTTTACAGCGTAAGGTAAGGATCTTAAAAAAAAAAAAAAAAAAAATCACACAAATGAAATTTGAATACTCCACTCTATTAGGGTATGTATGCTAGAAATGAATTTTGAGAAAATTCATTTAATTTCACACAACGTTGTTTTGTGATCAACACAAAATTTTAATACAGTTGACAAATTATTACAACCTCAAATACGAATGTAACTTACAACATGTTAATTCTTGTTATTCATCTTCTGATTATTGAAATGGTTGACATTTTAGTCTTAGTTTATCCCTTTCGACTAATTAGGTACCTTTTGCATTATTTTGAATGATAGATAAAACGTTGAATATAATTGGAACATATTATCATGATGTAATAAGTAGCATTTTATCTTAGTTGTTTTCTTTAGCAACAAATCCATTATTTTATTTATTTATTTTTATGTTTCTTCTTTCAGATTCAGTACAGATTTCAGACAATGTGTCCTTCGAAGATCCCGTTACATGAGTGATAAGTATACGGTTTCCTACTTTTAAATTAATGTACTTTCTTTTATTCTAATCATATTTGTATATTTCTTTTTTCTATACATATTAATTTTATTTTCTCTATATATTTATCACATATTACTTTATTTAATCTATATATTTTCTCTGTTTTACTATATTAACTAACATTTTATTTTATTTGCAGGTCAGCCCACTCCCACTACATTGGTCAAAAAGCATCTCCATGTAAGACAACGTACGTGGATAATGGAATTTCTGTATGACTTACTTTATAAGATCATAATTTTCTACTTATGGAAAAATTAAATAGATTTCTTTAATTTGCTATTCAATCGATAACTTAATTATATAACAAAATCCCAGCTATAATCTACCGATTTGATGTTCATTATAATTTATCAGAAATTCATTGTCGTTCTAATGTATATTCAGCATATCTATGATCCAGAATTTAAGAATTTGATATTAATATAAAATTTTGAAAATTTTATATATATTTTTTTTATATTTCAAGTTTCATATTTTACGCTGGCAGATGGTTTAGGGAGAGAGAGAACGTCTTTCCCAATCTAATATTTGAAATTAGTATTTCACAGCTTATTTATCACTTTTCCGCCACAAAACCACACTTAAATAGGCCTATATTTTATATGTTACCTATTAAGTTTTTTTCTTTTTACTTCGAATAAACGGCCTGTGTTTAGCAGAAGGGGTCCAGCAATTTTCCCTAGGAAACGTTACAATTTCGGTAATTTCTCTTCAGATTAGGTTAGGTTAGTTTATATTAAATTATATTAGTGTAGGGGTCCATCATTTATTCAAAAAAAATATAGAATTTCGCTTATTTTTACGAATATTAGGCTAGTTTACGTTAGTTCAGGTAGCTTCGGTTAGGTTAGATTTAGTTACGCTATGATAGGTCTAAGTACTTGCATCATTCATTTCTCCTGTAAATTTTGTATTTTTTACGTACTTCTGGACCTCTTCTGCTAAACATAACCCAAATAAACTTATAACAGGTTATATTCTGTTGAAATCGAAGAAATTTATTCCAATTTACTTATTTTATACACTTTTGACTTCAAACCAAACTTTTAAAATCAATAATTTATTTATTAATTTCGATTCGAAAAAATTTTTCTTCTTCTTCTTATGTTCGAAATCACAAGCTGCAGAACAAAGTACTTATCACCTACATCACCTAAATTTTCAAGATGTTCAAAATTTATCTTCAGTATTTCCACGGATTATCTCGGTAGTAGAAAAATAACTAAATAAACAACATATTAAATATAAAGGAATGTCACAAAATGCACTTTGACACGACAAAATATTATTATGTAATGCGCAGTATAGCGTCGCATTACAGACAACATTTTAGTCAAATAGATATTAAAGTTTTAATATTAATCATAATTTTGGGCCATATTTCATTAACCATATTATATACTTTCACTCTGCTAGTGTTATAGGCCTAATGAACAGCTTCATGAAGATATACGTCGAGTATCAGTCTTACCGTAATATGTTACGTAGTTCTCATTGAGCAGCAATTTTTAGGTTTTCAAAATTATTTGTTTTTCTCAATTTTCTCAAAAATTATGCATGAGATTTTACACTGAGGCATATTACTTTGTTCTACTCAGCAGATCCATCGAGTGGTATATGTCTGATCTTTGAATACTTTTTCCCTGTTAAACACTAATAATATTGTACAATATTCTGTTTGCACAATATTTAGAACCTAACATCTCTTTGTTACAACATAATAGAATGTAGGAAGAAATAGATATTCGTAATATTAATAATTACTATATAGTTTATTTCTATTTCTATCAGCTTACGCCAATCAGGTTAAGAATGGACATCCATAATCACAAAGCAGCACTAGGTGTATACACAATTGAATGCAGTAAATGGAATTGCTAGGAAGGGATAGCAATAATATTTATTTCAGTGCCGTGAACAGCTTATGAGCAAGAATACAGTACTTTAGGTAAGTGCAACAAGTGTACAAACAATAAATAAGTGAATATAAATAAAAATAAAAATTTAGAAAATAAATTCTATGTAAAACTTAGTATAGATACTTTTAGAAAGTAGCTATTCATGGCTTTGTTGTTTATTACTAGGACAAGGTTCGTAATCAGATTTAAGCATTAATAATTGTGTATAACCGTATGTCAGTTGGCGAGCTAACTAAAACTAATAAATTAATAAATAAATTTGTTAGATGTAAACAATTAGAGCTTTTATTAGGCACAAATTTAAGCTGTAAATCACAACAGGCCAAACGCATGGGCGCAACAACTAATAATAATAATAATAAACAACTTTTACTTTCAAGAATATTAACACAACTACAATGGATATAGCAATTAAAGAATAACTCCAAGGATAAGCGGGCGTGGAAGTTGGAAAATTAGAAAGCATAATCGAAGGAAACACAAAAGAGAGTCGGTTACTTAAAAAAGGCAGCAAAGAATTCTTTTCGTCCCTCTGATCTGTCAACCCGTCATTTCTTGAAAATTGTGTTACAATCCTACGAATATCTATCACGTCTTTCTTACACGGAAGTAATTGAGTTAGCTCGTCAGCCTCCCAACTCCCCACCAGGCGTCATATTATTTTTAAACTTCAGATGTAACAGTGTTGTTGAAAACTAGATTCATCAGCAGTGTTTCAGGAAACAGGAAGCTAGCGACATTCATACTGTCACCATTCTATCCCTCATGCTTGAAGGATACAATCCTGGAGTTCCTGCAAGCTTTCTCTATATAAAACAACGCAAGTTCATACACACACACACAACAAAAAGAAGAAGGAGCTTTTTGTTATTCAAAATAGACTTCTGACACTCGTTTTTTTTAATCCTGCATTTTAAACCTTTACGAAAGAAAAAAAAATACGGAGTATTCTGCCCTTCGCATAGTTGTTGTTTCTTCACACCTTTTCTCAAGTCAGTTTGAAACCGGAAATGACTTTTGCAAACACATTTTGTAACTTGGCTTCTACATTTCTGTAGCACGTCAAAGAGAAACATTGTATTCCTGTCGTGTACAAAAATACTAGAGGTTTATAAGCTATTTAGGGTTTGAAGCTATTTTAAAATACTGTAAATATGAGGTGTGGCAATGTAATTACTGGAACGCATATGTAAAGCCTGTTGAGGAATACATATGCATAACTGTACATAAATGAACGCGGTATCTTTTCAGATAGTCAACTTGTGCATCTATGGGTTTGATTAGAGGATCTCTCCATTTCTGGACAAGGGATTACAGTTTCTTTGTTTCTTCTTTTTGTGTCAGAATATCAGTGAGTTTACATACCATGCTATATTGGCAACTAGAAATATCAGTAAATATTGTTTTTTCATCGCAGAATTCCTTTAAATTCCATGCATGTTGATACAAAAAAGAAAGAAGAAAAAAACACAAAGTTATGTCCTTTTTCATTTCCAGGATAGGAAGAGTAAGAACTAAATAATCACTTTTTTTTATCCCACGCGGGTCCCGTGAAACCATTGAGCACTGTTTGTGCATGCAGCTTAAGATGTAACATCCGTATTTGGTACAAACAATGAATTTTGCCCGCCTGAAGGGTGACTGCTTGTTTCATAAATATTTCCTGTTTCTTACTTACATTCGCAGTGTACAAACTTGCATGAAACTTGAATATGGTGACTTTTAATTCCTTCGAGTTGTCGCGAAATTCGTAACAAGGGACATCCCCTACAATGTAAAAAGAAAAAAAATCATACGTAAATTTACATAAAACGGTGGCAATCTGTTTGCCACGCCTCTGTGTAAATTAATTACTAATATGAAACGGTGTAAAATTACACTTTTATCCATACAAATATCATATTTTCTTAAAAATATACTGCAAATTTGTTTTTAAAAACAGCAAATTTTGTAATTTAATCTAAGGAAATGTATATCAATATACAAAATATAGGGTAAATGATTTTACATTGGCAATTTAAATACAGAAATCTTTTTCTAGTATACTATTATTGTACTTTTGCGTCACATTCCCATTCGAATAGTGTCATTCAAACACTGGTTCTATTCTGAAGGAAACTTATGAATCATGGCCCTATGATAATTAAAGTAAGAGCTATTAAAATGAAGGTCTACAGGTTTACCCAAAAAGTCTAGGATCTTAAACCGGCTAATTTTGAACAAAGCCAGAAATCACAGGGAATAATCCGGTGAAGAGGAAGAAATGTTTTAATTCTATAAAATCCATTGGGGAAAATGTCAGCTCAAGAAACTCTCTTATTGTGAACTATCACGACCCTTGATAATTTATCTTTACGCTAGTTTTTACACGTACACACATTTCTGGTTTCATAATAACTGTTGTGCAGATTTTGTCTCCCATGGCGTTTCCTCACAATGCTTTTCTACGCCTGGTTTTTCCTCCAAAATCATGAGCCAAGAGTCTCAAGGTGAAGATCTCATTGGCTCTACTGTGTTACAATTAACGACAAAACTAACAAACGTAAGAATAAACTCGAAATAGTTTTGGAAATTGAGTTTTCTTAATTTTCAATTGAAATAAAGCGACGTTCTGTAACCGAAAAAAAATAGTGTATATTGCATATTTTAGATAAAGAGCTGTCATGAGATAAAAATAAGTAAATGATTTATCCAGTATGGTCAATCACAAACAAGCATTTTTTAACATTTTCCAGTTTTGGCCAATCATAAACAAGCATTTGTTGAAATCTTTGAGTTGCGTTTTCTACCATATATTCTAGCAACAGGCCTTTGACTTCCCTATAGAAGTTCACATTACAGCCTCCTATTGAGCAATTCTTTATTAAAACATAGCGAGAAGTGCTTAGATTATATATGTGTGTCAAAGGAATTATAGGTTATTGGACGTGACGTAAATTAAGACGGTCAAATTGTTTACCTGAAATGTGGATACAACAAAATCACTGAAATTTCTTGAGATCTATAAAAGATAAA
Source organism: Thermobia domestica (assembly GCF_964235325.1). Classification (NCBI taxonomy): domain Eukaryota; kingdom Metazoa; phylum Arthropoda; class Insecta; order Zygentoma; family Lepismatidae; genus Thermobia; species Thermobia domestica. Next base: position 193,629,026 of record NC_137454.1, read on the forward strand.
GAATGCAAAGAGCAATGCTAAAACTATTTCTTCTATTTCATCTAAATGAAAATTGGTATACAACTTGACGGTTTCAGTGTAGGAAGGAAGCGCATGTTAGCTTTTCAAAATTGCAGTACTAATTCCTTGCAGTGTTTCAGTAAATGTTTATACACGACGATAACATGTATCTAGCAGATTTAAGGTATGAGTGTGCACTGTAGAGGAACTTTCTTCTACCACTTTATTACATTTTAATGAAGAAATAATGCACCATTACAATACTGATAAATTAAAAGTAATGCCTTAACAAAACTCTAACAAATGTATTGTATAATGTAATATTTTTAATTACATATAATAATGCTACCAATTTCCACTAATTATAAGATGTTATTTTTGTATATTTGTAAACATAATTTCTCTTTAAGTTCTTACGCACATCTATGTGAAAACAAAAACGAAGTTCAAGCGTAGCAAGATAAGAAAGAAAGAAAGAAGAAAAGTGGTTACAAAACGAAGACCAAAAATAAAAATGTAATTAAATTTTAAAGAGTTAAACGAGACCATTTCCGTTCTATTAGTCTTCTCAGTTCATATTAAGTGGCTAAGAATCTTCCGTATCTTCTGCAATCTAAGCAAATAGATTTACTACACTAATTTTGTGTTGTTACCGGAAACGAAGCGTAAGAAGTTACTGTCATCACAATTGGCTAAATATACAGAACCAATCTTAACCTAATCAAAATGTAGCTTCCTCTTAACATCCAAAGGCATGCATTTGAAATATCTTGTATGAAAGTGGCGCGTGTCGCTCACATCATGTGACGTACCGGAAGTCGAAGGTGGCGCTCTTCCAACAGATGCAATGAACCATGGGACGATTCATCTATCAGAACGACACACGTCTGTGGAAACTGTCAGTCTTTTCTCTTTCCACCCCCGACTATTTACTCCGCTTGCTTTTTCGCTTTTCTACATAGCCTTTTCTTAGTTTTTGGACCTGCAAAAGACTTTCGCTTCCGCTCTTCATTTGTTTTCAAAGAACCGATGTTCCTATGTCTACTTTACACCTTTGACCTGATGTTCTTCTGTCACCTTTGTACTTCCTGTGTCGTCCGCAACTTTTACCTCACTTCCGACTGATGGAAAACAGATTTCACTAGATACAATGTTTTGTGTTATTTCTATCCTTCTTCCTTAAATCTTTTTTTCTTTTTCTCACTTGAAAATTTGCCACCATATGTAGTAATACAATTTGGTTCCAATGGGGTTGCAGAATAATGTTGTGGTGTATTGTGAAAATAAATATCGATAGGGAAGATTGTCCCAGTATCGTACACCTAAGCGTTTTACCTTATTATCACATTAATAAACTAACGTATAGGAGCAACAAAATATGCTAATAATACTGGCTACATAGATATTCATATAACACAACAAATAGCAGTGTCAAGTGTACAGCACGTGAAAAAGTTTCGTTTATATGGTGTGGTATTTTATCAATGAGGCTAATATTGAAAATGAAATTGTTCGTCGGTCTACACCACTTTCGGTTCTAGTACAGATATTAGAGCTGGTGGGATACTTAATTGAGTGCAGAAAACTGCTTCACTCTACTAATGTTTTTTTTTTCTTACCTTTATAGCAGTAGTTCTTAAATTTCGGTCCCGCACACCTGGGGGTCCGTGGGGCCTAGCCAGGCGGTCCACGATGCCTAAAAACTGAAATATGTTGTAATAAAATGGAACTCACAGCTGTTACGCAAGAAGTATTTTTTCAATTACTAAAAAGAAAGCAATTAGAAATTATACCTACGTATGTAAATTTAAATGTTTTCCTACTTTATTAAGTTTCTGCCTTGAAATTGGTCAACCGTTTTATAGGACTTCTTCAAGTGAGAGAAATTTCTTCTTTGTTAGGACACTTTTTCAGAAACAGTTGTACATTAACTGTATGACGCCTCGGAATTTCATTTTAGTCATTCCTGTGCTTATAAACATCAAGCCTCCGCCCCCAATTCTGGGATTTTTAAAAGAAAACGATGAGAAACCCCTCCCAAAATGTATTCCTAGATCCGCCACTGCGAGTAACTCTTGGCTCAAATTGGTTTGCGTATGCGCTCTGAGTACGAAGAGTTGTCTAAAAAGGCATTGCAACATTTGATACCTTTCCCTACCACTTACGTGAGCAACTCGTACTTATGTAAGCAAACCTTTTCTGCTTTTCACTAGGAAACAGTCACGTATCTTTAGAATAAATTACTTATTTCATTATTTCTCTTGATCTTTTTCTTGTTAGTGATAATTCTAATTAGTATTTTTAATACCATGCGAAATTTCAGATAGCATTGCAAAGGGGTCCGCATATCACTTCCGCAATGAACATGGGGTCCGCGTTATCGGAAAGTTTGAGAACCACTGCTTTATAGTGATCACCGTAAAAATCTAAAAGTAGTTGATTTTCTGTCGCATGCGATATTAATAGAGAGAGTTGAGTTGATTTTAGTTTAGCGTCCCGTTCAGCAGCGAGGCTATATGAGACGTGGACCTACTGATTAACTTGGAATTCGAACCACATGAGGTCCCACCGGGAATCGAACCCGGGTCTCCCACGCCAAAGGCGCGTACACTAACCGCTTAACCACGAGGGAATTCGATATTAATAGAGAGAATAGAGTGCAGATGGAATATAGTATATGGACGTTTGATTGTAGACATTTGCTTCCTGCTGTCTGTTACCGTTTACACTCTATGTGGAAAAATATTAAAACTGGAAATTGTAGTGAATTTCTATCACTCTCGGCTTTAGTACACAGTTAAAGATGGAGATGAGATGTATTCTTAGAACTCCTATGAATTTCAAAAAAAGTCTTCTATCTATTACCATTTTTACTACATAAACATCACCGTTAAAAACGAAAATGGTTTTCTGCCGTTTTCCAGTTTTAATAGAGTTTAGAGTGGAAATGGAATATATTTTTGAAATGTCTAATTCATTGCAGAAAACGGCTTGATGTTATCTATTACCGTTTCTGGTAACAGACAGCATGTAATAGGTCTTTTCAACGCAATGTTCTGTGTAGCTTCTGCATTCTGTGTTTCAAAAATTAAGTTAGAAGTCGCTAACCCACTTGTTCCCAAGTTTGATCATTGGTAGGGGTGCATGCCCCGTATAAATACGAGTAATGATTCTGATATAGTCCTGTGCACTGGCGCAAATCCCGGGTGTATGAGGGGGACATGTCCCATTCAATCTTAGTACTGGGGGAACTGTCCTCCCAATAATCCGATTTGGAATGTGTTTTTGGGGGAGGAATGTAATGATTTGTGTCCGACTACCACTTCATCTACAGCGCCTTATATAATATACAACGACTAAACCTCAGAAATCAGATTCATCCACCATATATGTCTAATCTCCCCCTCCCCCAGAATAAGCCTCAAATCTGCCCATCTCCAATGTTGAAGATAACTCTGCTCCCCAGATCCTCCACAGCATTGTTTTTCAACTTCATAACTATTTTGAACATCGCTTAAAAAAAGTTATGGGAACGATCTTACCCTCCCCCCCCCCTAATGTTGAAGAAAGATTTGCGGCGCTGTCCTGTCTGGTGTAGTTGTTGAAAACAATCTTTAAATTACAATAATTATGTTGCAATCGTTATGAATACTTTAAGTTGTCCAGTTTAAACAATTGGATTACCATATAATAGAACAGAAACATGTATGGTAAGTATTTTGTGAGTGTAATATTAAAGTTTGTTAATATCCTGCTGAAATATGGTAATACTTGCTTTAAGGAGAAGGGAAGGTACATTTGCTGCCTTTTCACTTAACGAAAATTATTCAAAAATAAAAATTAATCAATGAAACTTTCACAGTACAAGGTTCTTTTAAATTCAAAACTGAATACGTTATCAGAAATTTAATTTGATAATTATTTCATGAATATACGCAACACAGTTTAGATTCGGGGATTTTTTTATTTTATTTTATTTTATTTTTATTTTATTATATATATATATATATATATATATATATATATATATATATATATATATATATATATATATATATTTTTTTTTTTTTTTTTTTTTTTTTGTAATGTAATCTTTAAATGATTGCTAGTGAACAATAAACTGCTACGGTATTCTCTGAAAATAACCAATCGTTAGTTTCAACCTTCATTAAATTACCCTTAATTTTGGGAGTAGGTGGAAAATTCGGAAAAAAAAAATCCCTAGAAAATCTAATGAAAACCATAAGTTTCAACTTTGGTGCGGATACATTGAACGGTATAGCCTCTAAGCGAAAGAACACATTTACATCGGGACAGACGTAGACATGGACAGACATATAAAAAAATCACTCTTTCGGTATATAGGGGAAATAAAACGTGTAGTAGACCCGCTGAAACCTCGATTTTGATATTTTTCACGATCAATCATACTTTCTTCTCTCCTATTGGCGCTCGGAAGTAAAAATGAACTCATGAACACTTCACAATTTTTAGGTGTAGCTGCACAATACAAATATAATAATAATAATAATAATAATAATAATAATAATAATAATAATAATAATAATAATAATAATAATAATAATAATAATAATAATAATAATAATAATAAATGAAAATGAAAATGAAAGAAAACACCTGTTGCTATAAACATATTACAAGAGGTAGGGGACTAGAAGCCGTTTAAATTTATGTGTAGGCACAAGTGTATGTTACACCAAGAAATGCACATATAGCACAGACTTCAAAATATTTAGCTTCCTGGTCGTAATGTGATCATTATCGCTTTAGTGTTGTTTGAAGAATTACCTCAAAGAGGCCATATAGCACATTCTTCTCTCGTTCCCTCGATTATCTACGAGTCTTACTTATCATGCAATCAAAGTGAGGGGAGTTAGAAAAACAAAGAAGCAAGGAGGAGAGGGAGGAACTACAGGAGTTTATTCATAAGGACCACACACAGATACAACAGCCGTTAGTTAACCAAAAAGTGGGCTGATTGTAATCAGTACGTGACGCAGCTTTACACCACCGTTTACAACGCAAGAAAAGAAACAAAATTAGTTTAGTAGTAGGTACAGCATAAGCGAAGAAAAAAAAAAGTCTGTAGTTTTCGGCCTCCGTTCTTTATCTAAGTTCCGAGGAAAATTTCTAAAAAAAATTATATAGATTCTTTTTTAAACTTGTTCCGCACATCACCCCAACTTTTTTGATCAGTCAGCAAAATTTTTCTGACATCACTTTTTCCTCTTTCGAAAATATTTTCTTTCAAAATCTAATCTCGATACATAAAAAACATTTGTAGAATTTCCAAAAAATATTGTTCGATCACCACAAGATTGCACATAACATCTATGGCAGCGTTTCCCAACCGCTGTGCCGCGGCATACTGATGTGCCGCAAATGGGCTGCTGGTGTGCCGTGAAGAAATCAAAATAAAATTATTAATTCCATAGAAACAGGGTGCGAATTACCGGGGGGATGAGGGGGATTTCCCCCCTCAATGACATTTTGTTCCCCCCCCCCCAAAGAAGTCAGCTGAAGTATCCCCACCGGGAATGCTCGCTTTCCCCCTCAAACTATGCTTAGTATAACTCCAAATTTCACTGATTTTTGTTATTTCTTGTAAATTTAATCTTCTAGCTGTATTTTGAAATGATCGATGTAAACTGTTGTTTTGGTCATTTCTACTTACCACCTAATTACCCACTACTTTCAACGTTGTTTAGTAGAACTATATTATTATGACTACGATTGTTACTTGCAACTGTACCTTCGTACCCTTCAGTTCGTCATCGTTTGTAAATTTGAATGTACTAATTGCGTATAACAAAGCCACATATAGATTTATAAATGTTCTTAGCGGTTAGCCAAGAAGAAGTAAACAAATAGCTTCTTCTACCATACTTGGCGAAGTTCGGATATGTCATATTCATCCTCTATATTTGTATCGATTATCATCTTATTTTAATTTTTGTTATAACATGTTATTTTATTTTCCAATGTACACTTTGTTAGCACATGGTCTTCATTCATTGTAGTTTGTGTGTATGCAACTCAAAAATTGCATTTAATTTGTGATAATTAGCATAGTAATCGCTGCCTTTTACAGTTTACGGAAATGAACTTTAGAAACTGTACTCAAAATCTGAGATATAAGTATTCTCCCGTAAGTATATGTTTAACGTAGACGCTGGGGATACGTTCCTAGTGAGCCGACATGTTAGTGAAGGTGATTTTTAGGTGAATAAGCGCATAATTGAAGATTTGTTTCATCATTTCTTAATACGACTGGTTCTCTGTGTCATTGTCCGTGTTTGTATAAGCATTTCAACTGAAGCGGGTTATTTTAAAGTTAACCCTTCATTTTTCCATCTTTTCGCTGTACAGTTTGCTGTCCACGCAATTAATGTTGTCTGAAAAACTTCAGTGTAATGTTTTACTTTATTTGAATAACGTAGCCCATAGTGAATCAACTCATCTTCAACCTAACAGTAAAGTAATTTTTAAGTGTTGATTTTCTGTGCCAATCACGGAATGGATATTTGGAGAAAAAAAAAAGTCGTGATGAGCACAGCTTTAGCGGGAAGTAGAAGCACAAGCTCGAAATTTGAATTGAGAGATTTTAAATATTTAGCCTTCGATTTGACCTTGATGTGAGAAATCGGGACCAGCAACAATCCATTTCTTATTTGATAGGCTAATATCTAGATTTTCTTTAAAAAAAAAATGTCCGTTTAACTGATAATTTTAGTGGTTTTCACAAGACTGAAGTAGGTTTCTTTTCGCAACCTGTATGTATTAATGCAATGTGGGAGCTTTCAATATGAGTGGAAAAATTAACAGATGCTTGTGATCATGGCTATCGTTCGAGCCGAATTATTAACTAAATAAACCTTAGAGAGCTACGGGGACAAGAATGAGTACAACATTAAAACACGTTCAGAAAGGTTTAGTGGGGTGTGTGTATGTCAGACAATATATATGTGCATAGTTATTGTCGGTAGATTTATTAAATTAATAAATCTCTTATTTATTACAGATGTCACACACACACACACACACATATATATATATATATAGGGGGGTAAGGCATTTATTGTCTCATTTTGAAATTTGAACCTTCAGACTATGTCCTTTGGCCTAATTTTATCCCCCCACAATATAGATTATCTAATTCGCACACTGCATAGAAGCCAAATTGCAAGACATAGGAAAAATGTATATTTGTATGTTACATTACTACCAGGTATGAACCTCTGCAATGGAAATAATTACTGTAATTGTACTACATTATTGTACAGGGTGATTAGAATTAAAGTTCCACTTTCAAAATGTTGTAAAAAAAACAACCATTGATCAGCATAATTTCAAATTTGAACTGAATATACTTGAAGAAGGGGTAAACGGTATGGCATAAGAAAAATAAGTTCCAATTTTTGTTTTAAGTCGACTGGAGGAGATTGTCCACGCCTTGAGTGTGTCGTCTGTGGGGAGCAGCTGTGCAACGAAACAATGGTAGCAAGGAAGTTAAAACATCATTTTCATACTACGCATGCCGATTTAAAAGATAAATCGTTGGGATATTTTAAAAGAATCTTGTCTCAAGAAGCCCACCAAGTCAAAATTTTCACAAAACAAGTTAGTAAATCTGATAAAGCACAAGAAGCAAGCTATGCTGTGGGTGAAATAGTTGCTTTAAAAAATGGAACCCCACATAACAGCTGAGTTTATAATTTTACCTGCAAGTTCCGTAGTTGTAAAAATAATGTTTGAGGAAGACATCGAAAAACAAGTAAAGGAAACTCTCAGGTCAAATAATATTATCAGTGTACACATCAAGACATATCTAAAGATATTGAATCTCAAACTATAGAATTACTCCATCAGGTTGAGTTTTTCTATGCAGTTGGACTAGTCAACTAAAGTCAGAAATCAAGCACAGTTAATAGCATTTGTCAGATCCATTCATGATGAAAGCATTATTGAACAGTTTTTATTTTGTAAAGCGCTCTCCCAAACAAGTAAGAGACAAGATATATTTGATTTAGTAAGTGATTATTTTGATGTAGGAGGTTTGTCATGGAAATCTTGTTTTATTATTTGTACTGATGGCTCTCCCTCTATGACGGGTTCTACAAAGGGATTTTTGGCATTAGCAAAGCAAAAGAATACGGAAATAATGTTTACACATTGTTTTCTCCATAGAGAAGCATTTGTTTCATATTCACTTGTTCCTGAACTTGCAGAAGTATTAAATCAAGTTGTAAAAAATGGTTAATTACATAAAAACATGATTATTTCCGGATCTATGTTCTGCAATGGATTCTGAATAGTTCAGTTGCTTAATCACACGGAAGTGTAGTGATTGTCTCGTGGTAACGTACTGTCAAGATTTTATGCACTTAAGGAACAACTTCTTTTTCCTTAGTGGATTCTTGGTGCAATAAAGTTGCTTTCCTCGCCGACATATTCCAAACATTGAATGAGCTGAACAAAAGCATGCAGGGGAAAAACGAAAATTTGCTCATTTAGGGAGAAACTCACAGTTTGTGAGGATAGAATTAGAAAACAAAACAAATGTGACATGTTTGAGCTTACAAAATGTGAAATTGACATAAACCTCTCAACACTCATTTCAGACTCATTGTCTTTTTTTGTGTACCAACGTTGAGAAGTATTTTCCTACGTTTAAGTTGACTTCATTCGACTGGGTGAGGGACCCCTTTGCGCCTTCTGTCCTACAGTCAGCAGAATTAAAAATGTCTAGAAAGTAAGTGAATTGGTCGATGTGAAGAATGACCGGGGTTTGAATTTCCAGCACTCATAGCAATACATGGCATCATTCTGGATTTCTCTCCGGAAAGAATATCCAGCTATTTCTACAAAGGCTGTGAAAGTTCTTATTCCCTTTTCTACATCCTACTTAAGTGAATCAGGATTTTCTGCCATGAACACAATCAGGTGTAAGAACATAGATCACAACTGTAAACTCCGGAACACGACATGAGAGTGTGTTTATCAACTATCCGCCCACAATTGAAGAAGATTATGAAAGAAGATAAGCTCAAGTTGCACATCAATTTTGCTAAGTGCACCAACTTGTTTTACTATTGTACTTTTGAAAAATTGTAATTTTCATATATTATTATTAAATAATTGTAACCTTCAATATATATTATGGAAAAATTGTTACATTACTAACGTTATTGGACAATTCTAACCTTCATATATATTTAAAAATTGTAACGTATATTGACCATGTAAATTATGTTTCATACTGTGTAACTTTTCTGCACATTTTTAATGTTGGAAAAAGTATTTATCATTGTTATGGCCATTATCGCTTCTTTATTGTTGCAGACTATTTCGTAACGTGAAATTTTAAAATATCATTCAATCATTTTAAAATACAAACATGCATACACATTACCTACATTTGTGTTTTTAAAGTACAAGAGATATGACGATTCCTTCGTTATTTAATGCTCTTCCTTCTTGGTGAAAGGTTGGCTACAATTTTCGAAAAAGAAAAAGTATTTTCATATACATGATTCCTACATTTCATTGCAATATTGTTTTCTATTTTTAAATGAGAATTAAGAATAAGCATAATGATTTATCAAGGGGTAAAACCAGTGATTGAGCTTTTTCCTTTGTGAGATCAATAATCACAGAAAAAAATTACCACGGTATTTTATATTTACATATAATAATAATAATAATAATAATAATAATAATAATAATAATAATAATAATAATAATAATAATAATAATAATAATAATAATATCTGAATGTGCCGCGAGAATTCAAGTTGCTCCTATAGTGTGCCACAAGTTGAAAAAGGTTGGGAAAGGCTGATCTATGGTATGTCCCTGAAATACCCCATTACAATTTAATGTATTTATTATTTGTTTGGTGCGGAATGAAATGAATTTAATGTTTTTAGTTTTGTGTCCCACGATTATGCCGTGTACACTAAAGGAGACGAATGAACAATGAAAGTGAAAGATTATTAATAATTGGTGGAATGAAAACGTGGGAGGAAACGGGAGAACCCAAAGAACCCCACGGACACAATGTTGTTCAACATATTCGGTTGGTCTTCTATTACGAAATGGGATATACTAATCGCATATCCATAAGGAAGCTTTAAGAACCCATTATTGTTAAATTTAAAATCTATGAAGAGAGAACGTGTGCAAGGAAATAATGCTCATCAAAGACAGATAACTTGTAGCATCGACATCAAGGTTGCTATGTTAAATATCTTAGCAGTTAGCTACGGATGACATTGCTTGTGGCAAACGCAACACTTTTATTTTTCTTTATTCCTTTTTCTTGAAACAGAAATATCCACCAATATTATTGGATCTGAATTGTGAGAATTTATTACTGAACATAATAAGCAGGTCTTTTAATACAAAAAATATTCTTTTAAAAAACTACGTGACAATATTGTTAGTTTTAAATATATACTTTTTTTTTTTTTTAATGTTTGGTGATTCCTATCACATATTGTTTTCATTAATTTGAGATATGTCACAACTTTTGTTTGTTCTGTCATCAAGACAGGAAGATTAGAGGATAAGATTTTTTAAAATGCACACACATTAGATTCGTCAGTAGGCTACCTGTTTGAATATCTATTTTAGTAAATATGGAGGGGAAAAGAAGACATACAGGAGCAGCCAGATTAGCACAATAGATTAAATTCAGCTTCAGACAAAACACTTGAATGTCTGAAAACATGAAATGGCTAAACCCAGGCACGTAGCCAAGGGGTGGGTCCGGGGGGTCCGGACCCCCCCTTCGAGACCAGAAATAAAAAAATTAAGGAAGAACGAAACAAAAAGAAACAAGAAATAGGAAGAATCAGCATTAAAAATAAAGATAAAATATAAAGATAAAAATAAAGCTAAAAATAAAAATAATTTTTCGTCATCGCATCCATGCAGTATCAAACATATTATTTCAGAAAAGGTTTTCTACTGCTCCTTTAACTTGTCATTTGGAACAGACAGTAGTTGATGGAATAATAAAAATAAAAAAGTTATGTGGAAAGAAAGTTCTGTTAATATTTGATTCAACAGAGAAAGGAAAGCAGATATATAAAATATTTTACAAGACATTATTGGATACGTACTTTTTTAAATAGTTGAGAGCATAATGAAAGGAAAATTGTTATATTTGGATGAACAAAAGAGGGAACGTAGATATTGTAAATTTTTAAAATTTTTTTAAAAATATTCTTTTATTCAAGATTTCTTCATAGTTTGTTACTAAAATACTTACTAACATGCATGGGCGCCGATCCTGGGGGGCCGAGGGGTCCCGTCCCCCACACGTCATGTGGGCCCCCTTGTTGTATTTATGAATATACAATGTATTGACATAATTTGAATACAATTTGTCTTAAAATATTCATATATGCCTTCTGCATCTGAATGGACCCCCCCAATTTACAGAGAAATCGGCGCCCTTACTAACATGTCATAATTTTAAAGTCCTAACATATGTTGCTAGTAAAATGTTTAAATTGATCAGGCCCCTGGTGTCATAACCACAATATTTCATATCATACTCTCCCCCCTTCCCCATCACGAAATCCTGACTAAACGAACCAATATATGTTACTAGTAAATTAGTTTAGAATAATCAAACTCTGGTGTGATAACCACAGTATTTCATGTCTCGGACCCCCCCCCCCCCCATTACGAAATCCTGGCTACGTGCCTGCTAAACCCATCCCTCTTTCGAGAATCCAAGAAATCTTTGTTAAGTTAATAAAAACAGTAAAATTCAAACATTAACGTATGAACAAATTATTAACATATAATCTTAATAAACATAAATTGTAAGATATTTTGATACTAGTCAACCATTATCCTAAATAATTATATGTAAATTATAGAAAGACGGATGTTCTGGTTTAATTTTGGTACTTTATATTAGACTTCCCAACTATGTCATGCTAAGTAAAGGAAGTCTTATACAATGGCTACGTTTATCGACTTGTTGATAAATATGAGATCGAAAACGGTAACGTAGCGAGAGACGTTTTTTCGTAATAGATTCAGCGTCCAAAGAACATATTCCATTTTCTCCCTTAACACTTTATTCAAACTGGAAGTGGTAGAAATCAACTATTCCAGTTTAAACGTTCATTATCATACAACAGAAATGGTAATAGATAGCGAGAAGCAGTTTGCGTAATAGATAAGCGTTTCAAGTTTACAATCCGTCACCATTATTATCACCTTCATAGGTATTCTCCCATTGTTAGCAGGTCACTTGCCTTAACTGAGAAGTTTCCATCTCCTCAGTCTTCAGCCACCTCTATCTTCACGTATGATTTTGCTGTTTTGATACCATCCATCAACTGTAACCTCGTTTGCCTCCTCCATGGGTTTAGGAAGATTTGGTGTAGGAACTTTCGGTGTAAGAAAACTCAATATAAGAAAATTCGATGTACAGAAAGTTCGGTGTACGGAAAACTCGGTGCGGGGAAAGTTAGGTGTAAGGTGGATTCGGTGTAACACAGGGTGCGGCACGTAAAACCGGCCCGTCGTAATATTCTGGTATATTGTGTTTTTGGCAACACTTAAATAATCTACCTTCCTACCAAGAGATGGCGTGTCGAGGTCGGGTCGACTTACGTGACCTGCAGCAGTCACGTGCAGCCGCAGCCAGTGAAACTTGTCGAAACCAGTTGAGAAAAAGGCCTCGTTGTGTTAAGCCGGGTGAGTGTCAGTGTGTGATAATGCCGTATTCGATACCCGAGCGTGTTGCCATTGTTGAAGGGTTCATTCTCACTGGATCTTTTGTAAAAACAAAGAATTTGTTTCGGGAGAAATTTCCAGGACGTTCTGTGCCAGCAAAAAGCACCATTCAGGAATTGATTGAAAAATGGCGGCGTACAGGATCGGTTCAAAATGCTCCCAGGAACAGACGACCATCTGTCTGCACACCTGAATTAAAGATGCAGGTGGAGGAGATAATGACAAGAAGTCCTCGAAAGTCAACCAGGAGATTGAGTCAACAGGTTCATGCGAGTGAGAGAAGTTGCAGACGTGTTTTAAGGGGACTGAAGTTAAAACCGTACCGGATAAGTGTTGTGCAAGAACTGAAGGAGCCTGACCTGCAGAAGAGGGTGCATTTCTGTTCATGGCTGTTGAGCAATGTTGCCAGTGGTTTCTTGGATCCACTAATGCTCATCATGAGTGACGAGGCGTGGTTCCACCTGTCTGGGTACGTAAATTCCCAAAACAACCGGTATTGGTCGACAGAAAATCCACACGCAATCCACCAGGTACCCTTGCATGATGAGAAGATTGGTGTTTGGTGTGCCATTTCCGCCACACGCGTTATTGGGCTCATATTCTTTGAGACGACAGTGAACGGTGACGTGTATATGGGAATCCTGGAGGAGTTTTATACACACTTGACCGAAGAGGAGCGTCAGTTATGTTACTTTCAGCAGGACGGTGCAACATGCCACACATCAGCTGCATCATTGTCCCTTGTGCATGAGATGTTTACACCAGAGAGGACAATCAGCAAAGGCTTGTGGCCTCCTCGGTCACCAGACTTGTCCACGTGTGACTTTTACTTATGGGGACTGTTAAAGGGAAGAGTATACGAAACAAATCCACACACAATTGAAGAATTCAAGACCAGGATCCAGGATGTCACCAATAGCATTACAACACAAGAACTGACAAGGGTATATATGAATCTCCTCAATCGTGCTCACATGTGTGTTGAAGTGGGCGGAGGACACTTTCAGCATCTGCTATGAAGGCTGCTGTGAAGGTGAATAGTCATATTCAATACATTACATTTCATTTATGTGTTGTAGTTAATCATATTCAATACATTACATTTCATTTAATGTGTTCACTTTACGGGCCGGTTTTACGTGCCGCACCCTGTACATATTGCGTATTACGACTTACGATCACTAATAAAACATCATACTGTAAAAATGAAAACGCCATAAAATGCACTGAATAAAATGTTATGTATTTCAAGAAAAGAAAATTTATTTTTTGCGTTGGACCTGATATCTCTTACATGTCTTTTGTGGAGGATTATTATAATTTGTTTTTATCACATAATCAATCTGACACATTTTGTCCGAAATAAAGCAATCACAGCTATAAGTTCAGAGAATAATTATAGAAACACTATGAACACCTTCCATATAGTACACCATATAACATATGTAAGATGCAAAAAATATATTGATCAAAACAATTTTAGTAGGATGGACAATATACCCTGGGATGGTTTTATCAGATAATAGTTGTAGAAACATTATTGAGGTAATAAGAATAAAGGCTAAAATGACGAATAAAAATAACAATTTCAGTAAAATATTTCCTAAAAACACCTAGGCCTACAATATACTGTACACTATAGGTACATAGCAAACACCAAATTCAGAATTATTTGTCAAAATGACAAATTGTAGGCCACTCTTCTGCAATATTGAACAATGTTCCCATTTTAAAAAGTAGTTGCAAGCGACTGTAATCTGGAAGTGGTACATTTGTATTTCTTACTATTATGAGAGTGACCTGCATGTAACCGCTCAATTTGAAAAGTCAGTAACGAATGCTCTCTTTGTAAATTTTCTTCCTTAAAAAAACTGTCGTTTTTGAAAAAATAGATTTAAATATTTATTTATAAAGTAGAAATAAAATCTAATAACTTTTTTTAAAAAAATCTGCAATTTTCAACTTTACTCTTCCAGTACCTTATTTTTGGAAGTGGAAAATTCTAAAAGACACCTTCGAAAATAGCAGAAAACTTGAGTTCGAATTAAATGTCGGTTGGATGTCAAACGGACGGATATCGAAAAACTAATTTCTCGTCATGTAAGGGTCATGAAATGTTAAAATAAATCGAAATCTCGAATTCAAATTATTTTTCGATCACAGCCTTTTTTTTTAATTCGTTATAGTAGACAGTAAAAGTACGTTCTACACAAAGTTTGATCTTAAAACGTATGCTCCTTTGTCCACAAACTTAAGCTTCTAATGGATCCTATAGTCTTCTACACCGAATCTTTATACCTAGCATTCCCCACACCGAGCTTTCCGTACACTAAATTTTCGTGCACCGAATTTTCTTACAGGGAATATTCCTTCATCGAGATTTCCTACACCGAATCTTCCTACTCCCCTCAATCATATATTTCCTGCCACCATACCCTCTAACACATCCCTCACGATACAGTTCCTTTTCAGCCAAAGTTCTAACCAGTTTCTCTTTCTCTTTTCAATTACATCAATTTTACATCATTTATAACGTCTGATCACCAATATTTTAGTACGGTAAACCTTCGGTTATCGTGGTCTTCCTTTCGTTTTTATCTTCCTTTAATCTTCTTCCTTCATTTATTAACAAAATGTTAAAAACACTACAATCACAAATACAGAAGAAATGTTTTAACAGGAAAAAGTAAAATCAGTTGACCAAGTTGTACGTGCATGTATCAAAAAGTAAACCAACAAATTTATAAGTACAGAAAGGTATTGTTTATTAAGTCATAATTGTATGTCTAGACTCCTTACTGTAAATAAAAATTGTTCAAAAGCATTTTGTGTTGATTTGTAGTAGTACCCTTTTTTCCTCCATTTTCCGGATTATTTGCGGTTGCTGTGCCACCTGATTCCGCGGATAATCGTGACAGTTTACTGTATGTGGCCATACGTCTTTTGATGACGTGTTTTTCTTCTTTTTTTTAAAATTGTAAACAACGTGTTAATATAAATTCTGTATTCCGTATCTATGTATTAAATTATCAAAAAATATTTTTAAAAGAGGCATGTCCAATGTTCTAAATAGTTAACTGGCATTTTTCTGTACAAGATTATGTTTCTTGCTGCATCAAAATGTTTTTTAATTGTTCGTTACTTATTTTAGTTGTTTATTTGAAGTTTAACATTTCATATCACTGCTGAGACTATACAACCTGAGAAGCTATAGCTTCATGTGCGATCCGAAGTACAATATTTCAGCAGAGATCAAATCTGCTCATTGAACAATCCAATTACTTGATAAGAACTTTAAATTATTTATAACTGACAATGCCAAATTTGAACAGAGAAGCTCTTTTATCACTAGACATCGGATTTTCAGGTCCTAAAAAAGTATGTTTTAGGTGCCTAAAATACTAAATTAGGCACTAAACGTGAGAATATAGGTTCTTTCATTTATGAAAGATACTCATTTATGAATGGAACGATGCATTACCATCTGAATACAAACTTTAAAATAAACAAATGCGCGCAGAAATGCACGTTCATGTTACTTTACATTTTAACCCGTTCAATATTGAAATGTTGCTGAAGAAAACTATGTTTGTATTACTCATCTGATTTTTCTCTGTATGTGCTGAAGTTGGGAACTAACTTCCTTGTTTACAAGTGATAGGAGCAACATGGCAGAGTCGCCAGAGGTACTAGTTTCTTGAGATTTCTTTTATGGTCAGGTTTTCGAGAAAAACAAAAGAATATGAACAGAATCAAATTTGCGTGAGAGTAGTGTGTACATATTTCAAGTCGTTTTGCGAGGAATATGTAAAACTATTTGATATGGAATCAAACATTAACATATCTAGATGGCTCCCTGACCTGAAGACGTCCTGGCAACCATGTAAAGGAATACAAAAAAATCATTCCTGCTTTCCCTCCCACCACCTCCTTCGCCCAGTGCCAAAACATAAACACAACAGCAGCGCCACTACAAAACAAATGCACAGGCTCGTACGACGGGTAATACATAAATCTTCAGTACAAAACACAACATCTTCACATTTCTGCACCACATAAGCAGTAATTAGCCTTACAGTAAACATAAAGCACTTTTTCCGGTTTTCTGTGGTGAAACAGTGGTGTTTGTTGGTACTCAGAGGCAGAACGTTCCACATCAACTGACATAACTGGGACAAACTACAACTTGGGTACAGCCACTCACAAAAATATCCCCCCTTAAGTGCTCTAATTCCATTACTTGGGGTCCAGGCCACTTGCAGTTGTGAGAACGCCTAGACAGATGCAACCCAACTTACACGTAACTTTTCTCGGCACTGACAGCAGTTGGTAACACTGAGTCAAGTCTTTATGCAAGTAAAATTGTGAGTAGATGACGTACGAAATATTTCTCCATCCTGAGATGAATCTCTCTGGTTCAGAGTGTGTTGTCCAATGAACATTATATGTTAATCTCAATATTGCTGTGTATGTAATGTGTTATTTCTTTATATGCTGTATATTCAAAGAAATAAAAACACTGATCACACATGAATCAGAAAATGCTTGAAAGTAGACGAAAATACCACATCTAGAAAAACTGCTGGAAATAACTTTGTAAATCACGGTCTCCACTAACAGACCTCCAATTCTTCTTATTCCAACATCTTTTCCTTTCTATAGAAGAGATCTTGCTTGTCACACTGAGTATGCATTGAAATTGAAATTGAAACAGGAACACTTTAAAAAGTTTCAGCCTGGCCGGGATTCGAACCTGTGTCTACCGAATAGAAATTCAATGCGGTATTCACTCACCTACCGCGCCACTTAACCTTCCACCCAAACTAATACTTAGTTACAATAGTTTCATGGAAAAATATAAACAAGATATTCAAATATAACGAAAACAAACAAATATAAACAAAATATAAATAAAAATATAAACAAGAAAATATAAGCAACTTGTGTGAGTGTCTTAATGACTTACTCGAGATTTCCTTGTTTAACTCAAAAACAAGTTATATAGACGTTCCTCAATGAGGAAAATATTACGAAACGTTCTTCAAGTTGAGGCTACGTCATCGGCAGAGCCGTAACTTGTGGGGGGGCAGGGAGCAACTGTCCCCATCCCCAGAGAAGCTTCGTGCCGTTAGATGCAGCCCATTTTGAGACAAAATTTTCTTACTCCATATACGATATGAACATGAAATTAGAAATTAAGCATAAATAGGCTCGCTACATTACATAAACAAAAGGTAAATAGAACAAAAATGAGTCGTGGACCCATTTCAGTAAAAAATGTCTACTATTAGGGGCTCTAGAAATAATACTTATTCCTATGGCTTTGAGATTTATCAATATTGTCCCCTTAATAATTTTGTCATGTATGGAATGGGCCCATGGAGTAACTAACGGAACCGCAGACCTTGCCGTTCGGGAGGGCCCACAGGCTCTGGGGGGCATAAAGATTAAGAGAAAGTTGGTAAGAGGGGGCCCAAGGTGAGAATTACAAAAACAACTTTTTCTAGGGGGCCCAAATAAGCTTATTAATGCTTGCCCCTCCCAGAAAGAAATCTAAGTTACGGCGCTGGTCATCGGTTGCAGGGATGAGCCCGATTTACATTACATTTTGTCTTTACCATAACTTCTAATTTCCAAAGAAGAAAAGACGACAGAAATTATTTTCACATTCTTTGAATTGTATCAACACGTGTAGAAATAGACAGTTCTATGTTTATGTTCCTAGTTTATTTTATTATATTCATATGAGGAAATTGTGGTAAATTGAGCCGGTGGCACTAGCCGAGCGATCTCGGGCGTTCGGATTCTGATCATGACGCGCAATCCACTAGGGGTTCGAATTCCTCTGAAGAGCAAGTTCGGAATTTTAACTGTCCTCAGTATTTCTGTGCTCGTGTCCTTGTAGTGTTTGGAATACGTCGAAAGGACATGCGCTGCCAGTGGCGAACAACACTCCGGTTGGGGCGATTTGTTTAAAAAAAATTGTGAAAGCAGGAAACTCCCATTGCAGCTACCTGGGTTTAAATCCCGTTTTGGTAATTAGTATTTTTTTCTGAATGGGAATATCATGTTTCTGTAATTGGTATTGTAATTATGTTATTCCTATTATTATTATTATTATTATTATTATTATTATTATTATTATTATTATTATTATTATTATTATTATTATTATTATTATTATTATTATTATTACCACAGAAGGAAAGAAAAGTAACATAGTCGAAGGTATTCATAGGAACAGAAAAGATATACAGTATGTCAAATGTTTCTTAGGTTTACACCTGAACGCAATAATATTACTACGTTTATGGATTTACAGATAGAATTATCATTTTATGACAAGAAATGGAACATAAATATTTGTTAGCTGATAACAGTAATGCACTTCGTTTCGCCCTTCTCTAGGTAGAAAGGTGAGGTGACATCTTAAATAGGATCATTCCCGTGACTAGCGTTGTAAGTTCGATTACTTTTTGCAATTCGTGCACAGCTAGGAACAATTCATTGGAACTCATTTTGAGCCCGTACTACAGAAGTAAGGACGTGTTCAGCCCTTATGTATTCATCAATTCTTGTCCAAACCCGTTACTTCCCAAACAGTTACGAATGAAGTTGATACGGATGACGTAATTTGTGTTATTGGCATTTCACCTCTAAGAGAAGTCGTCTCAACTCTTAGACATAGAGAAATTGAATATCTTTCATGTTACTATATATCAGAAGTATCAGTATTGCAAATTATAAAAATTTGCTGAATTGCCACAGCCGGTATCGAACTCGCTTAAGACACCACTCTAAGACATCACTGTTCTGGGAGAAGGAAAAAATTGAGCTGCAGTGAATTTAGTAATTACACACTTTTACGATTCCAGTGTAATAATGCTGAAACTTTCTGATTTCAGTCATGATAAAATATAAAGTATTATGCAGAAAGAATAGTCCAGAGAAGGCAACTTTAAACTGACAACTCATATGTACGGAGGCGCTGCTTTATGCTCTCACCTCGGGCCCTGATTTTTCACGGCACAGCATTGGACAGATACTCATATTGATTGGAATCTGGTGTTTCAGGGCACTGGATTATTTTTTTTTTAAGTTAACTAATATAACGAACCTTCCTCAGTACCTTGTTTCCTATTTTTACGTGTTTTACTCACTTTTACAGTTTTTCCACCAACTCTTTAAGAACAGGGACAAAAACAGAAACATTGAGGACAGTAAACATCACAAACACTATTCGCGCGTTCTTCCCTTGCCTGAAGTAAAACAATAAAATATGGTGAACATGCAATTTTTGGTCTTTCATATTCTATGTAGTGTCAAATCCAGAGTTGGAGTGGGTGAGTGGGTCAAATGGATCAAGATTACTGAATGGCTCAGTGGGTCGTGGTCAACATCATGTGATCCACTGCGACCCATCATCCAGCGTGACCCACTGCGACCCACCACCCACCGTGGCCCACTCTGACCCACCGACCCACTCTGCTCACTGCATTGTAGACAGCATCTTTTGAATAGCATATTTTTTCACCCTCGACCCTAGCCATAGAAACTAAAAACATGTTTCTGATTGGTTGCAGCTTGCGATTGTCCAAAACCTTCTAGTGTATGTATTGTGAATTATAGTAGTAATAAACGAACATTGTCACTTTATTAGAATTGAAGAAGAAGAAAATTGAAGAAGCAGTTGAGGTTAAATTTACATCATGGCAGTCAAGGTGGAACAAAGCGAGCCCTGTGGGGCTTCTAACCCACTCCTCCTCCTCCTCCTTCTACTATTACTACTACTTATACTGTGGATTCGTATAGCAAAACTGCACACGTAACGTAATCATTTTTAGTATTCTTTTCATCTTATTTTAATGAAAAAGTATTGAAAATTTTAAAAATAAAATATAAAAAAATATTTTCTTAGCCCGGGTTTGAACCCACACCAAAAGTAATTATAATTGTTAGCCCATTGCGCTAGTACTTTCGGCCACGAAGACACCAGTAACAGACACTTCATTTTTGCTATATTTTTGCTACGTGGCGAGAAACGGATAATTCCAACTTACCAGAACCGTGTATTTAGCTCCTATGAGTAGGGTAGAGCATGATTTAAAAATATGCTTGTGAGCACTGGTGAATTTGTCTACGTTTTACTTTCAAGGTCTCCATTTATCTTTTTCATTTGTTTCTGTTTGTTTACCTGAGTTGACTATCTCTAAGTGAAAAAAACTTCAGGCATTTTTGGATATTGATATTTGTAATTGTAATAATAGCAATAGGAAGTATACTACTACTTGGCTTTCGAGACACAGCCTGTGAGTTTTAGAGGAGCTAACTACTGGAAACAATAATTTTTAAATCACTGTAATATATAAATCATTATATAAAAAATAAATGTGACTATCTCTGCCTTATCATCACGGCCAAATTGCAGTCAAATAAAATGGCTTTAGGTATATAGTTGGGCCTTAATCCAAACTGTGATGTTATCATATTGCGTTCATTATAATATCCTAAGGGATAGTGGGGATCCGAATATTTGCGAAAAAAATTGAGTATCTCACAAGCCGTTAAACTTACGAAGCTGAAATTCAGTACCTTAACTCTTTATTGAAAATGAACAGAACGTCTCCTAGCATTTTTTAACATTCTTCTTTATGGGGAAGGGTGCATTTTCTACATATGGTAAATAGATAGTGGGTTAGTTTGTAAAAATTATCGAAAACGATCGGTATTAGTTGAGAAAGGAGGAATACAGCCGGGCTCGATTCCCAGCGGGAGCTCATATGGTTCGGATTCACGTTAATCCGTACTTCATGCCGTAAGCGTCGGTGGACCATCCGCGGTGGCCCTTCTTCCGCTTTAAAAATTATAGCACAAGCGGCCCACCAGTGGTAGAGACGCGACAAAACGCCCATGAACCACAAAATTACTCCCCCAAAATATGTTAAATGTTACTCGCCTATATGCGTAATTTGTTTACATTAAGAAGAGTGAAAAACACTAAAAAAGTTTAAAAAAAAGGTCCCAAGGTGGGCGCGAACCACCAACCTTTGGATTACTAGGCGCGTGCTTTTCCGACTTGGCCACGGAGGCGATGAAGAAAAAGTCACTTGTAGAGGCATAAGCCTTGAGGTATTTTTAATTTGGTTAATCAGAGTGCTCCTGTAACCATCTATATTCGACGATAACCGTTTGAGATCAGATAAAGTCCGTTTGCCATATAATTTTATAACAAAATGATGTGCGTCTATTTACATCATTTCATGGTTTTCCCATATTCACTTTCAAATGATGGGCTATAGTTGTCATCTAAATTCATACAATTATAAGCACTCATCTCAAGATTTTTCAATTCATGATGTAGAGCCAGGGGTTACTCTTTACCCCCGTAGCTCACTTTAGGAACAATTCGTTAGGAAAAAATAATATATAATAATAACCGCATGCACATGACTGGTGATAGTTCGTGTTGGTCCCTTCGCGATTCTCCGCGACAAATCGAAGAAACGCGGACCAAAATAAAGTCCTCGCTGTTATGCGGTGGTAACTTCAATACCCCGACTCTAAGGACGTGTCCAAAAGATACAAGTGCACATTTGAAGTACGCTTATTTCCGGAACTGACGTCATCTAGTGTGCGTCAAAAGGTCGAAGTTCAGAAGTCTGCGAGTGCATAGTGCATAGTGTGCGAGGATGTACACTACGTTAAGTACTTGTGTACTTAACATGGCGATTTCTAGTAAAATAACCTAATAAATTTTTGAAAGGCATATTATTAATATTTTTGTTAAGGTGAATTTATTTGTGAGCTGATCTAATAATAATGTACTTTATAAATATGTAAATTAGTGTAATTACAAGTGAAATATAAAAATGTTACACAAATAACAAACCTATTTACGTTGTTCTCAGCATGCAAACGGAAAGATACCAAATAGTTTTTTTAATAATACTTTAAAAACATTTGCGTTTAAATATTACATGGTTTATGTAGCTTAATTGAGATAATTAGACTATCGACAAATATTAAGACAAATATTAAAAGCGTATGAATTAAAATATTAAGCTCTAGCATACAATAATGAATACCTAGATTATTCATTTCTCAATAGCTACAGTTACAGCTGCAGATGTAAATGTTAATTCGCAGGTAGATAGGCCTAATTTTCTAGTTTTGATTCTAAACAAATCCCATCAAAGCTACCATATTTCCTTGCACTTGTGAGAGATACATGCCAATTATCGTACACTGTGCATTTTTGAAAGCTACCCAAAAGTGAATACAGATAAAAAAAATTATTTCCACTCATTTATCAAAGATTTCACAAATTCCTCTTGGTAAGTTTTTACTTCGGCAATTTCATTCATTTTTTCGATTCAGTGATTTGATCTTTCGGATCCGGTTTTGAGAACTTTCCTGTTAGCCCATATATATGGATTAGTAGCTAGGTTGGTTCCTTTCTGTACCAAAGTTTAATATTTAATTCACATAGTGTTGCTGAGCGAGTGAAGACGGGTTAGAGAACCGCAGGGCACGTTGTTCTCTGTCTTCGTTACGAATCGGTTCATTGAACGATTCATTGAGTGAAATTGCCAAAGTAAATACTTGCCTTCCTCCCAATTGATATAATCCCATTACTGTACCCACTATGAAACGGTTATGAACAAATAAATACTTCCGTATAGTTGAATAATGAGTTTTTAATGGTTATAATTGGACGAAGGGATTTAGGACAGCGGGTGTATAACAATAGAGAGATGTAGGGCGTCGAAAGCGTAGTGAAGTGCACGCAAATGTTGAAGTGCATACAATGTACAGGACTGCATTTAAGAGGACATATAAGATAAGATAGTAATCTTTCATTTTTTGTTCATAGTGACATAATAGCATTTTTCCTCTAAATTTAGGTCGTCATGTTGTTCAACTCCAGCACTTCTTTCCTTGTCATCCTTGCACGTGTTAACCTTTGGTGTAGATTCAGAATATGGACACACTATTTCGAAGATTTACGGGTAAAATCTATAGGTTCACAAAGAAAGAGTAACATCTAAGGAACTTCATTACTAGCGCAATATGGCAGAAGTAGTCCAATCAGTATGCCTGTAACTGAAGCAATACAATAGAACTAGGACAATTAAAGTGTCATTTATGCACAATACCGTACAGGAAGCAATTACACCCAATATTAACTATCTCCCAAAGTAGTATTGAGCCATATTATTGTAAATAGCGCTCACCTCAGTACCTTCGGTGTTCTAGCGCTCTTGCAAGTTGCCTATTTCTCTAAGCTACTTCACAACAGTGTCGTCAGCGTCCTAACCACCAGTGCTACTGTTCTTCCGGGGGATTAATAAATAGAACATCGCCAATAGTTTAGTAGGTTTTATGCTGTTACGAGTTTATTGTGCACATAAGACAACACACACGCATACGTATTATATATAGGTATTGCATTTACGCTCCACTCTTGTTAATCTGCTCGTGGAAGATCTGAAATGACAAATATTTGCATTTACGGCAAAGCTGAAGCTGTTGGCATACAAGAAAGAAACTCTTAAGTCATTTTATGGTTACCCCATATTGTCAATCTGTACGATATATTTATCTTTAAATATAAGTGGAGAGTCATTCTTCTAAAAAAAAAAATTCTAGTACGCGAAATTCTCCCGTCTTTTGTTATCAATGTTCCATGTTCCACCACCATGAGGCGTTGGAATCAAGTGCAGATCAAAAGCTAATTTGACGAAGTATACACTATTTAGTGTGCACTCCATTTGTAGACTTCGAGTGTGCATCCTCGAAGTGTGCACTATGCACTTTTGGACACGGCCTAAATATTTGTTTCGACTTGACGAAACCCTGCCGCCAGTGGCACACTACGGCAGTCCTTCGACGCGTCGTTATAGCGACAATTGACATTTACCGGTAAGTGGGCCACTAGGTGTTGGCTACGTTTACGGCATGGGGTTTATATGTGAAATTCAAAATTCACTTTTTAATTTGAATTTTTCAATTGTTATTTTTTTATTTTACAGTTTTTTTAATATAATACAACTTGCAAAGCAATCTTTAAGCTTTCTCACGGTGTTTGTTCCAGGTCTCTAGTCCACATATTAACCAATTTATGACAATTTTTAAAATTACTGTAACTGAAAGAATAACTTTTTGACAATTTTGAACACCCTGTATGGGAACACTTTCAGGAGGAGAAAGGTAATATTTGGGATTTTTTCATCTCTCACTGTAATAAAGCTGTGCTTTTTTTTTTTTTTTTTTTTTTACAAAAATTTGAGATGGTGAAGTCTGATGACTTGTTGATTGACGTTCGATTCCCGACAGGAGTTCATGTGGTTCAGATCCCACATTAAGCTGTAGGTCCACGAATTATATAATCTCGCTGCGGAACAGGACACATATCTAAAATTAAACCAAATCAAAATTAACTTACAGGTCTGCAAGTTGGCATTTAAGCTCTCAATTAAAAATAATTCAATGCTCGTACGTGTTTATGCGTTTTCGAAAATGCCGCTCCTAAGGAGAAAAGTGGCAATTTCTACATAGCCTATATTCACATTTCCGATTGTTTATTCAGCAAAATAGCTCAATATGAAAACTTACTTAAGTCATAAGTCTGAAATTCGGTACATAAACTCGTAACTAAAAATAATAGAATATGTATTTCGGTGTTTTCGGAAATTCAGCTCCTTAAGGGGAAAAGGGGACAATTACAATATTGGAATTTCACTTTTATATTAATTAAATATTATTCTTTCTGTGCGAAGAACAGGCAATTCTGATAGAACACAATAAAACCAATTTTGGAACCTCTTTCTCTAAGGTAATATGTCCTTCTTGTATTATATTCAGTGGCGGATCCAAAGGGGGAGCTATAGGGGCTATATCCCCCCCCCCTTGACGCTCAGGTATACACTGGATAAAATGGGCTTCGATTCTGCTTTACACTGGATAAGACGACAAAATATGGTTTAGCCCCTCCCTTGATCATATTCTGGATCCGCCCCTGATTATATTCAATAAAAATTGCTGGATTTATAAATGGTAGCACTGAACATGTAATTCAAGTTTTATGGACAGCAATATTTAGAGATAATTGTTATACATTGCCTTCGTACTTTATGCAATATGGTAGAGGTTCCTTTACCAAAAGGTAGTTTCTGGCACCTTAATACTATTGTCGATTTGATTAATATGAAATAAGTAGATATATCTACGCAAAATAATTATTTCTAATTTATTTCGAAGTAAAATAACTTGTCGTAAACACAAAGAATATTAATTTTTCTACAAGAAAAAAGTCAAGAGTAACCTAAAAAGAAAAGAAAGGAAGAAAAGTCAAAGGAGTCGGGAAAGTTGACATACGGCAGATGGAAAGGCGTATCATCCATTACACGTTTTATCGTGGATGCCAGCGTCATTATCTACAGACTTAAGCAAAGATGAAGCCCGTAGAGTTGATGCCTAGCTTGATGTGTTACGTGTGTTTGCACGCAGATTACGGGGTCTGATTTCAGGGACACAGGTCAAAGGTGCTACATCCGAAAGCACTGCGCTTCAACATCCCCTATCATCCTTCTCCCCAGACACACAATGCAGACATCACACAGCTGCTGTCTATGATACACGTTGTATACAAACGTTTTATATTTTACTCTTACGGAAGTACACAATATTTGATATGTTGTGTTTTGTTTGGGACTGACACAATCTTTTTCTTCAATGGGAAGGCTTCACCATATACAGTATATACTAGCAGAATATCCATACGGGGAGAATAAGTTTCATTTTGGACATAAATGGATCAATTTGAACTTAAACGTCATCAGAAGTGTCACTGTTCGTCACAGGAACTCCAATCATTTTTAAATATCTCCCCTCCCCTTCCCCAAGTTTCGGGGCTGAATTTGGATTTAAACGGAATCGAGAGTGTCACTGTTCTTCTCAGTGACTCCGAGAACTATTGATTCGACACTAATATCGGTCATTTTCGACCATTTTTAAATATTTACCCTCTCCCCCTCCCCTAAGTTGCACCGTCAAAGTGAAATGATAAAAACTATCCCAAGCCCGAACCTCATTTACCATGTTGAGAATTTCATCGAGATTGGTCGAGTGGTTCAAGATGTATGAAGTCTCAAACATAGTCACTTTCATATATATATACAAGGTGCCCCAAAAGTAGGTATACCGTTCTGTACTGATCAACTCATTGCTTTTTTATATCATTTCTTATCGTTATTAATCAGGTAGACTTAGTTTCTTTATTATTTGTTCTTAATGTCGTTTTACTTATATTTAAGCCCGGAACAGCTGAAGCAAATAAACCTATAAAGTGGAATGTTATACTTGATCAATGCAGGGGTGTATACCTACTTTTGGGTGACCCTGTATATATAGATAAGTTTATCCTAAAGTTCATCCTTTTACATAGACATGTTAAAACAAAATTTCCAATTTTTTTCTTTAGAGCAACAATAGAAAGTGTGGTATTATTCTTGGAATTTAGTGTTCTTCGAACAGTTTTCCGAAATCGCCTTCATCAAATATATACATGAATATGCAACTGATCTTTGTGACCGAATCACAGGAAAACGCCTGAACCATTTAAATGAATTTTGGAATGCAGTTACCATTGAATTACCATCTACTTCGAACTGGGTTTTTATCGTGTCACTTCCATTAAAATGCTTATCCTAAGGAAAGAACCGAGGATGTCAAATTTTACGCGAAAAATCGAGTATCTTACGGGTTCTTATTATTACATTTTCATTGAAATATGTATTGTAAGGAAAGGAAGTGGATTCAAATGTTTTCCCAAATGGTTCCCATTCTTTCCGTGCGAGAAACGGGCATTTCAGCTATAGTATTTTATATTTCTTTTCTATAATAACCACCATATGATTGAAGATATGAGAACAATAAAGTTTATACAAAACAAGATTGGGATCATATTTGAATAATCATCATTATATATAGCAGACATCTACATTTAAACAAATAATCAAATTAATTTCATTGATCTACCTAAGCCCAACCATAAATTATTAAGTACTGTATATACATTTTGTTCTATCTCCATTTATTCCACATCAGTGGTTTCTAACTTGCAAGGCGCTCCCTTCCTAGTTTACACTTTACCTTTCCCAAACTTCAAAACGCTAAATGTTTCACATTTTGTCTTTCCTATTCTTATTCAAGATTTCAACTTTTATTAAAAACTAAATAATTACGCAAACTATTTTTTTTTTTTACAAAGTTGTCAAAAATGAGTACTAAAGACAAAAAAAAAAAGTGTGATTGTTGACATTGCTTTTCCATCACAAGTTTCTTGATATTTGGTGATAGCTTCAACAAACCAAAGCTGAGATCACTTTTCACTTTCACACGGTTACGATACTTTGATTTTATTGTGGTCAATGTCGAATATCCTGATTCACAGAGGTAAGTTGTTGAGAATTGAACTTAAAATTAAAAAAAAAAAAAAAAAAAAAACTGAAGTTAACAAAATTAAATATACCAACACTGCCGCGCACCTAGAAATTTTTGTCGGGAGGGGTCCAATTTTTTTATGGGGGTCCAATACTACAAGCCGCTAGGTCTATATAGAATTGAACGTGTATTTTTGCACCCGAAAAGGCGATAAGTAATTGTAAAATACTTCCACCCATACTTTCAGAATAAAAATGATAGAATTTGGTTGATTTTTTTATAAGAAAAAAAGAGTACAGATGAAGTGTAAGATCAAATTTTCATGCTACATCAATAATTTCCTGTTAAACAAGTATTTTCTATAGTTTTGTTAAGAAAGTGTACAAATGCATGTTTAGTTAGGAAGTTTTCGGAGGGTCTGTACCCGGGACCCCCGCTTGGATGCGCCCCTGAATTAATCTATCTTTCCATAGAGTTTATTTTTACCTCTGAGAAACCAGAGGTAACAGAGTATTCATATTTTGACTTCTGCTATGAAAGATGTGCCAGAACATGTAGATGACGACGTATGTAGAAGTGTGGAATGTGTTGTCGCACACCAGCTAAGCCTACCTTTGCAATACGTCAACAAATAGACACACACTGATCTTGATGTATGGTTCACTTTCTTTCCTCTCCATCTGTTTTGAATGAAGATCAGGTTGACTAGTTTAAAAAAAAAATAAAAAATAAAAAAAAAAGAGAGAAGAGGAAACTCATCAAACTGAAGGTCTTGGCACAAACGGAGGTTTGGAAGTCCATATAGCCATATTTCACATGATTTGGACACCGACGAAAATTAAGTTCCACAGAGTAAAGTTATTTCTACAACTTACTATTAATAATATTCCTACAATATTGCTATTTTTATGTTGTCATTTCATACAAAAATAACGTCATATATTCCAAAAATCGCTCGTTGAACTGAACAAAACTAAGCATAAAAAGTATATTTTCAACGCTCACAGTGAATATACACATTTTTGTACAGTATTACGTAGAAATAGAAACCCAGTAGAGTGAATCTGAATTTGACAGTTTGTTATGAATTCAAAATACTACGCATTGCATTTGGTATGCGGAAGTGACTTACAAAGAAGTGTTTTCAAGTGTCACACTCCGATTTGCTTGAAACTCCTGGAGTGAATAAAGGAATCAAAAGTAAGACATACGAGTTTATATATATATATCGGCCAATGTGGGGGGTGAAGGGAGTAAACAACCCCTAAAGTGCGAACATAAGACAACATGATACATTTTAGCAAGGCCATAACTAGCAACACACAATGTTAATTAGGTTGAAACTCCTGCAGTGAATAAAGGAATCAAAAGTAGGAAATACGTGTTTGATATATATATATATATATATATATATATATATATATATATATAGATAGATAGATAGATAGATAGATAGATTTTTTTTATTATTATTTCCATTCAATAAGGTTACATCGATAATTCTACCATCAATATTTTATAAACTAGACTGTACACTGTTCTACAAATTTAAATTTTCGTATTTATATTCAACATATAAGTGCATATTATATTTTATACACAAGTTCTTGCTCGTTGAAGGTACAAAGAACATCATTGTATGTCCATATATTTGCGAAGGCTACAATATTATTTTGAGATACAGCTTCTTTATAAGCATTATTTATAGCATACTTTAAACGGCGAATATAGATACTCAAAAAATCCAGAGGACAATTGAAACTGCAATATAAATGATATCTATATACAATGTATATTGTACTACGTGCTAAAGTAATCAAAAAGTTAGAAAGAGAAATAGCAGTTGACTTTTTAGAGTTAAAATATCCTACCATGAGTTTACTATTAGGTATTTCGTTTAAGTCCAAAACTTTACAGATTAAAGTGCTTACAAATTTCCAAACTGACTGAACAGCATCACATTCATAAATTATATGTAATCCTGTACCGACTTGCGGGCAGAAAAGACACTTGGGACCATCTAATTTCTTCCATTGATACAGTCTTTCAGGAGTTATTAGCCTATCATGTAAAAACCTCCATGAATTCTGAGCATCATATCCAATTGAGGGAAATCGGCATATTTCAGTCCACGGAATCCTTTCATTCGTCCAACGACATTTATTTGTAATTGGATTAGGAGATAATGATCGAGAAAGTACCTGTCGATATAGCGTTTTTGATGTTGTTGGAAAATGTATAGTATCGTTTGTTCCAAATCGCAAAAAGGTATATTCAATCTTATTTTCAGCCATATGATCAATTCTTGTCAAAAATTGTTTCAGTAAATTCTTAAATCTTCTTAAACCAAGTGTCAAGACACGTTGGGAGCATTTTGTGAGATTTGAATAATCAAAATGGTCCTCTTCGTACCAACTACCAGTTTCAGATATTAAATCTCCAACTGCATATACAGATAATCGCTTCCATTCAGGACTCAAAGAAATCAAACCTGTGTTTGATCGAAATATTAGACAGTTGTAAACGGGCAAAGAACGAAAGAAATCCAATGTAAATTTTTCCAGATTTGGATAGACATTCATATGCTTCCATGAATTAATAACAGATGAGTAGAATGACATTAATGCTATTTCTATTAAAATCCATAATAAAAAAATGGACAGGGTTTAATGGATGTGTACAGCAGGATGATAAGTGAAACAAAATTAAATCATTAAGAACTGAATGAAAATTTGATCGTAAAATATTTGCTATAAAACGTAACCGCAACGATATTACTTTACTATAAATATGCACTGTTCCTAAACCACCTTGCATTACTGGAGAAAATACATAATTTGGGTGTAGCCAATGATGTCTATTCCAGAGGAAATTCAAAAATAATTTATCTACTCGCTGTAAAAAATTTAACGGAGGTTGTAAAACCGTAAATACGTGTGTCAACTTTGATCCCACAAACGTATTCAATAATAGGCGACGACTATAATATGAAGTGCAATACGAAAAGTGCTGCCACCTTAAAAGACTCTTCTTTATTTTGCTTTCCAGATTATCCCAGTTAACTCTTTCATCGTGTTCTGTATTCCCCAAGTGTACTCCTAAAAATTTACACGATCTTGAAGTCCATGTGGCTTTCAGTGGTGCGTCTTTGCGATGTTTCCAACTGCCAACCCAAAGTCCACATGATTTTTGAAGATTAAGCTTTGCTCCAGACACCACACTGTACTCAGAAAATAAATTATAAATTTCATTAAAACCTTCATTCCGTGTTATGAATAACACTACGTCATCGGCAAAACTTGAAACAATTATTTTGTTTTCTTCAACATTGTTAGGCGATATATGAAGAGGCTTTGGAATCGATAATCCATATTGGATTAAATGACGTCGACACATATGCAAAAAAGGCTCGATAGATAAAGCGAAAAGAGGACCTGACAGCGGATCACCCTGACGTACACCACAAAGATGAAGAAAAGGCTCTAACAATACAGATCCATGACGCACTGCTGTTGATGCCTTCTGATACAACAATCTGATACATGAAATAAAACCAGGGCCAAACCCAAAAGCATTTAAAACTTCAAAAAGATATGAATGATTTACTCTGTCGAAGGCAGATGATTGATCTAGGTTAAGTAATGCAAGTGGGAGGTCTTTTATATTACAATAACTAATAACATCTCGTATTAGATGAATATTATTATACATTGAACGGTTGGATACTCCATATGTTTGATCTTCATGAACAATTGAATGCATTACTCGACGCAACCGGTTAACTAATACACGAGACAAAATTTTATATGACGTGTTTAGCAATGTGATTGGCCTCCAGTTATTAAGTTTTAAAAGATCTCCCTTTTTTGGTAGAAGAACTAGTACTCCCATAGTCATGGATGGAGGAAGACGATATTCCGATAGACAACTACGAATTACTTCTATAAATAATGATTTTAATTGAGACCAAAAACACATATAAAATTCTGCAGTTAAACCATCCCATGATGGCGTTTTCCTTTTGTTCATTTGAAAAACTGCAGCCGTAATTTCATCTTCTGTAATAGGTTCTTCGCAAATATTCCGTTCTACATCACATATCTTCGGCAATTCTGATAAAGTTCTATGAAATAATTTAATATCTTGACAGTCAGTGCCTTGAAAGTGACTTTGAAAATGATTCCTGATGTGTTTTCCAATCGCTTTTGAATCAGATATTATATTCTCACCTACACGAAGTCTTGAAATAAGTGAAATTCTATTGCAATCATTCTGAAGAGCTCTTATATTGGAAAAACTACTAGCATCAGTGTGTTGAAAGGCTCTCCTCTTAGTATTAATTACTCTTGTTGCTAGCACCGCATACTTATTTTTCAGCATAGCTTTACACTCATTAAATGCATTTATTTCTTCATGATTCACATTATCTTTGCATAGGAAATCATTACAAATGGCTTCAATTTGTTTTATATTAATTCTGTTTATATCGTCCTTACAAGACACTGAGAATTGAATAGAAATACGTCTAATTTCATTAATAAAAGACTCCCACAATCCAATTTTATCCGAAACACAAACTAACTGAGAAACATAAAAATTAATGTAATTTACAACAATTTCACGATACAAAGGGTTATGAAGTAAATCATTATCCAGACGCCAATATGCAGGACGATTTAGAGTTTCTGATCCAGATAAAGACATTAATACACTAGAATGATCTGAAAATGACGGAAATATTTTTATGTCTAAAATCCGAGGTAAAACTGAGTATGACGTATAATAACGATCAAGACGAGATCTTGGAGAGTGTGACTGCGTTCCCGCATATGTATACCCACATTTATTGGGAAAAAGATGTTTCCATACATCTTGTAAATTATTATGTTGTATAATATCATGTAGTACATTAGCCAGTGTTGTATTTCTTTCCACAGAATTACTCCGGTCCTCTGGGTACAAAGTTACATTCCAGTCACCACCCATAATAACATAATCAACAGAAGGTATTGTAGACAAAAATTCATCTATTGACTTCACTACTTTCAGAGCTACCGGACTGTTACAAGGTATATATACATTAATAAAATGCCACCTACGGGAATTGTATATACACGATAGCACTTGTACCTGTCCATCAAATCTAATGTTATGAGATACTTCACTCAACTGGATATAAAATTGTTTGCGAACACCAATAAGAGTTCCAGAAAAAGCATGTTTGCCAGGATTTATATAAAAAGCATAATCATTTAGAGTTTTTGATGTAGGTACCTCATGTACATTTGTCTCTTGAAGAAACAGTACATCCGGATTATGTTTTTGTGTACACAGATATAAACTAATTTGTCGTTTTTCATCTGCTATACTATTCACATTTAAAGATAAAAATTTGACCATAATTAAAATCGAAAGAAATAGGCAAATTATTTTACAGAAAATGAACATTCTCTGACATATTACTTCACATATCACTATGTAGTGATTTAATAATTCTGCTAAGACGCCTTCGTAAATTATATTCCACTCCAGATGATTTGACCTGTTCTAACTGTACAATAAGACCAGGAATGTCACTAGTAAAAGTTTTAGCAATAGGCATGGCCTTCTTAAAACTTAAAACTTAGATAGATAGATAGATAGATAGATAGATATAGGCCAACATGGAGAATGGAGGGGTAAACACCCCTCTAAAGTGCGTACATAGAGTAATATGACATATTTTAGTAAGGCCATAACTAACAACATACAATGGGAATGTACGCACCTCTGCAATGAATAAAGGAATTAAACGTAGGCCATACTTTTTTAATATATCGGCCAATGTGAGGGATGAAGGGGGTAAACACTCCCCTAAAGTGCGTACATACACAACACTACACATGTTAAGAAGATGATAACTAGTTAAGCCGTTAGAGATAAACATTGGCCAATGTTGGAAAACATTTATAAGTTTGGTCACCAGGGTGGGAAAAAATCATGATTTTTTAAAAATCATTTCTGTTGATTTTTTTATTATTTAAATCATTTTTTAAAATTTAAATCAAATCTTTCTCCTCGTATAATACAAGTCGCGAACTGAAGAAAAAGCATTAGGAATTAGAATTAAATGCTAATTATGCCATTTAAGTGAAAGTATTGGGATTGAATTTTGAATTATCCCAAATCGTTAGCCTATATCAATCCCAAACAATGTTTCTTAACCCTTTTAAATTATGGCTCTTTTTAAAGGTAAATTATAGACTTTCAGTCAAGCAGCTACAGCATCATCTCTATTTATCCGAGGATAATGGTACATACACCACTCTCTTTAGAATAGAACAGCTTTTAAAACGGTAACATTCACATTTCCCTATCACTTCCCTGAAGCGGGAAATTTTGAGTAATCGGCATTTTTTCTTTTTTTTTTTTAATTTTGATCCCCTGTGTTATAACGCACAGATCTCAAAATCAACTGGGAAATACTAACGGGAGTACCGGTACTAAATGTGTGTACAAAATTTCAAGCTTCTATCTTGAGTAGTAAGGGTGAGGAAACTATTGAGCTAAGTAAATTCCCACAATGCCCCAGATGACCCGGATGTCATATAAAAATTTTCTCAGACATCCCTATTTACCCTAGGATCATGATTTGTACATTATTCTCTTCAGAATAAAACAAATTTTCAAACGGTACCTTTCAAATGTCTCCATCATGTATCTGGGGCGGGTATATCACGAAAAAAGGAATTTTCTGTTAAAAATATCTTCTTTTTTTAAAAAAAAATTACCTCTGTGCACCTCTCCCCCTGTTTTAAGGCAGAGATCTGAAACAAAACTAAAAAATACTGAGGGATCCACTGAGTAAATGTGCAAAATTTCAATCTTGTAGGTACAAAAGTAAGCCCGCGAAAAATAACACCCCAAATACCCCAGATTCCCGTATAAAACAAGATCTCAGGTAACAGTTTCGTGAGACATCCCTATTTATCCTAGGAGCATAGTACGTACATCATTTTCTTCAGAATAGAACAGCCTTTCAAACGGTACCATTCATATGTCTCCATCCGAGGCGGGGAAATCACGAAAAAAGCTATTTTTGTTAAAAATATCCCTTTTTAAAACATTTTTGCACCTCTGGACCCCGCTGTTTCCACGCAGAGATCTGAAAACATCTGAAAATTATTAAGGGGTGCACTGAACGAGTGTGCAAAATTTCAGTCTTCTGAATGCAAAATGTAACCCGCCATAAAATAATAAGAATAATACGCGTAACAAAAAATATCTTTTTAAAATTATGACGTCATCACACACTATGTCTCAACGCAGAAAGGCGTGAAAGCATATGTAACGTGTTCTAAAATGCCTCTAGTCTTGAAGAAAATGAAGTAAAAAGCCTTATTGGTACTTTTTTAATCGAATAATGGAGATTCTACCGTATCACCTAAAAATAGGTGATATAATTTAAAAGGTTAAGCATTAAGGAAAAAGTACAGCAACGTTTATCAAAATGACAGTTTTTTTCACAAACGTTATTGATCTTTGGCAGGGGTCTATTTTTAAAAAACTCAGAACTAGCTTGCGGCATGAAATACATAAATTTCGCCTAAAGTTATAAAATTTAAAAAAAAAAATGGAGAGGGCATAGGACCCCTCTAAATACTCCTTATTGTCTGGGAACAAACAGACACGCACAAAAATGAATTTTCGTCTTAAATGTGGATGGTGATTTCCCCGTTGGAATAGTTAACGATTTTAAAACCCAAATCCAATGTTACGGAAAGAAGAAAGCAGGATTGCTCCGTTACCTGTTCAAAACGGGATTTTCCCTAATCATCCTCTGCATGACACTTGTTTTCATACTATACTGTACATTTGAGTCTCACTGTATTATGAATATTAAATTCCATAATCGAAATAACAGAACAGAAACAGGATTTTACTTATTTTCACTTTAAATTAATTTATTTCGGAATTCGATTTAAATCAACGATTTTTATTTTAAAAAAATCAAGTGATATAAATCTTGATTTAAATCGTGATTTAAATCAGACTGATTTAAATCAATCCACCCTCTTGGTCACTTTATGTGAAACAGTATTGAGCGCCCGCTTAAATGCTCACAACTATGTTTTTGAGGCCATAAATGAAGCGAGGTTATGCTTCTGACTTGCCTGGAGAGCCCGTCGCTGCAGATCTACGATATGCAGCGGTAAATGTGCACTGACTGCAGTTTGAAAGTTCTGAAGCACGTCGAACGACACCTCACGCAATTGTCTTTGCGTGTTCCACCTGAAGAGACTTGCTTTTCCCAACGGTACGACTGTTTTCGGGACGTTACTTTCTTGTAGTGTCGCATAACGGACGTTGCGACAATCTCTTTCGTTTTTCACTCTTCCATAATTCAACTGCGTTTCTCTTGTATTCCAAGTCCATAGACTCACCACTCATAACACTACAGGTCCCCTATGCTGTCCTTCACACATATTTCTCGTAAGTTTCATCTTTCTCAGCGTCGGTGATATCATTTGGTTGCATGACATCCTCATGCAAATCAAATTGTACAGTAACGTCTTTGTTTTATATTGACATGGCTCTATCTGCAGCGTCATTGATCAATTCCCGGAGGTAGTTTGCAAGGTGTATCTCTTCCCTGTTTGGAGGTGGTTCTGGAATGTCTACAATAGCAAAATAGACTGGAAGTAGACGAATGACATTTAAGGTGGATCACTAGGTGTTCTCCGTGCTATGCTAAACGTTACTTGAATAGTGCGGCATTGCCAGATAGTGTCGAGTGTTTATTGAAGCAAGATAATAAAGGGAGTAATCATGGAATTCTCCTTAAATACTTACTGGAGAACTTAGTTTTCGACCCTTACCGCGATTCCGCTTCTCGGACTGCAACGCTAGAATCCAGGAATTTTCTTATTGTGACTATTACAGTAAACGTACAAATTTGGCAACAACGCATTATGGCGTTCTGCGCAAGTTTCGTCTCAAAATCTCTTTCCTTAAATGTAAATTAATATTTAAATAAAATATGAAACATAACACGAAAAACGGTCAAACAATATATTATTTCGTGATAAGATTGTTACCTTAAAATACTTTACACATACAAATAAACATTTCATAAAACGGAGTACTTCTAGTAAGATCTAACAGGAAGTGCCGTCTTGTGTACTTATTGTAAAACGAATCAATTATTTTCTTTTATTTGTTACCTTTTTCGATATCAGAAGACACAATCAAATGAATCAGAATCTTGTGTTGTAGCTGAAACATAACTCTATCTTATAGCACAATATTTATAATATGTAATGTTTCATTGCGCTGTAGTTAAGGGAATGAGCTAAAATATGTACTGACTTCCGGGTGGTGATCCACTTTAATGGGTCTACATCCATTTTGAATAGGGCCCTATAGCTTTGGCTTATTACGGCCCAATAAACATAATGATAAGTATGCCTTATTGTGCATATAATATATACACAAGTAAAATGTGTTTCCACCAGTACCTTTTATCCACGTCACACGCAACTAAAATTGAGGGTCAAATATAAAAGAGATTCTGAGGACGATGAAGTTGAAGAGTTTAATTTGGAAGTAGACAACATAAAGAGGCAATTAGCTTCCATTGAGTAAAATAGGTGAAAGCCGTTTAGACAAGGGAAGAAAAGAAGTGCATGTAGTGTTCGTTGGTTTAGAAGAGTTGTAATTGGTTTACTTTGATAATTTGAATGAAGATACTAAAGAAGCTTGGAAGAGAAGCTCAGAAGGTTCTGAAGAAAGTAAACTATGAACCAAGCATTCAAAGTTGGAATACAAGAAATATAGGATGGTGAATAAAAGAAGTATTTGTTAAAAAAAAAAAAAAAAAATCCTTTCAAGTACTATCATTTAATATCTAGAAGAGTAGCGAAAACGTTTGATCAGGGAACACGTTGATTATAGGAGGACGAATACGGTTAAGAACTATCATAATTATTCTAAAATAAAATGGTTGTTGCTGCAGGATATGAATCGAGAATTAACATGATGCCAGACAACACAAAGAAAGGCTCTGATAGTAATATAAGATGAAAATAAATATGAAAAAGAAAAACAGTGTTGGCTAGATGATTGAGGTTGTGATAGATGTCTGAGAAAGGCAGTAGAGAATAGGTGCTTATGTTTAATTTGCTTTGATTTCAGTTTAGTTTAGCGTCCCTTTCAGCAGCGTGGCTATATTTAAGACGTGGAGCTACAGTTTATGTGAGAGCCAAACTACATGATTTCCTGCCGAGAATCGAACACAGGTCTCCGGCACCAAAGGCGCATACGGTAACTGCTTAGCCACAAAGGAGGTCTGACTATATTTAAATACCTAGGTAGTATTATTAACGAAGATATTAAATGTAAATTTTAAATAGAAACGACGGGAAAATGGAGAAAATCTTTAGGAAGATTGTGATTATCATGGTAGGAAGCAAGCATACCATGAGTGTCACTTAATGAAGAGTTACAGAAAGAACTCAAATGTAGAGTATCGGATTGTACGAAGCAGAAACATGGCATTATGAGAAAACAACGAAAAGTAATCTAGTTCTTGAAATCTGTACTTTTATATGAACGTAAAACTTGGAACAATGAAGCAATGAGGGACACTGCGGATAATGAATTAAATGAATATAATTGGAAGTAATTTTTTTTAAAAAAAAGGATATTAAGACATTGTCAGAGAAGAAATTATATTCTCATGACGTGTAGAAGGTATGATAGAAGAAAAACAATTGTGGTAGGGAAAAGTTAAATTAATGGATAGTATCAAAAGTATAATTTCTTTGTCAAGGCGAAGAAATTATCTAAGAACCATATTGTATGTAAACTTAAATTTGTAGCAAGTAGCCTATAATAGAAAATAATTACGGTGAATTGCATTGGTAGAGGTAGGAGGAGGATCCCGTTAGCTCTTAACGCAAGTAGATTCCCATATACTTATCGTTTTGATATAAATTTAGTTGGGGTCTACTAGCATTCTAGTCGTCCCCCCAATTTTAAGATGTCAGAGACGCCCATGATTCCAATACTAGAAGAATTACATATAAACTATTAAAACTTATAGAAAAGATTGAAAAAAGTGGATTGTGTTGCATTTAA
The DNA here is from genome assembly GCF_964235325.1 of Thermobia domestica. NCBI lineage: Eukaryota > Metazoa > Arthropoda > Insecta > Zygentoma > Lepismatidae > Thermobia > Thermobia domestica. The sequence continues at coordinate 193,668,371 of NC_137454.1, forward strand.
TAAAACAACAGAAAGAGTTGCTTGGGTGCACTGGTGCAAATCCCCGGGGGATGAAGGGGAACATGTCCCCCTCAATCTTGGAACTGGGGGGACTGTCACCCCCCAATAATCCAATTTGAAATGTGTTTTGTGGGAGAAATGAAATGATTTGTGACCGATTGCCACGAAGGAAAGTGAGATGAAATTGTTGTACAATATATAACAGGTTCAATCCAGAAGTCAGATTCATCTACCGTAATATGAATCTCATCTCCCTCCTCCCCCCCCCACCAAGAATGAGCTTGAAATTTGTTGAAAACAACTCTGCCTCCCAATGTTGAAAACAACTCTGCTTCCCTGATCCTCCACAGTGCTATTTTTCAACTTCATAAATATTTTGAACATCGCTTAAAAAAAATATATTATGGGAACGGTCTAACCCCCCCCCCCTAATGTTGCAGACAGATTTGCGCTGCAGCTTGTGTGGTAGACAGAAATGTAAGGACTGTTATTAAAATTGATATACTTTATTCAACCATACGATTTAGAGTATATACATAAACCCACACTGTAGTCAGTGGCGCAGTCAAGGGGTTGACGCTTAGCCCATTAGTATAATGTTATCAAAAATTGATTTTGCTAACATGCAGCAGGGTTGGCTGGTTTAAACCAAGGTGGTTTAAACCAAGGTTTAAACCAGCTGGTTTTTTCAAAAAAACCAACTGGTTTAAACCAAAAAACAAAAAAATGTTCGTAAAAGTGTAAGTGTTTGTAAAATCTTGATGAACACACATTTGTGGGTTATCACGTTTCACTCCCGTATATTATTCGTATTATATTCAGACCTAAATTCCCCATTCATTACTCAAAAAGATTATACTACAAAAGCAACTTTTTTTTACAAGTTTATAAATGTTTATTTTGTGATTTTTTTGTAGTTGTTATTATTGTTATGTAATTGCAATCGAAGAAAAATTCTAAATATTCTTTCGTTTCAATGTTTACTATTGATAAAATACATCGAAAATGCCGTACTTTTTGTGTGTGGGGGGGGGGTCATACAGACCCCACGAGAGGCATTTAGTGAAATAAGTATCTTTGGTATCTATTTATGTATAAATGAGTCTGAGCCAAAGTGGACTCAAATAATTCGTATCTTTATTCCCTTTTCTTATTGATATGCAGATTAAGTCGGTGTATTTCTTTAATTTGGACGAATAAAAGTCGTTGTTAACTAACTTGAACTAGATTAGTTCTTCTGTACTCCGTCGTACTTTGAAATTGTTCATATGTAATTAATTCTGTGTAATGGTTTCACTTGTGCAACTGTTTATCTTTTTGTCCTTCTGAAATGACTCTTGACAGTTATATTAAGAAGCATGTAAAGATCAGTACAACGTATTTTTTTTATCAGGATTCCTTCGTGAGTGAGTCGGCAGACGTATCGCATTTGTGGCCAATTAGTCCTGGTTCCGAGTTCAATTGGAGGACAATTTCTCTCGGATGTAACTCGAGAAGCGGTTTTTATTCCGCTTTAAGCTTATGTGACCCCTTCCAGCATAACCCGGTTGTTGCATAATAACATCAAGGCGAAACAAACTTATTTCTGTCCATATATGATATGAATATATAGAGCAAATCATTTAAACCATAAAAACCTGGTTTAAACCCAAAAAAAACTGGTTTAAACCAAAAAACCGGTTTTTTTGGTTTTTTTAATAAAAACCATGGTTTTTGCCAACCCTGACATGCAGTATGTTTCATTTGTGATCCCCGATAATACGACTTTTCTTAGATCTATAATTGATCACAAGTGTTGTACAGTCTCTCTCATAGTTATCAAATTATATAATGTGCATAACTAGTAGTTGTTTTACATGAACTATTACATGTTTACATGCATTAAGGCTGGGTTTCTCAACCCGGGAGTCGCAAAGATAAGCGGAAGATGAACTGACCAAATGTGGTGTTAATCCATTCGCTTTTAGGGATGTTACTGTATCCACTATATACAAGAAATAGAGTCTATTACTACAGAAATAGATTAATATCGTGAGACCTCCGCAATAGATATATTAAAAACCCCACACAAGCTTATTACAAACCAGACATTATAACGGGGTCGCTGGCGAGAGTATGTGATAAAATGGGGGTTGTGACAGGAATTAGGTTGAGAACCACTGTATTAAGGAGTGTATATTCTCGACTGCACTGGTTTGTTAGTCTTTTCGCTCAACCCTTGGCGGAAAAATCTTATCGGTATCCTTGTCGGCAAATGCAACTGTGCGTCTCATATAATGTTAATCGTTTACCAGTGAAACCGTAATTACTCATGATTATCTCTCGTGAAGTTGCACATTTGTGCGATCTAGATTGTAATCCAGATGTTATTATCTGTCCTCAAACATTGCAAGAAAAAAGTCACTGCATTTTCTTTTCTTTCTTCAAATGTGACAAAATGTTGGAGGTAAATGAACACAAACAAGCTTGGTGATGTTTCCGAAACATGAACTCAGCCTTCTTTCATTTCTAAAATTTTACCATGTATAATGTCCAAAACACCAGTTCGTATATTTATTTTTGTTTCATAAGTTCGTTGAACCTGAGAAAGGCACACGACACAAACCACTCATTCTCAAACCCATCATACAAGAAGCATCAGGTGCTGTATCATTTTTTTCAGGACTCAGATGACAGTATTCTATGTCTACAAGGAGTGGCTGATGTTGTAGCTTGTTGAGTGACACCTCCCAGTTTTAGCGTTATTTGTATATAACGAAGACTATATTTTAGAATTTAGACATTAAACGCATGCTATTACCAACTACCCACCAAATGGAAACCTTTTACACATTAAATTTCCTGTTTGAAACTGTGACAATCTTCTGTCCATGTGATTGGCATTTGTTTGAGTCACATTTCGTGTTTCCACATCTACAATAGCTACTATTGAAAGAAAATAGTGCGTAAAATTTATAAATAGTTTGTAGTAACAGCGACGTACACTTGAATTTCTCTGGTGGCCTTGTAATATTTTAAGAATCGTTTTCTTCATTATGTGTAAATTAAGATCCATATTCTATTTTCTACTCTATTAATTGATTATTATCTACTACTGATAATTAGAAGGTTCGTTCATTTAAAAGGCAAACAAATTATCATAACAACATTATTACTCTATTGCATGGCATAGTTCGGGTGCCTAGGCAGGGGCTCAAGACTCCTTCCCCTTAGTACAGTGACATTAAAAGTTCATTCTCCCTGCAAGCAGTATAATTACCGATGTTACTTTTTTGTAAATTATTTTGCAAGTACTGTACACTTATGTTAAAAAAAACGTATTTCCCAAAAGATCTATCATTAATCCTACATAAGATATCAGCAAATTGGTTATGTACTGTATTCTTCTCTCTCTCTCTCTCTCGGTTTTTTTTTTTTTTTTTTTGTCTTTCTCGTTAACATGTGCATCAAAATTTACAATCTGCGGGTGCAAATAGAGAGTGATAAAAAAAAAAAAGAAAGATTATCTATTAAAAATGTGTTTAAGAGCTCCTGCTTAGCTGGCATGGTCCCTGGTTCTATTCCCTGGGTGGTCTTGGTCTTGATATTGCAGTGAAGTCCTTGGTCTTGGTAGCAAATAAATGGTATGGATCATACCTTAAAGATCGTAGGTAATTAACTGAAATAACAGGAATAATTAATAATAAAAATTTTTAAAAAATGTGTATCAAGTGAAGAAATTATTAATCGTGGAGTACCACAGGGATCATAGGGCCACTTTTCTTTATATATTTTCTGAAAATATTAATAGTTCATGTGTGACTTTATATGCAGATGATATAAACATAATAGTGGGAAAGATAAAAACAAATTAGCTTCAAACTGTCAAAGGGCAATGAACCAACTTTCAAGTTGGATGAATAAACACGATTTAATTATTAATGCAAATAAAACCTGTGCCTTAAATTTTCTTAATGTTAAAAGTAATCAAGCCAATACAATAACAAGAATAAATAATAAAACAGTTATATATGTAGAAACCGCTACCTTTCCCGGAGTTAAAATATCTAATAATTCCAACTGGAAACCACATACTCGTATAGAACATGTAAAAAATAAGAAATTAGATATATGAGATAAGATTAATGTAAAAACATATATATATAATACTCAAATTTCCATTCTGTAATGCGGATTGATGTTCTGGGGAAATTCACCTAAAAGTCTTGTCATCTTTACGCTACAGAAGAAAGTGGTAAAGATACTTGCAGAAGTAGAATGGAACTCTCCTTGCAGAAATGTTTTTAAAGAACTTGAAATAATGACTCTTTCCTCAATGTATTTGTTCGAAGTATTAACATATTTGAAAAAACATACTAGGGAATTTATTGTTAACAAAGACACTTATAGATACAGTGGCGGATCCAGGGGGCGATCGCCTCCCCAGAAAAGGAAAGTTTTTTTTATTTTTATTTTATATATAAATTAAACCCATCCCAGAGTTTCGAGCTCTTAAAAGTAGCTCTAAGCAGGAGTATTACAACCCACCGCCCCACCAGAAGTACGTCCTGGATCCACTGCATACACATATACAGTGTGTTTCAAAACAACACCGACAACGTTTGGGAGGTGATTCCTTACACTAGGGATGCGCACGAGACAAGATTTGTGGCTGTCTCGTCTCGAAAATGTGCTGCAAAAGTGATGTCTCGACTCGAAGAATGTATGTTCCTCTATTGGAAGAGTCGTGTCTCGACTCGAAGAATGTATGTTCCTCTATTGGAAGAGTCGTGTCTCGACTCGAATTTTGTCAGAAAAATCCTGTCTCGACTCGTCTCGTTCGCATCCCTACCTGACACCAAGACAAGATGGAAAGCATAGACCAACCTAGGTGTACAAATGCTTCCTTTCGGAGTTATAGACTGTCGAAAACATGAAAAAATGAATTTTGAAGGTTCATAGCTCCAAAACTATGGGATCTATCGTAGTCGGGTCAAGACTACACTTAGGAACTAATATATGCGCTATCCAAAAATAAAAGTTTCAGAATCCTAAGGTACTCACGTGACAAATTTTATAGAGGAAGTTTGGCTACGGGTATGTAATTTGAAGTACTCACCAACTACCTCTATACAAATTGTTGCGGAACTTCCGCAGGATTCCGAAACATGAATATTTGGACAGGGCAAGTACTAATTCCTAAGTGTGTCTTGACCCGACTGTGGTAGGTCCCATAGTATTGGAGCTATGAACCTTTAAAGATAATTTTTTCATGTTTTCGACAGCCAATAACTCCGAAATGAAGCATTTGTGCACCCAGGTTAGTCTATAGTTTTTGTCTTACCTCGGTGTCAGGAACCACCTCCCAAACGTTGTCGGTGTTGTTTTGAAACACCCTGTATATAAAATATCAATTACTCACAAAGGTACTCTATTATACAATCTATTTCTATCACGTACGTATAAAAAAATCTGGTCTCTGTAAAACAACTTTAGAATCTTACTTAAAAGGTACATGATAGAACAATGCTTTTACTCTGTTTAGAATATGTGCGAAATAATTCTATAAGAATCCATGTGTAATAATAGTATGTATGTTTATGTATACTGGTATATATATATAACTGACGTGTCAAATTTCTTTGTGTGATGATGAACGGATGCAATAAATTATTATTATCAGTCTTGTCTTGCTTTCAAGAAAGCGTATGCTTTTCATAGGTAAATCTTACTCTGAATATAAAAGTTAACAAAAGCTACGCAAAACATTGCTTGTCTTAATATGTGACAATAATAACTTTTTTTTTTTAAATATAATATTGTTCACCTTCATGAGAATACAATATGATAATGTACAGACTTACCGAAGTTCAATACTAAGTTTCGGTTAGTTTTAAAAGAACTTGACTAACGTTTTGTTAGTTTATTTTTAGTTTACCAGCTGTCTTAGGCAAACAACTATTTTGTCGTAGAATTTCACTGAATCCAATCATCGGCTATTGTAAAAGAATCACATGATAGCTATAGTAAATCAAACACTCAAGTTCCCGCCTTTTAAAAATTCATAGAATGGTAATCTCTGTCATCTTCCACACACCGTTCCAATTTATTGGCATTCTGCGAGCTCCTGGTGAGTTTCAATGGAAGCAAAGATACACGGAGATTGTACACTCCGCATCAAAAAAAAATTGCGACAGCTAACCCTGTGCAGCTAGGCCACTCAATATACACCTTCTTATCCCATAATCGTGTCTGGTAAAGAGACCCCCTCTCTCTCCTCCTCCCTTCTCTCCCATACTAAAATTAGCTAACATGAACGCAATTCTAATTTCAAACTACACATGTATTAGTATCGATAAAATGAAATAACAAAACCGAGACGAAACCAGATTCATAAGTTAATTTAGGGAGAAACTGAAACACACACAATGAAAAATTGAAACCAATGGATGTCTATTACACAGAGGTTCAGAAATGAGGCAGAGAGAGAGAGAAAGAGGGGAGAAGGTGAAAGAAGAAGAAAAAGAAAAGGGAGAACAGATAAAAATGTGGAATTTTACACTTAGTCAGAAAAGAACCTAATATTATAAAGTTCCGTTACCAGGAATCCAACAGTAATATAGAAATTACGTTCGTTTTTATATTTTTTTTCAGGACTGCGAATATATAGAGGATGCTTGAAACATTCATTAAGTCCCTTTCATAAAGGATAGCATACTCAATTTCCAGTAGAACTGTAGATCTCACAGATACATATAAGATAATGTCAAAAGTTTAACACACATGCTTTCAGCGTGGTTCAGTTGTAAATTCGGTAGAGTTCATTGAACGTACTGATGCAAACTACATTCTAATAAACCCAGTAGGTAGCGTAGGTCATATCTTCCATTCCAGACTATTAATGCAAAGTGAACAAAAAGGGGAAAAAACGAAAAGGAAAAGGAAAAGGAAGAAAGAGAGAAAGATAAAATTGAATGAGTGCTATTTTACTGGTAAATTTTTATCAGAAATATCCTACATTAAAAGTCCAAACCGTATCATAATGAAAAGTTACAAATGTTCAAATGGAAAATTGGATGTTCTTTATAGATGTAGCAGACATTGCATATTTCAAATTTCAACCTGCATAAATCACATTGAATTATAGGATGGAAACAAATTTGTGTCGAACTAGTACAAATAAAATTTTGTTTTCAAATAACCAAAGAGGTTGTTGCCATTTTCTAGTCTTTTCCGAAGATTTATCTGTTCCGGACATCCAGCATCACTTTCATCTCTTGCGAATATAACGTTGTAATTTGCACAGATAGAATGAACACGCTAGAGCTCAAATGGATCATAGTGTCAGTCGGATAATGTTGGTTAGGTTATGGACCATCACTGGGTCGAGGATTCAAACCCCTAGTGACACGGTGATTCGACTGAGACTCAGTAACCCAGATGATAAAAAAGTTATTTTGCTTATTCCGTTGCGTTTAAACAGTATTTCTTTCAGAGATGACCAGGACTGGAGATGTTATGCCCAGAGCACGAAAAACTCGACGCTGAAGTTGCCAATTAATTACATTCTCCACACCAGGTCTATCGGTATCTTGCTCCGTTTTAACTTTGGAACACGCACACGCACATGAAATGCGTATGTACGTGAGAGGGACGGGAGAGAAGTAAAAGATGCAACGACAGGATAGGGAAACGTCAAGAAAGAGAGAGAGGGGCGGGGATGAATATAAATATGAAACATGCTTATCATTACAGTGTATGATGAAGAACGCACACACTGTTTATTCGAATTCTCGCCAGTGATGCTTTGTAAGTTCTCCAACAGAAGATAAATCTCCGTTTGCAGCCATTATTTTATGCGAAAAGTTATAGTACGTGTCGGGGAATCGAACCCAGATTTTCCGATTGAAAGTCTGGTACTTTACCACTACACCACCGATTGCTTTACCCAAACTTTGTCCAACAAATGCTGTAATATTTCTTTCTGAGAACGATAACACGAAAAGTGTTTACTGCCGATCAATGAAGTGTTTCGAAGGTCCTGGTAAATATCTTGCTCTTTGCCAACCAACTTTCGTAAATCGTCTCTATCATGATAAAGGTGTTTGCTTCCACACTCCCTTCCCCTCCCCTAGAAAGCAAAAGCGAACGAGATTCCGGGGAAGTATTCAGAGGTGCTTGGGAATTTCCTCTCTTGTTCCCCTTCAATTATCACACTGTTGTTTGTCATAGACCAAATTACGATGAATTTCAATTAAGTTACCATAGTATAATTATTTCCTTATTGAATTATCGATACTTTTCAGTGGAAAAAAGGATGAAATTTCAAAGTCCCAAATCAAGGTAAGTAGACCAATGTCAAGGGAAAAAAGTATAAAATTTTCATATAATTATGCGTACAGTCCAAACTTAAATTTTCCGTCTAATTAAGCTTACAGTACAAAATTTTATGTCTATTTTTCTCACAACTTCATGGGTTGATTGCCCTGTGCTCTAAGCGCTCCACATAATAAACCTAACCTTCAGCATTTATTACTCGTATAGTAGCAAGCAATGGATATATGAAGCCAAGTACTGTATTTTTTGTTTCTGAATATTTTCTCAACTAATATCGATCATTTTTATAAACCAACCCACTACCAATTTTCCATATATAGAAAGTATCCCCTACCATTAAGGAGAATTTAAAAAAAAATGCTAGAACACATTCTGTTTATTTTCAATGAAGAGTTAACACACTAGATTTCAGCTCCGTAAGTTTAATGGCTTGCGAGATACTCAATTTTTCCCGCAAAATTTCGATTCGTACTATCTCCTTAGGATATGTACCGGTATTATAATGAAAGCGTCCAGTTTGAATTAAGGCCTAACCATATACCAAAAGTCATTTCATTTTACTTTGCAATTTGGCCATGATGATCAGTCACACATAGTTACGTTCAATTTTTATATAATAATTTATATATTACAGTGAATGTATTTTTTCCAGTAGTTAGCTCCTATAAAAACTCACAGGCATCGAAAGCCAAGTAGTAGTATAACTCCTATTGCTATTATTACAATTACAAATATCAGTATCCAAAAGTGCCTGAAGTTCTTTTTTCACTTAGATATACACACCTCAGGTAAGTAGACAGAAACAAATGGAAAAGGAAGGGAAATGGAGGTCTTGAAAGTAAAACGCACACAAATTCACCAATCTTCAGAAGATACTGTCTACAACGCAGTGAGCAGAGTGGTCGGTAGGTCAGAGTGAGTCGGTATGTCGCAGTGGGTCATGGTGGGTGGTGGGTCGCAGTGGGTCACGGTGGGTGGTAGGTCGCAGTGGGTCAGTGCTGTTGACCCACGACCCACTGACCCACTTGACCCACTCCATCTCTGTTGTTCACTAGCAGTTGCAGCCACTTCGGCAACCGGTAAATATGAGGATCGTTCAATAAGGCCTTAGAAAACGATTGTTAAAAAATTATTTTGGGTAGATTTTTTTATTTTTCGACATAATCTCCTTTTAGCTCGACACACTTTTCCCAGTGTTTCTCCAACTTTTCAAGCTGTCCAAAAAGAAGGATTTCGGAACATTCTCAAAATAGGCATCTGCTTGGGCCTACTCGTTCAACGTGAATCGTTTTTCGCGAAGTCATTTTTTCAAGTTTGGAAATAAAACAGTCACTGGGGGGGGCAAATCTGGTGAATATGGTGGATTTTGTAATAATCTTCGCCATCGAAACTCATCTTGATGGAATATTTCTTTGTCAAGTGAGGACATTTTTTTCTTGATTTCATCTCTCAACCGGTGCAATAACGACGCATAATACTCTCCATTTATCGTTTGTCTTTTTCCCAAGTAAGCGATGTAGATGATTCCGCATGCACCCCAAAAAACTGTGGCTATCACCTTGTCGGCCGATTCCACCTTCTTCGGAGATGGATCGCTCTTAAACCCCCACTGTTTCGACTGTTCTTTTGTTTCTGAAGTGTAGTAAGCGTATTCATGTCTCGTCCACTGTTATGTATCGACGCAGAAACTCGCCGGGATTACGACGAAAAAGTGCCAAATTAGCTTTCGAATCGATCACAAGATTGTGTTTATTCTCCACTGAGAGCAAACGCGGAGCCCTTCTTGCCAAGGTTTTTTTTTTTTTCCAAACCCAATTTTCCGTTCAAAATTTTAAACACTGTACCTTGTAGTCTCAACTGATTCGTTGATCTCTCAAAACCATATCGTGAATTTTGTTAATCATTTTGGAGGAAGCACTTCCAGTGGACGTCACGAACAAGGTTAATCATTTATGGATGTACGGTCACGTTTAAATTCATTTAAACCCTATTGTAAACAGTCGCAAACACAGCAGCAGATGTGCCATGAACTTGATCTAACTCTGCTTTGATGGAGAAAAAATCTAGGGGAGTTTCTGGTCCTAAATATTCATTATGGGTAAAACAGAGGAATTATCAAAATATATAACAATTTCGTATTTTAATTTTGTGTTCACCTCGGTGCAGTTTTTTAAAGAATGCTCAATGCTTCAAAAAAAAAAAAAAAAAAACTGTCGAGTATGAACTCAAGCAAGATGTTTTCCTTTATTTTGGCACTGTCATACTACCAGCTATGAAATCAGGATATTCCTATATATAATACCAGGAGGTATATCTAATTAAAAACTGAATCATTTGATATTCCTGTAATATATTTTAAAAAGCAAGAGAACAGTCTTACTTTACTCGTAAAGGAAATTTTAGTCAATCATCAGAACAAATTGATTTACATATTGTGAAATGAAATTTCTAGTTCTACGTCCCACGATTACGTCTTTTAGGCTAAATGGTACGGATGATCACTGAAAGAGTAAGATTATGAAATAATTGATGGAATGATATAGCATGGAACTGGAGAACCTCGACAAACCCCACAGACACAATGTTGTTCACTACACACTCAAATTACCTAGGATCGAACAAGGGACACCTAGGACCATAAGTAAGAGCTCTATCACTGACCAATTGTACTCCTTTATAATGGAGAGCCTTTGATATGAAAAATTACTGTTTCAAGAACTCAATAATTGGTTTAATTTTAAAAAGTCACTTTAAAGAATTTAAATATCGAAAAACATACACTAAGTTGTCTAAATTGAGATGTTCTATAACACATCAACGAAACAGGAGAATTTTTCACAAGAATTTTAGGAATGATAAAGAAAAATGGATGAAAAGATTGCGATCTTGGCCAAGAATTTTAGGAATGATAAAAAAATGCACCAGAAGATTGAGATCTTGGCCAATAATTAGTTTTTGGATTAGGGGCCACAAAAATTTCTGAACGGCCCCTAAATCGATTTTTCGTATTTTCTACGGAATAAACACATCATACTGGTTAAGTGATAGTTTGGGTTTGGCTACACTATTTGTAGTTCTCCAGATATAAGGCCTACAAGAAAATTTTTGATTGAAACGTATAAGTTGGATCCAGAGTTGGCATGGGTCAATGAAAACTTGACCCACGACCCACTGACCCACCACCCACCGTGACCCACCACTCACCATGACCCACTGTGACTCACCATGACCCACCACCCACGGTGACCCACTCTGATCCACCACCCACGGTGACCCACTCTGACCCACCACCCACCATGAACCACTCTCATCCACTTTGACCTACTCTGACTCACCAAAATCCATCGTCATCAACTCTGAACACGATCCACGACCTCTTCTGAACTGACTAAAGAGTTTACATTTGTAATAAAACAAGACTGTGAAATTGTCACTAATCGGAGTTTAAATTTCTAGTCAATCGCTCAAACACCACTCTGTTACAATAACAGTGGATCTGACCTTTACGATATAAACTGGTAAAGTGTTTGTCACTGAGGAAATTGAAACAGTTCGAGGTGGGGGGAAATTAGTGTGCCTAAAATATACTTGTACTAAGAGAGTATTCTTTCAAGTGTTAATTTCTGAACGCATTCCACAAGAAACTTTTATTCGCAGGAAAATACCCTGTACAATATGGAAAAGGTTATGGTTTCTCAGTTCACAGTATTTTTCTTACAAAAGACTTGAAAAATCAGTTGTTCATAGGGTATAAAGGTGCTCGGGTACCCTCTGTGAGAGCGTCTCCATAAAGTATGCTCATAATTGTAAGTTGTGTAATCACTAAAACACCACGTTAAATTCAAGTTACAAATATGCATAATTGCAATTATTATGAATATTTATTCAAAAGTAGTTTACCTAAAGCAAAGAAGAGACTTACTAAAAAGTAGGTACAAAGTTGAATAACACAAATAAACCATTAGTAATACAAGTATACATTTTCCGTAACTCGGTAATTTTTCACCTTAAAACAAATCTGAAATCGGATTTATTTCCTGTTGGTAACTTTTTGGCGGTAAATCATCCGCAGGGGAATGATGTCCATCCTTCAGCCAAGAAATAACTAGCTCGTCTACTTTGAGCTTGTCTAGCGGTGGGCCATTAACATTGATGAGCAACAAGCTAGACAATGTTTGAGCACTTAGTGTATTTCTAATATCAGTCATCTGTAAATTCATAAGGGGAAATCCCCGTTCGCACTCTGTCGTGGAAATTGATAATATTTCTACCCGATTTCTGCAACTTCTCATCGACAATCTGCTTGTTAGACTTAAGTCTGATAACGATTTTTCTTGGTCAGGTTTGAAATACTCAGCAAGAAATATCATCTCTCTATCACCATACAACATCTTTTCCATATCGACCATGTCAGTTGGTAATGTCGACCCATGTAGAACAGAAACTTCATCTACCACGCCTTTGATATGGAATCTTGTGAATAAATTAAAGCCTAATAAACTATGATTTCTTATTTGTTCATAAATTTAATTTTTGTAATTACACATGAAGGTTTGATACCATTACCAAGTTCCCTCCCCCGTCTAGAAAGCGAAAGAGAACGAGGTTCCTGGAAAGTGTTCAGAGGTGAATGGGAATTTCCCTCCTTCTTCAACTTCAATTATCACACTACTGTTTGCCATGTGCCAAATTACGATGAATTTCAATTAAATTATCATAGTATAATTATTTCCTTGTTGAATTATCAATACTTTTCAGTGGAAAAAAAGGATGATATTTCAAAGTTCCAAATTAAAGTAAGTAGACCAACGTAAAGGGAGAAAAAGTGTAAATTTTTCCATACAATTATGCGTACAATCCAAACTTCAAATTTCCGTGTAATTAAGCTTACAGTACAAATTTTATGCCTATTTTTCTAATAATTTTATGGGTTGATTGCCCTGTGCTGTAAGCGCTCCATATAATAAACATAAGCTTCAGCAATTATTATAGCAGAAAGCAATGGATATATGAAGCCAAGCACTGTATTTTTTGTTTCTAATTTTTCTTCTTAAATAACATCGATCGTTTTCGATCATTTTTACAAACCAACTCACTACCAATTTTCCATATATAGAAAGTGTCCCCCCTCCCCCACATAAAGGAGAATTTTAAAAATGCTAGGAGACACACTGTTTATTTTCAATAAAGAGTTAATACACTGAATTTCACCTCCGTAAGTTTTACAGTTTGCAAGATACTCATTTTTTTCCGCAAAAATTCGGATCCTCACTACCTCCTTAGGATATTATGCATTATAATAAAAGCAATATAACATCCCAATTTGGATTAAGGCCTAACTATATACCAAAAGTAATTTCATTTCACTTTGCAATTTGACCGTGATGATCAGGCACACATAGTTACATTCAATTTTTTAATATAATAATTTATATATTACAGTGATTCAAAAATGTATTTTTTCCAGTAGTTAGCTCTAAAAACTTACAGGGCTCGAAAGCCAAGTAGTAGTATAAGTCCTATTGCTATTATTACTATTAAAAATATCAATATCCAAAAGTGTCTGAAGTTCTTTTTTCACTTGGTTAGATTTACTCACCTCAGGTAAGTAGACAGAAACAAGTGGAAAAGAAAGGGAAATGAAGCTCTTGAAAGTAAAACGGAGACAAATTTACCAGTCCTCAGAAGATACTGTCTACAATGCAGTGAGCAGAGAGGGTCGGTAGATCATACTGAGTCGGTGGGTCGCAGTCGGTCACGGTGGGTGGTGGATCGCAGTGGGTCATGGTGGGTGGTGGGTCGCAGTGGGTCACGGTGTGTGGTGGGTCACATGCTGTTGACCCACGACCCACTGACCCACCCAGAAAACTTGACCCACTGACCCACCGACCCACTCCATCTCTGATTGAATCTTTTGATCCAAAAAGAATCCTATTTATCAATACACAACGAATGAAATATCTACTACGAGTCGAATTAAAATTGTCGAAAAACATTACGAAACTGCATTGAACAAAACTGCTATGAATTTGGATGAATGTGAAAATAAATGCACTATCTACCTTTCATCAACATAAGATTTGTATTTATTCTTCTATAAACAAATGGGTGGTGAAGATGAAAATATAAGTAAACATTCTCCATACATTGCACCATCGGATTACCAACTGCTTTATTCCCTAGCATATGCTGGAATAGTTGGTTCACGATTCTTCCAGTGTCCACGCACTGGATAACTGGTTCAGGTTTCGCTTAGTTCTACCACCACGAGAAGCATAGTGTGGCTGAGTTCTGGAAGAAAGGTTATTGCTACTAAAGAGGACTAAATATGATACATATTCAGGGCTCCCAGTTATTTAGCGAGTGCAAATTCCGACTTTTCCAAGGTCCGATCAGGGAGTTCAGCTACTATCCATCTACCTAGTTATTTCATAAATACTGCCAGAGATTTGGAAATGAAACATAGACACAGTGTTGACTATATATTGATATCCTTTTGCAAGATGATACATAGAAGTGTGGAGCATGAATAGCACCAATCAGTTTTTAAAATGCCCACCTTTAAGCCTGGATACAGGCCTGGAGGCTGGCGGGACACTCGTCAATGGAATTACGAATAGTGTTGGTGGGGAAGTGGCGGGCTGCCTTGATCAAAGCCCGCTTCAGGAAGTCCACATTAGGGTCTCTTGCTGCAGGCTATTGTTTGAAACATTGACAAGATTAGTAGTTGAGCAGGTTCAGATCCGACCTGCTAGAGGGCCAGTCATATGGAGATGAAGTCTGGGACGTTAACCCGTAGCCACTTCTGTGTTGACATTGTGCGCGGGAGTAGAATCCTGTTGGAAGGTCCTCGATTGGTTGACGGACATAGCGATACTCAGCGGTTTCAGTGGGCTCACACAATATGGTTTGGAATGTCTTCACTCCTGTTTACAAATATGAAGCCGTTATAGCGTTGAAGCTCACACCCCATTACATCATGACTGATGCTGAGTGATAGGACTTTGCACCCTAGAAACACTTTCAGCAACTTGCACT
Organism: Thermobia domestica; assembly: GCF_964235325.1. Taxonomy (NCBI): domain Eukaryota; kingdom Metazoa; phylum Arthropoda; class Insecta; order Zygentoma; family Lepismatidae; genus Thermobia; species Thermobia domestica. The sequence continues at coordinate 193,683,725 of NC_137454.1, forward strand.
GATATTGATGACTGTCATTAAAATAAAGGACTGCAAACTGTGAACAACTTCTCTTTGGAAGAGAAGATTGTCTTGTGACCATTTCCTGTGTAACGCTTGAAGAGACGTTTGGGTTTCACGACGGTCTGCTGGAGTAACGCATCAGTTAAGAAGTGACCTATACATTGTTTGTTGGCTCTGAGTCCCTCGTTCTGATTGAGCACTTCTAACATCACTGAGTCCTGACGGGGCTTCGCCAATCCTCGTAGCTACGGTTTTAATTGCCTGCAGTCTCATTGTCATGGTCTGCCACTACCATGATGGTTATTGGTACTTCCTGTTTCATTGTAACGCTGAATCGTGCAGTGGGCCAATCGTTCACCGATTTGTAGAGGTTTCATGGTGGCAAAGGTCCACGGTAGTGGCATGCCTACCTTGAGTTGAGTTGGTTTTAACGTCCCGTTCAGCAGCGATGCTATATGAGACGTGGACCTATTGATTAACGTGGATTGAGCGCGAACCACATGAGCTCCCGCCGGGAATCGAACCTGGGTCTCCCACGCCATAGGTGTGAACGCTAACTGCTTAGCTACGAAGGAGCTCGCATGCCTACCTTGTATAGCACTATGACTACAATATGATTCTCCTAGTCACCCCACTCCATCGTTACATGTTTCCATTGCCACAGGTCTCAGCATTTTATGAACAGCTCAAAGACTAACTTCTCCCATAGTACCCAGATATCAGCAATCACTCATACCCAGCATATGAGTTCAAACGCCGGTAAAATTCTGAGAATATTTATGGAATAATTAGTATATAGTGTGTGTAGGTAGAAGTTTTGCAAAACAACTAATATACTTTATAAAATATCACCTATCAGATAACCGGGTAAGCCAAAATTAAAAATAAAGAAAGAAGAAGAAATAAATAAAGTTCTGGAAAGTAAAAATCCGCACTTAAAAACCCCTGACTTTTCCAGGTCGGTGGAAATCCTAATAGTAAAACCTTTTTTCTAAAAGAGTCAAAAGCATACTTTTCTTTAAAGTATATGTAATAATTCGGAAGATATATTGTGATACTGAATTATAATGAATATGGCATTAATTGGATTTACGATATTTAACCCTTCAATCTCGAAGCATATGTATCAATACTTACTTTCTTTTTTGCTGTGTGTGTGTGGTTTATGGCAGATCCTATCACTTCCCTTTATCTACAGATAATTACCGACAGCTTCCCTATCATTTTTAGTTAGAATACTTCGATATATGCAAACCTAGCGACACACTAAGTGCATATAACTGTAGCACCTGATACAAAGCTAGTGACGTACTAAGTAAGTCAAGCGGGTTTGACACTTAAGCTAAAGATGTGAGAATCCTGCAAATCATTGTGCAAATGTGAAGGTGAAACCCAAAGGGAAATAATAATAAAAAAAAGTATTAGTCTTCCTTTTTTTTCAGGTCTATAGAGCACTGGCTACTCACTTATCTTTGAGACAGCACTCACCCAACTGTATGACGGAAGTTGTAATATTTTGGCTAAATTCGCAAAAGAGATCTCAATTGACAAAAGAACTTTCACATTTGTTTTGGTTTCATAGCTTCTCAACGATATGTGAGTGATCAAGATTTTTGAATAACACTACGCATTTGCCAGTTTACAAGAAGAGTGTTACTGCTATCTTTCCGACTTAAGTATAAGTTTCACCTTCAATCCTGTACTTTTAACACTCTTTCATCCTCCCTGTGCGAACAAAGTTTCAGATACCCCCCCCCCCCCAAGCAATGGTTTAGATCCCACTTCCAAAAATAGACCTCAGTTCCACCTAGTTCTGATCCTTCAGTTGGTCAGCATTCTGATTATTGCCCAGCCATTGAAGGAGGTTCGTACGCCGTGTAGACATGTTCATCATCAAACTTTCTACAGCGTGTCAACGGTGCAATCTCCGCTGTGCCAACGGTGAGGCATCCGGAGATTTCTTTGGAATGTGGGTGAAAGGAAAAGCATGGATACTTGTTGTTCTGCCTTTTGTTGAAGGAAGAAGGGCTTCCAACAAGAGAAATGGATGGATTCATTATCTTGATGAAGCCATACCACATTTGTCCCTCTCCCACACAAACGAGGAGCGAGATGATGATAAATTGCTCTCAGGACCTTTGTCTGATAACATTAGCCTGGAAAATTAAGGCACTAAAAAGTGTTTAAAATATAATTGTTAACCTTTATGTATGTTTTTGGTATGCTAGTTCCAAAAATAACATTCATATTTCTGTATCACGTAAGGTTTCTGTATAAAAGGAGTCATAGCTGCATGAACTTTATGAATATAAAAAGTTTACCTTTCAGTCTTTTTTAATAAAACTCGAACAAATATGTTTACAGGTCCTCATGTTGCCTTTTTGCGTAAAAACTTCGTCCTCGGCATTTTCTTTTGTGGGCTGATTGCGGAAGATCTCTCTGCAGCATCCAACAGTAATCTACCAGCATGTACCATCTTCCCTGGTACCTTCGTTCCATATCCTTGATATTTTGATGGAATTGCTCTCCCTGCTCGTCACTTACTGCACCTAGATTCTCCAGGAAGTTGTCTAAATATGAATTAAGGAAGTGCAGTTTTAAATTCATTGAGCACCCCAAATCTTTTAATTTTACTAGCATGTTTTCTACAATGGACTTGAAGTTAGGATCCTTAAAGTAAACATGAAATTGTTGAACTTCTTTAAACGTATTCCATGCCTCTTGCTCAGGTATGGTCATCGTATCATTGAACTCTATCTTTCATTAGTTCTCTGATATCTGAATCAATAAATACACCCTCTTTCAATTTAGCTTCTGGTCATGCTAAATTTTCAGGCAGGTATCGAAAACATTCTCCCTCTTTTGACAGAACTTTTACGTAAGGTGACCAGATTCTGATAAGTGAAAATAGGACAAAAGTATAATAGTATATCATAGCCTACTGCGTCGGCAATATGCATGAAATGTTCTTACTTCATTTAAAGTTAACCTTAAGTTAATCATTCGTTTTTTTAAGGGATGATCAACAAAAATATTGAAGGAATTCAATAAATACTTTCATGAATGACAAATACAAGATTGATGATACAGTTTAAAACAAGTTAATGGAGTAATATGAAGGAACAACTTTATTGCAAAATAAAACTAAGTATATTGAGGCATACTATAATTTTAATGAAACATAAAAATGCTTAACGGTTATTTATCCATCACCTTGAAACTTTTTCCCCAAAATGTTAACAAATTATTTTCATTAATATATAATATCTGTTTACCAACTAATCAGTGCAGCGCTTGGTTACATATTTTTGGTTTGAGTGTACAGCACGCTGTAACTTGCTGTTTTCCAAAATCATCATGAAATTCACTACAATTATAGTTACGTACATCTGGTTATTAATAGGTGTTTAAGAGTTACTAATAGGTGTTCTGCTGCTGAGAGCATTTGTTCCTTCTGTCTGAAATCCTTCCTTCGAAAAAGTGTAGAAACTGCTGTTGCACTGACCGTTGATTTTTTTTTTTTTTTTAAGTTTATAGTTGACGTTCTATTTCAGAGTTTCCATTGTTGACAATGAAAAACTGAGCTGAATGTTTTTTCACAATGAATATAACTATATTTGCTCTCATAATAAATGAGTAGAAAGATTGTAGTTCTGACTTTAGAACACATTTCCATCTTGGATGTATTTCGAAAAAAAGAAAACTGTAACAACTGAACTACAAAGAATTGTCTCAGGCCGTACCTCACCCTCTCTGACTGTTCACACCAATGTACAGTACTTAGACAAACAACGCTACTGAAGGAAGAGAAATACTCACCACTGGAAGTCGCAGAGGAGCGAATCAAATTAATTTGTATTATAATCAAAAATTCCATTTGCATTAAAATTAATTAGACAGATAATTAATATTTGTGATTGGGGTTTATTTTTATAAACGTACAGCGAAACTTCGTGTAGGGCTAAAGACACATGATTTTTAAAATCTATTTTCGGAGCCTGGGGTTATTTTAAGGATTAAGGGAAAAGTTAGTCCGACACGAGGAACCTTCTACTTGGTTAGCATCGTTGTAGTAACATGAAATAAAAGATCTTTACTATCTTGTCGATATCTCAACAAGGTCTTCTCATTAAAAATGTATTGCAAAACAGGGATTTGTTGATTGTTTTCTTTTCCTAACAATAATCTTTGAAAAACACAGCGGTTCATCATTCAGAAAGAGAGTGCCTGTGATTCGAAATGTTGTGAGTAAAGAATGAAACATTAAAATATTACAAATAAGATAAATCAGGACATTTCTCGATTTTCTAGGTGTCTTTGCAACACGCAGGACAGCTCTTTGAAAAACAGTACTGTACTGCGAAAATCAGTACGTCTGGTCACCCTACTTTTACGAACTGTTTCATGACTTCAAGTTTCCTACGAAGTAGCGAAATCAGGACTACTAGGATCACCTAAGCTTTCCCGTATTATATTTTTACCTCCAGGCTGTAGGGATGTTCGAAGTGGTCAAACTTTCTAGGTCCAGTGATGAGCTCTTCCTCTGCTACCCCAATCGCACAAGAATGCTTGTCTTCAAGGAGTCGATGAATAGTCTTCAGTAATTAACCTCGTATGGTATATTCAACTTCTCCATCAATCCAGCGATATTGCATCAATATACTAG